>NC_089841.1:261363172-261733443 GCF_035609145.1 Eleutherodactylus coqui | reverse complement strand
TGACATCATAATGGAATGTTGCATTATAACATCATAATGGAATTTTTACATTATGACATCATAATGGAATGTTGCATTATGACATCATAATGGAATGTTGCATTATAACATCATAATGGAATTTTAACATTATGACATCATAATGGAATATTGCATTATGACATCATAATGGAATTTTGCATTATGACATCATAATGGAATTTTGCATTATGACATCATAATGGAATGTTGCATTATGACATCATAATGGAATGTTGCATTATGACATCATAATGGAATTTTTACATTATGACATCATAATGGAATTCTGCATTATGACATCATAATGGAATGTTGCATTATGACATCATAATGGAATTTTTACATTATGACATCATAATGGAACTTTGCATTATGACATCATAATGGAATGTTACATTATGACATCATAATGGAATGTTGCATTATGACATCATAATGGAATTTTCCGTTATGACATCATAATGGAATGTTGCATTATGACATCATAATGGAATTTTGCATTATGACATCATAATGGAATGTTGCATTATGACATCATAATGGAATGTTGCATTATGACATCATAATGGAATGTTGCATTATGACATCATAATGGAATTTTTACATTATGACATCATAATGGAATTTTGCATTATGACATCATAATGGAATTTTGCATTATGACATCATAATGGAATGTTGCATTATGACATCATAATGGAATTTTGCATTATGACATCATAATGGAATGTTGCATTATGACATCATAATGGAATTTTTACATTAAGACATCATAATGGAATTTTTACATTATGACATCATAATGGAACTTTGCATTATGACATCATAATGGAATGTTACATTATGACATCATAATGGAATGTTGCATTATGACATCATAATGGAATGTTGCATTATGACATCATAATGGAATTTTGCATTATGACATCATAATGGAATGTTGCATTATGACATCATAATGGAATGTTGCATTATGACATCATAATGGAATTTTTACATTATGACATCATAATGGAATTTTTACATTATGACATCATAATGGCACTTTGCATTATGACATCATAATGGAATGTTACATTATGACATCATAATGGAATTTTGCATTATGACATCATAATGGAATGTTGCATTATGACATCATAATGGAATTTTGCATTATGACATCATAATGGAATGTTACATTATGATGTCATAATGTAAAAATTCCATTATGTCATAATGGAATGTTGCATTATGACATCATAATGGAATTTTTACATTATGACATAATAATGGAATTTTGCATTATGACATCATAATGGAATGTTGCATTATGACATCATAATGGAATTTGGCATTATGACATCATAATGGAATTTTGCATTATGACATCATAATGGAATGTTGCATTATGACATCATAATGGAATTTTTACATTATGACATCATAATGGAATGTTGCATTATGACATCATAATGGAATTTTTACATTATGACATCATAATGGAATGTTGCATTATGACATCATAATGGAATTTTGCATTATGACATCATAATAGAATTTTTACATTATGACATCATAATGGAATTTTTACTTTATGACATCATAATGGAATTTTGCATTATGACATCATAATGGAATTTTTACATTATGACATCATAATGGAATTTTGCATTATGACATCATAATGGAATTTTGCATTATGACATCATAATGGAATTTTTACATTATGACATCATAATGGAATGTTGCATTATGACATCATAATGGAATTTTTACATTATGACATCATAATGGAATGTTGCATTATGACATCATAATGGAACTTCGCATTATGACATCATAATGGAATTTTGCATTATGACATCATAATGGAATGTTAAATTATGATGTCATAATGTAAAAATTCCATTATGTCATAATGGAATGTTGCATTATGACATCATAATGGAATTTTTACATTATGACATCATAATGGAATTTTTACATTATGACATCATAATGGAATGTTGCATTATGACATCATAATGGAATTTTGCATTATGACATCATAATGGAATGTTGCATTATGACATCATAATGGAATGTTGCATTATAACATCATAATGGAATTTTTACATTATGACATCATAATGGAATGTTGCATTATGACATCATAATGGAATTTTTACATTATGACATCATAATGGAATTTTGCATTATGACATCATAATGGAATTTTGCATTATGACATCATAATGGAATGTTACATTATGACATCATAATGGAATTTTGCATTATGACATCATAATGGAATGTTGCATTATGACATCATAATGGAATTTTGCATTATGACATCATAATGGAATTTTTACATTATGACATCATAATGGAATTTTGCATTATGACATCATAATGGAATGTTGCATTATGACATCATAATGGAATTTTGCATTATGACATCATAATGGAATTTGGCATTATGACATCATAATGGAATTTTGCATTATGACATCATAATGGAATGTTGCATTATGACATCATAATGGAATTTTTACATTATGACATCATAATGGAATTTTGCATTATGACATCATAATGGAATGTTGCATTATGACATCATAATGGAATTTGGCATTATGACATCATAATGGAATGTTGCATTATGACATCATAATGGAATTTTTACATTATGACATCATAATGGAATTTTTACATTATGACATCATAATGGAACTTTGCATTATGACATCATAATGGAATGTTACATTATGACATCATAATGGAATTTTGCATTATGACATCATAATGGAATGTTGCATTATGACATCATAATGGAATGTTGCATTATGACATCATAATGGAATTTTGCATTATGACATCATAATGGAATGTTGCATTATGACATCATAATGGAATTTTGCATTATGACATCATAATGGAATGTTGCATTATGACATCATAATGGAATGTTGCATTATAACATCATAATGGAATTTTTACATTATGACATCATAATGGAATGTTGCATTATGACATCATAATGGAATGTTGCATTATAACATCATAATGGAATTTTTACATTATGACATCATAATGGAATATTGCATTATGACATCATAATGGAATTTTGCATTATGACATCATAATGGAATTTTACATTATGACATCATAATGGAATTTTCCATTATGACATCATAATGGAATTTTGCATTATGACATCATAATGGAATTTTGCATTATGACATCATAATGGAATGTTACATTATGACATCATAATGGAATGTTGCATTATGACATCATAATGGAATTTTTACATTATGACATCATAATTGAATTTTGCATTATGACATCATAATGGAATGTTACATTATGACATCATAATGGAATGTTGCATTATGACATCATAATTCAATTTTTACATTATGACATCATAATGGCATTTTGCATTATGACATCATAATGGAATTTTGCATTATGACATCATAATGGAATTTTTACTTTATGACATCATAATGGAATTTTGCATTATGACATCATAATGGAATGTTACATTATGACATCATAATGGAATGTTGCATTATGACATCATAATGGAATTTTTACATTATGACATCATAATGGAATTTTGCATTATGACATCATAATGGAATGTTGCATTATGACATCATAATGGAATTTGGCATTATGACATCATAATGGAATTTTGCTTTATGACATCATAATGGAATGTTGCATTATGACATCATAATGGAATGTTGCATTATGACATCATAATGGAATTTTTACATTATGACATCATAATGGAATTTTGCATTATGACATCATAATGGAATTTTTACTTTATGACATCATAATGGAATTTTGCATTATGACATCATAATGGAATGTTACATTATGACATCATAATGGAATGTTGCATTATGACATCATAATGGAATTTTTACATTATGACATCATAATGGAATTTAGCATTATGACATCATAATGGAATGTTGCATTATGACATCATAATGGAATTTTTACATTATGACATCATAATGGAATTTTTACATTATGACATCATAATGGAACTTTGCATTATGACATCATAATGGAATGTTATATTATGACATCAAAATGGAACTTTGCATTATGACATCATAATGGAATGTTACATTATGACATCATAATGAAATTTTGCATTATGACATCATAATGGAATGTTGCATTATGACATCATAATGGAATTTTGCATTATGACATCATAATGGAATGTTGCATTATGACATCATAATGGAATGTTGCATTATAACATCATAATGGAATTTTTACATTATGACATCATAATGGAATGTTGCATTATGACATCATAATGGAATGTTGCATTATAACATCATAATGGAATTTTTACATTATGACATCATAATGGAATATTGCATTATGACATCATAATGGAATTTTGCATTATGACATCATAATGGAATGTTGCATTATGACATCATAATGGAATGTTGCATTATGACATCATAATGGAATGTTGCATTATGACATCATAATGGAATTTTTACATTATGACATCATAATGGAATTCTGCATTATGACATCATAATGGAATGTTGCATTATGACATCATAATGGAATTTGGCATTATGACATCATAATGGAATTTTGCATTATGACATCATAATGGAATGTTGCATTATGACATCATAATGGAATTTTGCATTATGACATCATAATGGAATGTTGCATTATGACATCATAATGGAATTTTTACATTATGACATCATAATGGAACTTTGCATTATGACATCATAATGGAATGTTACATTATGACATCATAATGGAATGTTGCATTATGACATCATAATGGAATTTTCCGTTATGACATCATAATGGAATGTTGCATTATGACATCATAATGGAATTTTGCATTATGACATCATAATGGAATGTTGCATTATGACATCATAATGGAATGTTGCATTATGACATCATAATGGAATGTTGCATTATGACATCATAATGGAATTTTTACATTATGACATCATAATGGAATTTTGCATTATGACATCATAATGGAATTTTGCATTATGACATCATAATGGAATGTTGCATTATGACATCATAATGGAATTTTGCATTATGACATCATAATGGAATGTTGCATTATGACATCATAATGGAATTTTTACATTAAGACATCATAATGGAATTTTTACATTATGACATCATAATGGAACTTTGCATTATGACATCATAATGGAATGTTACATTATGACATCATAATGGAATTTTGCATTATGACATCATAATGGAATGTTGCATTATGACATCATAATGGAATTTTGCATTATGACATCATAATGGAATGTTACATTATGATGTCATAATGTAAAAATTCCATTATGTCATAATGGAATGTTGCATTATGACATCATAATGGAATTTTTACATTATGACATCATAATGGAATTTTGCATTATGACATCATAATGGAATGTTGCATTATGACATCATAATGGAATTTTGCATTATGACATCATAATGGAATGTTGCATTATGACATCATAATGGAATGTTGCATTATGACATCATAATGGAATTTTTACATTATGACATCATAATGGAATGTTGCATTATGACATCATAATGGAATTTTTACATTATGACATCATAATGGAATGTTGCATTATGACATCATAATGGAATTTTGCATTATGACATCATAATAGAATTTTTACATTATGACATCATAATGGAATTTTTACTTTATGACATCATAATGGAATTTTGCATTATGACATCATAATGGAATTTTTACATTATGACATCATAATGGAATTTTGCATTATGACATCATAATGGAATTTTGCATTATGACATCATAATGGAATTTTTACATTATGACATCATAATGGAATGTTGCATTATGACATCATAATGGAATTTTTACATTATGACATCATAATGGAATGTTGCATTATGACATCATAATGGAACTTCGCATTATGACATCATAATGGAATTTTGCATTATGACATCATAATGGAATGTTAAATTATGATGTCATAATGTAAAAATTCCATTATGTCATAATGGAATGTTGCATTATGACATCATAATGGAATTTTTACATTATGACATCATAATTGAATTTTGCATTATGACATCATAATGGAATGTTACATTATGACATCATAATGGAATGTTGCATTATGACATCATAATTAAATTTTTACATTATGACATCATAATGGCATTTTGCATTATGACATCATAATGGAATTTTTACATTATGACATCATAATGGAATTTTGCATTATGACATCATAATGGAATTTTTACATTATGACATCATAATGGAATTTTGCATTATGACATCATAATGGAATGTTGCATTATGACATCATAATGGAATTTTTACATTATGACATCATAATGGAATTTTGCATTATGACATCATAATGGAATGTTGCATTATGACATCATAATGGAATTTGGCATTATGACATCATAATGGAATTTTGCTTTATGACATCATAATGGAATGTTGCATTATGACATCATAATGGAATTTTGCATTATGACATCATAATGGAATTTTTACTTTATGACATCATAATGGAATTTTGCATTATGACATCATAATGGAATGTTACATTATGACATCATAATGGAATGTTGCATTATGACATCATAATGGAATTTTTACATTATGACATCATAATGGAATTTTGCATTATGACATCATAATGGAATGTTGCATTATGACATCATAATGGAATTTGGCATTATGACATCATAATGGAATTTTGCTTTATGACATCATAATGGAATGTTGCATTATGACATCATAATGGAATGTTGCATTATGACATCATAATGGAATTTTTACATTATGACATCATAATGGAATTTTGCATTATGACATCATAATGGAATTTTTACTTTATGACATCATAATGGAATTTTGCATTATGACATCATAATGGAATGTTACATTATGACATCATAATGGAATGTTGCATTATGACATCATAATGGAATTTTTACATTATGACATCATAATGGAATTTAGCATTATGACATCATAATGGAATGTTGCATTATGACATCATAATGGAATTTTTACATTATGACATCATAATGGAATTTTTACATTATGACATCATAATGGAACTTTGCATTATGACATCATAATGGAATGTTATATTATGACATCAAAATGGAACTTTGCATTATGACATCATAATGGAATGTTACATTATGACATCATAATGAAATTTTGCATTATGACATCATAATGGAATGTTGCATTATGACATCATAATGGAATTTTGCATTATGACATCATAATGGAATGTTTCATTATGACATCATAATGGAATGTTGCATTATAACATCATAATGGAATTTTTACATTATGACATCATAATGGAATGTTGCATTATGACATCATAATGGAATGTTGCATTATAACATCATAATGGAATTTTTACATTATGACATCATAATGGAATATTGCATTATGACATCATAATGGAATTTTGCATTATGACATCATAATGGAATGTTGCATTATGACATCATAATGGAATGTTGCATTATGACATCATAATGGAATTTTTACATTATGACATCATAATGGAATTCTGCATTATGACATCATAATGGAATGTTGCATTATGACATCATAATGGAATTTGGCATTATGACATCATAATGGAATTTTGCATTATGACATCATAATGGAATGTTGCATTATGACATCATAATGGAATTTTTACATTATGACATCATAATGGAACTTTGCATTATGACATCATAATGGAATGTTACATTATGACATCATAATGGAATGTTGCATTATGACATCATAATGGAATTTTCCGTTATGACATCATAATGGAATGTTGCATTATGACATCATAATGGAATTTTGCATTATGACATCATAATGGAATGTTGCATTATGACATCATAATGGAATGTTGCATTATGACATCATAATGGAATGTTGCATTATGACATCATAATGGAATTTTTACATTATGACATCATAATGGAATTTTGCATTATGACATCATAATGGAATTTTGCATTATGACATCATAATGGAATGTTGCATTATGACATCATAATGGAATTTTGCATTATGACATCATAATGGAATGTTGCATTATGACATCATAATGGAATTTTTACATTAAGACATCATAATGGAATTTTTACATTATGACATCATAATGGAACTTTGCATTATGACATCATAATGGAATGTTACATTATGACATCATAATGGAATGTTGCATTATGACATCATAATGGAATGTTGCATTATGACATCATAATGGAATTTTGCATTATGACATCATAATGGAATGTTGCATTATGACATCATAATGGAATGTTGCATTATGACATCATAATGGAATTTTTACATTATGACATCATAATGGAATTTTTACATTATGACATCATAATGGCACTTTGCATTATGACATCATAATGGAATGTTACATTATGACATCATAATGGAATTTTGCATTATGACATCATAATGGAATGTTGCATTATGACATCATAATGGAATTTTGCATTATGACATCATAATGGAATGTTACATTATGATGTCATAATGTAAAAATTCCATTATGTCATAATGGAATGTTGCATTATGACATCATAATGGAATTTTTACATTATGACATAATAATGGAATTTTGCATTATGACATCATAATGGAATGTTGCATTATGACATCATAATGGAATTTGGCATTATGACATCATAATGGAATTTTGCATTATGACATCATAATGGAATGTTGCATTATGACATCATAATGGAATTTTTACATTATGACATCATAATGGAATGTTGCATTATGACATCATAATGGAATTTTTACATTATGACATCATAATGGAATGTTGCATTATGACATCATAATGGAATTTTGCATTATGACATCATAATAGAATTTTTACATTATGACATCATAATGGAATTTTTACTTTATGACATCATAATGGAATTTTGCATTATGACATCATAATGGAATTTTTACATTATGACATCATAATGGAATTTTGCATTATGACATCATAATGGAATTTTGCATTATGACATCATAATGGAATTTTTACATTATGACATCATAATGGAATGTTGCATTATGACATCATAATGGAATTTTTACATTATGACATCATAATGGAATGTTGCATTATGACATCATAATGGAACTTCGCATTATGACATCATAATGGAATTTTGCATTATGACATCATAATGGAATGTTAAATTATGATGTCATAATGTAAAAATTCCATTATGTCATAATGGAATGTTGCATTATGACATCATAATGGAATTTTTACATTATGACATCATAATGGAATTTTTACATTATGACATCATAATGGAACTTTGCATTATGACATCATAATGGAATTTTGCATTATGACATCATAATGGAATGTTGCATTATGACATCATAATGGAATGTTGCATTATGACATCATAATGGAATTTTGCATTATGACATCATAATGGAATGTTACATTATGATGTCATAATGTAAAAATTCCATTATGTCATAATGGAATGTTGCATTATGACATCATAATGGAATTTTTACATTATGACATAATAATGGAATTTTGCATTATGACATCATAATGGAATGTTGCATTATGACATCATAATGGAATTTGGCATTATGACATCATAATGGAATGTTGCATTATGACATCATAATGGAATGTTGCATTATGACATCATAATGGAATTTTGCATTATGACATCATAATGGAATGTTACATTATGATGTCATAATGTAAAAATTCCATTATGTCATAATGGAATGTTGCATTATGACATCATAATGGAATTTTTACATTATGACTTCATAATGGAATGTTGCATTATGACATCATAATGGAATGTTGCATTATGACATCATAATGGAATTTTGCATTATGACATCATAATGGAATGTTGCATTATGACATCATAATGGAATTTTTACATTATGACATCATAATGGAATGTTGCATTATGACATCATAATGGAATTTTTACATTATGACATCATAATGGAATGTTGCATTATGACATCATAATGGAATTTTGCATTATGACATCATAATAGAATTTTTACATTATGACATCATAATGGAATTTTTACTTTATGACATCATAATGGAATTTTGCATTATGACATCATAATGGAATTTTTACATTATGACATCATAATGGAATTTTGCATTATGACATCATAATGGAATTTTGCATTATGACATCATAATGGAATTTTTACATTATGACATCATAATGGAATGTTGCATTATGACATCATAATGGAATTTTTACATTATGACATCATAATGGAATGTTGCATTATGACATCATAATGGAACTTCGCATTATGACATCATAATGGAATTTTGCATTATGACATCATAATGGAATGTTAAATTATGATGTCATAATGTAAAAATTCCATTATGTCATAATGGAATGTTGCATTATGACATCATAATGGAATTTTTACATTATGACATCATAATGGAATTTTTACATTATGACATCATAATGGAACTTTGCATTATGACATCATAATGGAATTTTGCATTATGACATCATAATGGAATGTTGCATTATGACATCATAATGGAATTTTGCATTATGACATCATAATGGAATGTTGCATTATGACATCATAATGGAATGTTGCATTATAACATCATAATGGAATTTTTACATTATGACATCATAATGGAATGTTGCATTATGACATCATAATGGAATTTTTACATTATGACATCATAATGGAATTTTTACATTATGACATCATAATGGAATGTTGCATTATGACATCATAATGGAATTTTTACATTATGACATCATAATGGAATTTTGCATTATGACATCATAATGGAATTTTGCATTATGACATCATAATGGAATGTTACATTATGACATCATAATGGAATTTTGCATTATGACATCATAATGGAATGTTGCATTATGACATCATAATGGAATTTTGCATTATGACATCATAATGGAATTTTTACATTATGACATCATAATGGAATTTTGCATTATGACATCATAATGGAATGTTGCATTATGACATCATAATGGAATTTTGCATTATGACATCATAATGGAATTTGGCATTATGACATCATAATGGAATTTTGCATTATGACATCATAATGGAATGTTGCATTATGACATCATAATGGAATTTTTACATTATGACATCATAATGGAATTTTGCATTATGACATCATAATGGAATGTTGCATTATGACAACATAATGGAATTTGGCATTATGACATCATAATGGAATGTTGCATTATGACATCATAATGGAATTTTTACATTATGACATCATAATGGAATTTTTACATTATGACATCATAATGGAACTTTGCATTATGACATCATAATGGAATGTTACATTATGACATCATAATGGAATTTTGCATTATGACATCATAATGGAATGTTGCATTATGACATCATAATGGAATTTTGCATTATGACATCATAATGGAATGTTGCATTATGACATCATAATGGAATTTTGCATTATGACATCATAATGGAATGTTGCATTATGACATCATAATGGAATGTTGCATTATAACATCATAATGGAATTTTTACATTATGACATCATAATGGAATGTTGCATTATGACATCATAATGGAATGTTGCATTATAACATCATAATGGAATTTTTACATTATGACATCATAATGGAATATTGCATTATGACATCATAATGGAATTTTGCATTATGACATCATAATGGAATTTTACATTATGACATCATAATGGAATTTTCCATTATGACATCATAATGGAATTTTGCATTATGACATCATAATGGAATTTTGCATTATGACATCATAATGGAATGTTACATTATGACATCATAATGGAATGTTGCATTATGACATCATAATGGAATTTTTACATTATGACATCATAATTGAATTTTGCATTATGACATCATAATGGAATGTTACATTATGACATCATAATGGAATGTTGCATTATGACATCATAATTCAATTTTTACATTATGACATCATAATGGAATTTTTACTTTATGACATCATAATGGAATTTTGCATTATGACATCATAATGGAATGTTACATTATGACATCATAATGGAATGTTGCATTATGACATCATAATGGAATTTTTACATTATGACATCATAATGGAATTTTGCATTATGACATCATAATGGAATGTTGCATTATGACATCATAATGGAATTTGGCATTATGACATCATAATGGAATTTTGCTTTATGACATCATAATGGAATGTTGCATTATGACATCATAATGGAATGTTGCATTATGACATCATAATGGAATTTTTACATTATGACATCATAATGGAATTTTGCATTATGACATCATAATGGAATTTTTACTTTATGACATCATAATGGAATTTTGCATTATGACATCATAATGGAATGTTACATTATGACATCATAATGGAATGTTGCATTATGACATCATAATGGAATTTTTACATTATGACATCATAATGGAATTTAGCATTATGACATCATAATGGAATGTTGCATTATGACATCATAATGGAATTTTTACATTATGACATCATAATGGAATTTTTACATTATGACATCATAATGGAACTTTGCATTATGACATCATAATGGAATGTTATATTATGACATCAAAATGGAACTTTGCATTATGACATCATAATGGAATGTTACATTATGACATCATAATGGAATGTTGCATTATGACATCATAATGGAATTTTTACATTATGACATCATAATGGAATTTTGCATTATGACATCATAATGGAATTTTTACTTTATGACATCATAATGGAATTTTGCATTATGACATCATAATGGAATTTTTACATTATGACATCATAATGGAATGTTGCATTATGACATCATAATGGAATGTTGCATTATAACATCATAATGGAATTTTTACATTATGACATCATAATGGAATATTGCATTATGACATCATAATGGAATTTTGCATTATGACATCATAATGGAATGTTGCATTATGACATCATAATGGAATGTTGCATTATGACATCATAATGGAATGTTGCATTATGACATCATAATGGAATTTTTACATTATGACATCATAATGGAATTCTGCATTATGACATCATAATGGAATGTTGCATTATGACATCATAATGGAATTTGGCATTATGACATCATAATGGAATTTTGCATTATGACATCATAATGGAATGTTGCATTATGACATCATAATGGAATTTTTACATTATGACATCATAATGGAACTTTGCATTATGACATCATAATGGAATGTTACATTATGACATCATAATGGAATGTTGCATTATGACATCATAATGGAATTTTCCGTTATGACATCATAATGGAATGTTGCATTATGACATCATAATGGAATTTTGCATTATGACATCATAATGGAATGTTGCATTATGACATCATAATGGAATGTTGCATTATGACATCATAATGGAATTCTGCATTATGACATCATAATGGAATGTTGCATTATGACATCATAATGGAATTTGGCATTATGACATCATAATGGAATTTTGCATTATGACATCATAATGGAATGTTGCATTATGACATCATAATGGAATTTTTACATTATGACATCATAATGGAACTTTGCATTATGACATCATAATGGAATGTTACATTATGACATCATAATGGAATGTTGCATTATGACATCATAATGGAATTTTCCGTTATGACATCATAATGGAATGTTGCATTATGACATCATAATGGAATTTTGCATTATGACATCATAATGGAATGTTGCATTATGACATCATAATGGAATGTTGCATTATGACATCATAATGGAATGTTGCATTATGACATCATAATGGAATTTTTACATTATGACATCATAATGGAATTTTGCATTATGACATCATAATGGAATTTTGCATTATGACATCATAATGGAATGTTGCATTATGACATCATAATGGAATTTTTACATTAAGACATCATAATGGAATTTTTACATTATGACATCATAATGGAACTTTGCATTATGACATCATAATGGAATTTTTACATTATGACATCATAATGGAACTTTGCATTATGACATCATAATGGAATTTTGCATTATGACATCATAATGGAATGTTGCATTATGACATCATAATGGAATTTTGCATTATGACATCATAATGGAATGTTGCATTATGACATCATAATGGAATTTTGCATTATGACATCATAATGGAATGTTGCATTATGACATCATAATGGAATGTTGCATTATAACATCATAATGGAATTTTTACATTATGACATCATAATGGAATGTTGCATTATGACATCATAATGGAATTTTTACATTATGACATCATAATGGAATTTTGCATTATGACATCATAATGGAATTTTGCATTATGACATCATAATGGAATGTTACATTATGACATCATAATGGAATTTTGCATTATGACATCATAATGGAATGTTGCATTATGACATCATAATGGAATTTTGCATTATGACATCATAATGGAATTTTTACATTATGACATCATAATGGAATTTTGCATTATGACATCATAATGGAATGTTGCATTATGACATCATAATGGAATTTTGCATTATGACATCATAATGGAATTTGGCATTATGACATCATAATGGAATTTTGCATTATGACATCATAATGGAATGTTGCATTATGACATCATAATGGAATTTTTACATTATGACATCATAATGGAATTTTGCATTATGACATCATAATGGAATGTTGCATTATGACATCATAATGGAATTTGGCATTATGACATCATAATGGAATGTTGCATTATGACATCATAATGGAATTTTTACATTATGACATCATAATGGAATTTTTACATTATGACATCATAATGGAACTTTGCATTATGACATCATAATGGAATGTTACATTATGACATCATAATGGAATTTTGCATTATGACATCATAATGGAATGTTGCATTATGACATCATAATGGAATTTTGCATTATGACATCATAATGGAATGTTGCATTATGACATCATAATGGAATTTTGCATTATGACATCATAATGGAATGTTGCATTATGACATCATAATGGAATGTTGCATTATAACATCATAATGGAATTTTTACATTATGACATCATAATGGAATGTTGCATTATGACATCATAATGGAATGTTGCATTATAACATCATAATGGAATTTTTACATTATGACATCATAATGGAATGTTGCATTATGACATCATAATGGAATTTTTACATTATGACATCATAATGGAATGTTACATTATGACATCATAATGGAACTTTGCATTATGACATCATAATGGAATGTTACATTATGACATCATAATGGAATTTTGCATTATGACATCATAATGGAATGTTGCATTATGACATCATAATGGAATTTTGCATTATGACATCATAATGGAATGTTGCATTATGACATCATAATGGAATTTTGCATTATGACATCATAATGGAATGTTGCATTATGACATCATAATGGAATGTTGCATTATAACATCATAATGGAATTTTTACATTATGACATCATAATGGAATGTTGCATTATGACATCATAATGGAATGTTGCATTATAACATCATAATGGAATTTTTACATTATGACATCATAATGGAATATTGCATTATGACATCATAATGGAATTTTGCATTATGACATCATAATGGAATTTTGCATTATGACATCATAATGGAATTTTGCATTATGACATCATAATGGAATGTTACATTATGACATCATAATGGAATGTTGCATTATGACATCATAATGGAATTTTTACATTATGACATCATAATTGAATTTTGCATTATGACATCATAATGGAATGTTACATTATGACATCATAATGGAATGTTGCATTATGACATCATAATTCAATTTTTACATTATGACATCATAATGGCATTTTGCATTATGACATCATAATGGAATTTTTACATTATGACATCATAATGGAATTTTGCATTATGACATCATAATGGAATTTTTACATTATGACATCATAATGGAATTTTGCATTATGACATCATAATGGAATGTTGCATTATGACATCATAATGGAATTTTTACATTATGACATCATAATGGAATTTTGCATTATGACATCATAATGGAATGTTGCATTATGACATCATAATGGAATTTGGCATTATGACATCATAATGGAATTTTGCTTTATGACATCATAATGGAATGTTGCATTATGACATCATAATGGAATGTTGCATTATGACATCATAATGGAATTTTTACATTATGACATCATAATGGAATTTTGCATTATGACATCATAATGGAATTTTTACTTTATGACATCATAATGGAATTTTGCATTATGACATCATAATGGAATGTTACATTATGACATCATAATGGAATGTTGCATTATGACATCATAATGGAATTTTTACATTATGACATCATAATGGAATTTTGCATTATGACATCATAATGGAATGTTGCATTATGACATCATAATGGAATTTGGCATTATGACATCATAATGGAATTTTGCTTTATGACATCATAATGGAATGTTGCATTATGACATCATAATGGAATGTTGCATTATGACATCATAATGGAATTTTTACATTATGACATCATAATGGAATTTTGCATTATGACATCATAATGGAATTTTTACTTTATGACATCATAATGGAATTTTGCATTATGACATCATAATGGAATGTTACATTATGACATCATAATGGAATGTTGCATTATGACATCATAATGGAATTTTTACATTATGACATCATAATGGAATTTAGCATTATGACATCATAATGGAATGTTGCATTATGACATCATAATGGAATTTTTACATTATGACATCATAATGGAATTTTTACATTATGACATCATAATGGAATTTTTACATTATGACATCATAATGGAACTTTGCATTATGACATCATAATGGAATGTTATATTATGACATCAAAATGGAACTTTGCATTATGACATCATAATGGAATGTTACATTATGACATCATAATGAAATTTTGCATTATGACATCATAATGGAATGTTGCATTATGACATCATAATGGAATTTTGCATTATGACATCATAATGGAATTTTTACATTATGACATCATAATGGAATTTAGCATTATGACATCATAATGGAATGTTGCATTATGACATCATAATGGAATTTTTACATTATGACATCATAATGGAATTTTTACATTATGACATCATAATGGAATTTTTACATTATGACATCATAATGGAACTTTGCATTATGACATCATAATGGAATGTTATATTATGACATCAAAATGGAACTTTGCATTATGACATCATAATGGAATGTTACATTATGACATCATAATGAAATTTTGCATTATGACATCATAATGGAATGTTGCATTATGACATCATAATGGAATTTTGCATTATGACATCATAATGGAATGTTGCATTATGACATCATAATGGAATGTTGCATTATAACATCATAATGGAATTTTTACATTATGACATCATAATGGAATGTTGCATTATGACATCATAATGGAATGTTGCATTATAACATCATAATGGAATTTTTACATTATGACATCATAATGGAATATTGCATTATGACATCATAATGGAATTTTGCATTATGACATCATAATGGAATGTTGCATTATGACATCATAATGGAATGTTGCATTATGACATCATAATGGAATGTTGCATTATGACATCATAATGGAATTTTTACATTATGACATCATAATGGAATTCTGCATTATGACATCATAATGGAATGTTGCATTATGACATCATAATGGAATTTGGCATTATGACATCATAATGGAATTTTGCATTATGACATCATAATGGAATGTTGCATTATGACATCATAATGGAACTTTGCATTATGACATCATAATGGAATGTTACATTATGACATCATAATGGAATGTTGCATTATGACATCATAATGGAATTTTCCGTTATGACATCATAATGGAATGTTGCATTATGACATCATAATGGAATTTTGCATTATGACATCATAATGGAATGTTGCATTATGACATCATAATGGAATGTTGCATTATGACATCATAATGGAATGTTGCATTATGACATCATAATGGAATTTTTACATTATGACATCATAATGGAATTTTGCATTATGACATCATAATGGAATTTTGCATTATGACATCATAATGGAATGTTGCATTATGACATCATAATGGAATTTTGCATTATGACATCATAATGGAATGTTGCATTATGACATCATAATGGAATTTTTACATTAAGACATCATAATGGAATTTTTACATTATGACATCATAATGGAACTTTGCATTATGACATCATAATGGAATGTTACATTATGACATCATAATGGAATTTTGCATTATGACATCATAATGGAATGTTGCATTATGACATCATAATGGAATTTTGCATTATGACATCATAATGGAATGTTACATTATGATGTCATAATGTAAAAATTCCATTATGTCATAATGGAATGTTGCATTATGACATCATAATGGAATTTTTACATTATGACATCATAATGGAATTTTGCATTATGACATCATAATGGAATGTTGCATTATGACATCATAATGGAATTTTGCATTATGACATCATAATGGAATGTTGCATTATGACATCATAATGGAATGTTGCATTATGACATCATAATGGAATTTTTACATTATGACATCATAATGGAATTTTTACATTATGACATCATAATGGAACTTTGCATTATGACATCATAATGGAATGTTACATTATGACATCATAATGGAATTTTGCATTATGACATCATAATGGAATGTTGCATTATGACATCATAATGGAATTTTGCATTATGACATCATAATGGAATGTTACATTATGATGTCATAATGTAAAAATTCCATTATGTCATAATGGAATGTTGCATTATGACATCATAATGGAATTTTTACATTATGACATCATAATGGAATTTTGCATTATGACATCATAATGGAATGTTGCATTATGACATCATAATGGAATTTGGCATTATGACATCATAATGGAATTTTGCATTATGACATCATAATGGAATGTTGCATTATGACATCATAATGGAATTTTTACATTATGACATCATAATGGAATGTTGCATTATGACATCATAATGGAATTTTTACATTATGACATCATAATGGAATGTTGCATTATGACATCATAATGGAATTTTGCATTATGACATCATAATAGAATTTTTACATTATGACATCATAATGGAATTTTTACTTTATGACATCATAATGGAATGTTGCATTATGACATCATAATGGAATTTTGCATTATGACATCATAATGGAATGTTGCATTATGACATCATAATGGAATTTTTACATTATGACATCATAATGGAATTTTGCATTATGACATCATAATGGAATGTTGCATTATGACATCATAATGGAATTTGGCATTATGACATCATAATGGAATTTTGCATTATGACATCATAATGGAATGTTGCATTATGACATCATAATGGAATTTTTACATTATGACATCATAATGGAATGTTACATTATGATGTCATAATGTAAAAATTCCATTATGTCATAATGGAATGTTGCATTATGACATCATAATGGAATTTTTACATTATGACATCATAATGGAATTTTGCATTATGACATCATAATGGAATGTTGCATTATGACATCATAATGGAATTTGGCATTATGACATCATAATGGAATTTTGCATTATGACATCATAATGAAATGTTGCATTATGACATCATAATGGAATTTTGCATTATGACATCATAATAGAATTTTTACATTATGACATCATAATGGATTTTTTACTTTATGACATCATAATGGAATGTTGCATTATGACATCATAATGGAATTTTGCATTATGACATCATAATGGAATGTTGCATTATGACATCATAATGGAATTTTGCATTATGACATCATAATGGAATGTTGCATTATGACATCATAACGGAATTTTGCATTATGACATCATAATAGAATTTTTACATTATGACATCATAATGGAATTTTTACTTTATGACATCATAATGGAATTTGGCATTATGACATCATAATGGAATTTTGCATTATGACATCATAATGGAATGTTGCATTATGACATCATAATGGAATTTTGCATTATGACATCATAATAGAATTTTTACATTATGACATCATAATGGAATTTGTACTTTATGACATCATAATGGAATGTTGCATTATGACATCATAATGGAATTTTGCATTATGACATCATAATGGAATGTTGCATTATGACATCATAATGGAATTTTTACATTATGACATCATAATGGAATGTTGCATTATGACATCATAATGGAATTTTGCATTATGACATCATAATGAAATGTTGCATTATGACATCATAACGGAATGTTGCATTATGACATCATAATGGAATTTTTACATTATGACATCATAATGGAATTTTGCATTATGACATCATAATGGAATTTTGCATTATGACATCATAATGGAATGTTGCATTATGACATCATAATGGAATTTTGCATTATGACATCATAATGGAATGTTGCATTATGACATCATAATGGAATTTTTACATTAAGACATCATAATGGAATTTTTACATTATGACATCATAATGGAACTTTGCATTATGACATCATAATGGAATGTTACATTATGACATCATAATGGAATTTTGCATTATGACATCATAATGGAATGTTGCATTATGACATCATAATGGAATTTTGCATTATGACATCATAATGGAATGTTACATTATGATGTCATAATGTAAAAATTCCATTATGTCATAATGGAATGTTGCATTATGACATCATAATGGAATTTTTACATTATGACATCATAATGGAATTTTGCATTATGACATCATAATGGAATGTTGCATTATGACATCATAATGGAATTTTGCATTATGACATCATAATGGAATGTTGCATTATGACATCATAATGGAATGTTGCATTATGACATCATAATGGAATTTTTACATTATGACATCATAATGGAATTTTTACATTATGACATCATAATGGAACTTTGCATTATGACATCATAATGGAATGTTACATTATGACATCATAATGGAATTTTGCATTATGACATCATAATGGAATGTTGCATTATGACATCATAATGGAATTTTGCATTATGACATCATAATGGAATGTTACATTATGATGTCATAATGTAAAAATTCCATTATGTCATAATGGAATGTTGCATTATGACATCATAATGGAATTTTTACATTATGACATCATAATGGAATTTTGCATTATGACATCATAATGGAATGTTGCATTATGACATCATAATGGAATTTGGCATTATGACATCATAATGGAATTTTGCATTATGACATCATAATGGAATGTTGCATTATGACATCATAATGGAATTTTTACATTATGACATCATAATGGAATGTTGCATTATGACATCATAATGGAATTTTTACATTATGACATCATAATGGAATGTTGCATTATGACATCATAATGGAATTTTGCATTATGACATCATAATAGAATTTTTACATTATGACATCATAATGGAATTTTTACTTTATGACATCATAATGGAATGTTGCATTATGACATCATAATGGAATTTTGCATTATGACATCATAATGGAATGTTGCATTATGACATCATAATGGAATTTTTACATTATGACATCATAATGGAATTTTGCATTATGACATCATAATGGAATGTTGCATTATGACATCATAATGGAATTTGGCATTATGACATCATAATGGAATTTTGCATTATGACATCATAATGGAATGTTGCATTATGACATCATAATGGAATTTTTACATTATGACATCATAATGGAATGTTACATTATGATGTCATAATGTAAAAATTCCATTATGTCATAATGGAATGTTGCATTATGACATCATAATGGAATTTTTACATTATGACATCATAATGGAATTTTGCATTATGACATCATAATGGAATGTTGCATTATGACATCATAATGGAATTTGGCATTATGACATCATAATGGAATTTTGCATTATGACATCATAATGAAATGTTGCATTATGACATCATAATGGAATTTTGCATTATGACATCATAATAGAATTTTTACATTATGACATCATAATGGATTTTTTACTTTATGACATCATAATGGAATGTTGCATTATGACATCATAATGGAATTTTGCATTATGACATCATAATGGAATGTTGCATTATGACATCATAATGGAATTTTGCATTATGACATCATAATGGAATGTTGCATTATGACATCATAACGGAATTTTGCATTATGACATCATAATAGAATTTTTACATTATGACATCATAATGGAATTTTTACTTTATGACATCATAATGGAATTTGGCATTATGACATCATAATGGAATTTTGCATTATGACATCATAATGGAATGTTGCATTATGACATCATAATGGAATTTTGCATTATGACATCATAATAGAATTTTTACATTATGACATCATAATGGAATTTGTACTTTATGACATCATAATGGAATGTTGCATTATGACATCATAATGGAATTTTGCATTATGACATCATAATGGAATGTTGCATTATGACATCATAATGGAATTTTTACATTATGACATCATAATGGAATGTTGCATTATGACATCATAATGGAATTTTGCATTATGACATCATAATGAAATGTTGCATTATGACATCATAACGGAATTTTGCATTATGACATCATAATAGAATTTTTACATTATGACATCATAATGGAATTTTTACTTTATGACATCACAATGGAATTTTGCATTATGACATCATAATGGAATGTTACATTATGATGTCATAATGTAAAAATTCCATTATGTCATAATGGAATGTTGCATTATGACATCATAATGGAATTTTTACATTATGACATCATAATGGAATTTTGCATTATGACATCATAATGGAATGTTGCATTATGACATCATAATGGAATTTTGCATTATGACATCATAATGGAATGTTGCATTATGACATCATAATGGAATGTTGCATTATGACATCATAATGGAATTTTTACATTATGACATCATAATGGAATTTTTACATTATGACATCATAATGGAACTTTGCATTATGACATCATAATGGAATGTTACATTATGACATCATAATGGAATTTTGCATTATGACATCATAATGGAATGTTGCATTATGACATCATAATGGAATTTTGCATTATGACATCATAATGGAATGTTACATTATGATGTCATAATGTAAAAATTCCATTATGTCATAATGGAATGTTGCATTATGACATCATAATGGAATTTTTACATTATGACATCATAATGGAATTTTGCATTATGACATCATAATGGAATGTTGCATTATGACATCATAATGGAATTTGGCATTATGACATCATAATGGAATTTTGCATTATGACATCATAATGGAATGTTGCATTATGACATCATAATGGAATTTTTACATTATGACATCATAATGGAATGTTGCATTATGACATCATAATGGAATTTTTACATTATGACATCATAATGGAATGTTGCATTATGACATCATAATGGAATTTTGCATTATGACATCATAATAGAATTTTTACATTATGACATCATAATGGAATTTTTACTTTATGACATCATAATGGAATGTTGCATTATGACATCATAATGGAATTTTGCATTATGACATCATAATGGAATGTTGCATTATGACATCATAATGGAATTTTTACATTATGACATCATAATGGAATTTTGCATTATGACATCATAATGGAATGTTGCATTATGACATCATAATGGAATTTGGCATTATGACATCATAATGGAATTTTGCATTATGACATCATAATGGAATGTTGCATTATGACATCATAATGGAATTTTTGCATTATGACATCATAATGGAATGTTACATTATGATGTCATAATGTAAAAATTCCATTATGTCATAATGGAATGTTGCATTATGACATCATAATGGAATTTTTACATTATGACATCATAATGGAATTTTGCATTATGACATCATAATGGAATGTTGCATTATGACATCATAATGGAATTTGGCATTATGACATCATAATGGAATTTTGCATTATGACATCATAATGAAATGTTGCATTATGACATCATAATGGAATTTTGCATTATGACATCATAATAGAATTTTTACATTATGACATCATAATGGATTTTTTACTTTATGACATCATAATGGAATGTTGCATTATGACATCATAATGGAATTTTGCATTATGACATCATAATGGAATGTTGCATTATGACATCATAATGGAATTTTGCATTATGACATCATAATGGAATGTTGCATTATGACATCATAACGGAATTTTGCATTATGACATCATAATAGAATTTTTACATTATGACATCATAATGGAATTTTTACTTTATGACATCATAATGGAATTTGGCATTATGACATCATAATGGAATTTTGCATTATGACATCATAATGGAATGTTGCATTATGACATCATAATGGAATTTTGCATTATGACATCATAATAGAATTTTTACATTATGACATCATAATGGAATTTGTACTTTATGACATCATAATGGAATGTTGCATTATGACATCATAATGGAATTTTGCATTATGACATCATAATGGAATGTTGCATTATGACATCATAATGGAATTTTTACATTATGACATCATAATGGAATGTTGCATTATGACATCATAATGGAATTTTGCATTATGACATCATAATGAAATGTTGCATTATGACATCATAACGGAATTTTGCATTATGACATCATAATAGAATTTTTACATTATGACATCATAATGGAATTTTTACTTTATGACATCACAATGGAATTTTGCATTATGACATCATAATGGAATGTTACATTATGATGTCATAATGTAAAAATTCCATTATGTCATAATGGAATGTTGCATTATGACATCATAATGGAATTTTTACATTATGACATCATAATGGAATTTTGCATTATGACATCATAATGGAATGTTGCATTATGACATCATAATGGAATTTTGCATTATGACATCATAATGGAATGTTGCATTATGACATCATAATGGAATTTTTACATTATGACATCATAATGGAATGTTGCATTATGACATCATAATGGAATTTTTTACTTTATGACATCATAATGGAATTTTGCATTATGACATCATAATGGAATTTTTACTTTATGACATCATAATGGAATTTTGCATTATGACATCATAATGGAATTTTTACATTATGACATCATAATGGAATTTTGCATTATGACATCATAATGGAATTTTGCATTATGACATCATAATGGAATGTTGCATTATGACATCATAATGGAATTTTTACATTATGACATCATAATGGAATGTTGCATTATGACATCATAATGGAATTTTGCATTATGACATCATAATGGAATGTTGCATTATGACATCATAATGGAATTTTGCATTATGACATCATAATAGAATTTTTACATTATGACATCATAATGGAATTTTTACTTTATGACATCATAATGGAATTTTGCATTATGACATCATAATGGAATGTTACATTATGATGTCATAATGTAAAAATTCCATTATGTCATAATGGAATGTTGCATTATGACATCATAATGGAATTTTTACATTATGACATCATAATGGAATTTTGCATTATGACATCATAATGGAATGTTGCATTATGACATCATAATGGAATTTGGCATTATGACATCATAATGGAATTTTGCATTATGACATCATAATGGAATGTTGCATTATGACATCATAATGGAATTTTTACATTATGACATCATAATGGAATGTTGCATTATGACATCATAATGGAATTTTGCATTATGACATCATAATATAATTTTTACATTATGACATCATAATGGAATTTTTACTTTATGACATCATAATGAAATTTTGCATTATGACATCATAATGGAATTTTTACATTATGACATCATAATGGAATTTTTACTTTATGACATCATAATGGAATTTTGCATTATGACATCATAATGGAATGTTGCATTATGACATCATAATGGAATTTTGCATTATGACATCATAATAGAATTTTTACATTATGACATCATAATGGAATTTTTACTTTATGACATCATAATGGAATGTTGCATTATGACATCATAATGGAATTTTGCATTTTGACATCATAATGGAATTTTGCATTATGACATCATAATGGAATTTTTACATTTTGACATCATAATGGAATTTTGCATTATGACATCATAATGGAATTTTGCATTATGACATCATAATGGAATTTTTACATTATGACATCATAATGGAATGTTGCATTATGACATCATAATGGAATTTTTACATTATGACATCATAATGGAATGTTGCATTATGACATCATAATGGAACTTCGCATTATGACATCATAATGGAATTTTGCATTATGACATCATAATGGAATGTTAAATTATGATGTCATAATGTAAAAATTCCATTATGTCATAATGGAATGTTGCATTATGACATCATAATGGAATTTTTACATTATGACATCATAATGGAATTTTTACATTATGACATCATAATGGAACTTTGCATTATGACATCATAATGGAATTTTGCATTATGACATCATAATGGAATGTTGCATTATGACATCATAATGGAATTTTGCATTATGACATCATAATGGAATGTTGCATTATGACATCATAATGGAATGTTGCATTATAACATCATAATGGAATTTTTACATTATGACATCATAATGGAATGTTGCATTATGACATCATAATGGAATTTTTACATTATGACATCATAATGGAATTTTGCATTATGACATCATAATGGAATTTTGCATTATGACATCATAATGGAATGTTACATTATGACATCATAATGGAATTTTGCATTATGACATCATAATGGAATGTTGCATTATGACATCATAATGGAATTTTGCATTATGACATCATAATGGAATTTTTACATTATGACATCATAATGGAATTTTGCATTATGACATCATAATGGAATGTTGCATTATGACATCATAATGGAATTTTGCATTATGACATCATAATGGAATTTGGCATTATGACATCATAATGGAATTTTGCATTATGACATCATAATGGAATGTTGCATTATGACATCATAATGGAATTTTTACATTATGACATCATAATGGAATTTTGCATTATGACATCATAATGGAATGTTGCATTATGACATCATAATGGAATTTGGCATTATGACATCATAATGGAATTTTGCATTATGACATCATAATGGAATGTTGCATTATGACATCATAATGGAATTTTTACATTATGACATCATAATGGAATTTTTACATTATGACATCATAATGGAACTTTGCATTATGACATCATAATGGAATGTTACATTATGACATCATAATGGAATTTTGCATTATGACATCATAATGGAATGTTGCATTATGACATCATAATGGAATTTTGCATTATGACATCATAATGGAATGTTGCATTATGACATCATAATGGAATTTTGCATTATGACATCATAATGGAATGTTGCATTATGACATCATAATGGAATGTTGCATTATAACATCATAATGGAATTTTTACATTATGACATCATAATGGAATGTTGCATTATGACATCATAATGGAATGTTGCATTATAACATCATAATGGAATTTTTACATTATGACATCATAATGGAATATTGCATTATGACATCATAATGGAATTTTGCATTATGACATCATAATGGAATTTTACATTATGACATCATAATGGAATTTTCCATTATGACATCATAATGGAATTTTGCATTATGACATCATAATGGAATTTTGCATTATGACATCATAATGGAATTTTGCATTATGACATCATAATGGAATGTTACATTATGACATCATAATGGAATGTTGCATTATGACATCATAATTCAATTTTTACATTATGACATCATAATGGCATTTTGCATTATGACATCATAATGGAATTTTTACATTATGACATCATAATGGAATTTTGCATTATGACATCATAATGGAATTTTTACATTATGACATCATAATGGAATTTTGCATTATGACATCATAATGGAATGTTGCATTATGACATCATAATGGAATTTTTACATTATGACATCATAATGGAATTTTGCATTATGACATCATAATGCAATGTTGCATTATGACATCATAATGGAATTTGGCATTATGACATCATAATGGAATTTTGCTTTATGACATCATAATGGAATGTTGCATTATGACATCATAATGGAATGTTGCATTATGACATCATAATGGAATTTTTACATTATGACATCATAATGGAATTTTGCATTATGACATCATAATGGAATTTTTACTTTATGACATCATAATGGAATTTTGCATTATGACATCATAATGGAATGTTACATTATGACATCATAATGGAATGTTGCATTATGACATCATAATGGAATTTTTACATTATGACATCATAATGGAATTTTGCATTATGACATCATAATGGAATGTTGCATTATGACATCATAATGGAATTTGGCATTATGACATCATAATGGAATGTTGCATTATGACATCATAATGGAATGTTGCATTATGACATCATAATGGAATTTTTACATTATGACATCATAATGGAATTTTGCATTATGACATCATAATGGAATTTTTACTTTATGACATCATAATGGAATTTTGCATTATGACATCATAATGGAATGTTACATTATGACATCATAATGGAATGTTGCATTATGACATCATAATGGAATTTTTACATTATGACATCATAATGGAATTTAGCATTATGACATCATAATGGAATGTTGCATTATGACATCATAATGGAATTTTTACATTATGACATCATAATTAGAGATGAGCGAACACGTTCGGCCCCGCCCCTTTTTCGCCCGAACACCGAACTTTGCGAACACCTCGGTGTTCGGGCGAAAAAGTTCGGGGGCCGCCGTGGCAGCGCGGGGGGGTGCGGCGGGGAGCGGGGGGGAGAGGGAGAGAGAGAGGGCTCCCCCCTGTTCCCCGCTACTGCCGCCCGCGCCGCCGCGCATCTCCCCGCCCCCCGGCGGCACCCGGACACTTACGCGCGAACACTCCAGTGTTCGCTAAAGCCGGTGTCCGGGTGCGGATGTGTCCGTTACGGACACGTTCGCTCATCTCTAATCATAATGGAATTTTTACATTATGACATCATAATGGAACTTTGCATTATGACATCATAATGGAATGTTATATTATGACATCAAAATGGAACTTTGCATTATGACATCATAATGGAATGTTACATTATGACATCATAATGAAATTTTGCATTATGACATCATAATGGAATGTTGCATTATGACATCATAATGGAATTTTGCATTATGACATCATAATGGAATGTTGCATTATGACATCATAATGGAATGTTGCATTATAACATCATAATGGAATTTTTACATTATGACATCATAATGGAATGTTGCATTATGACATCATAATGGAATGTTGCATTATAACATCATAATGGAATTTTTACATTATGACATCATAATGGAATATTGCATTATGACATCATAATGGAATTTTGCATTATGACATCATAATGGAATGTTGCATTATGACATCATAATGGAATGTTGCATTATGACATCATAATGGAATTTTTACATTATGACATCATAATGGAATTCTGCATTATGACATCATAATGGAATGTTGCATTATGACATCATAATGGAATTTGGCATTATGACATCATAATGGAATTTTGCATTATGACATCATAATGGAATTTTGCATTATGACATCATAATGGAATGTTGCATTATGACATCATAATGGAATTTTTACATTATGACATCATAATGGAACTTTGCATTATGACATCATAATGGAATGTTACATTATGACATCATAATGGAATGTTGCATTATGACATCATAATGGAATTTTCCGTTATGACATCATAATGGAATGTTGCATTATGACATCATAATGGAATTTTGCATTATGACATCATAATGGAATGTTGCATTATGACATCATAATGGAATGTTGCATTATGACATCATAATGGAATTTTTACATTATGACATCATAATGGAATTTTTACATTATGACATCATAATGGAATTTTGCATTATGACATCATAATGGAATTTTGCATTATGACATCATAATGGAATGTTGCATTATGACATCATAATGGAATTTTGCATTATGACATCATAATGGAATGTTGCATTATGACATCATAATGGAATTTTTACATTAAGACATCATAATGGAATTTTTACATTATGACATCATAATGGAACTTTGCATTATGACATCATAATGGAATGTTACATTATGACATCATAATGGAATTTTGCATTATGACATCATAATGGAATGTTGCATTATGACATCATAATGGAATTTTGCATTATGACATCATAATGGAATGTTACATTATGATGTCATAATGTAAAAATTCCATTATGTCATAATGGAATGTTGCATTATGACATCATAATGGAATTTTTACATTATGACATCATAATGGAATTTTGCATTATGACATCATAATGGAATGTTGCATTATGACATCATAATGGAATTTTGCATTATGACATCATAATGGAATGTTGCATTATGACATCATAATGGAATGTTGCATTATGACATCATAATGGAATTTTTACATTATGACATCATAATGGAATTTTTACATTATGACATCATAATGGAACTTTGCATTATGACATCATAATGGAATGTTACATTATGACATCATAATGGAATTTTGCATTATGACATCATAATGGAATGTTGCATTATGACATCATAATGGAATTTTGCATTATGACATCATAATGGAATTTTTACATTATGACATCATAATGGAATGTTGCATTATGACATCATAATGGAATTTTTACATTATGACATCATAATGGAATGTTGCATTATGACATCATAATGGAATTTTGCATTATGACATCATAATGGAATTTTTACATTATGACATCATAATGGAATGTTGCATTATGACATCATAATGGAATTTTGCATTATGACATCATAATAGAATTTTTACATTATGACATCATAATGGAATTTTTACTTTATGACATCATAATGGAATTTTGCATTATGACATCATAATGGAATTTTTACATTATGACATCATAATGGAATTTTGCATTATGACATCATAATGGAATTTTGCATTATGACATCATAATGGAATTTTTACATTATGACATCATAATGGAATGTTGCATTATGACATCATAATGGAATTTTTACATTATGACATCATAATGGAATGTTGCATTATGACATCATAATGGAATTTTGCATTATGACATCATAATAGAATTTTTACATTATGACATCATAATGGAATTTTTACTTTATGACATCATAATGGAATTTTGCATTATGACATCATAATGGAATGTTACATTATGATGTCATAATGTAAAAATTCCATTATGTCATAATGGAATGTTGCATTATGACATCATAATGGAATTTTTACATTATGACATCATAATGGAATTTTGCATTATGACATCATAATAGAATGTTGCATTATGACATCATAATGGAATTTGGCATTATGACATCATAATGGAATATTGCATTATGACATCATAATGGAATTTTTACATTATGACATCATAATGGAATGTTGCATTATGACATCATAATGGAATTTTGCATTATGACATCATAATGGAATTTTGCATTATGACATCATAATGGAATTTTGCATTATGACATCACAATGGAATGTTGCATTATGACATCATAATGGAATTTTTACATTATGACATCATAATGGAATGTTGCATTATGACATCATAATGGAATTTTTACATTATGACATCATAATGCAATTTTGCATTATGACATCATAATGGAATGTTACATTATGATGTCATAATGTAAAAATTCCATTATGTCATAATGGAATGTTGCATTATGACATCATAATGGAATTTTTACATTATGACATCATAATGGAATTTTGCATTATGACATCATAATGGAATGTTGCATTATGACATCATAATGGAATTTTGCATTATGACATCATAATGGAATGTTGCATTATGACATCATAATGGAATGTTGCATTATGACATCATAATGGAATTTTTACATTATGACATCATAATGGAATTTTTACATTATGACATCATAATGGAACTTTGCATTATGACATCATAATGGAATGTTACATTATGACATCATAATGGAATTTTGCATTATGACATCATAATGGAATGTTGCATTATGACATCATAATGGAATTTTGCATTATGACATCATAATGGAATGTTACATTATGATGTCATAATGTAAAAATTCCATTATGTCATAATGGAATGTTGCATTATGACATCATAATGGAATTTTTACATTATGACATCATAATGGAATTTTGCATTATGACATCATAATGGAATGTTGCATTATGACATCATAATGGAATTTGGCATTATGACATCATAATGGAATTTTGCATTATGACATCATAATGGAATGTTGCATTATGACATCATAATGGAATTTTTACATTATGACATCATAATGGAATGTTGCATTATGACATCATAATGGAATTTTTACATTATGACATCATAATGGAATGTTGCATTATGACATCATAATGGAATTTTGCATTATGACATCATAATAGAATTTTTACATTATGACATCATAATGGAATTTTTACTTTATGACATCATAATGGAATTTTGCATTATGACATCATAATGGAATTTTTACATTATGACATCATAATGGAATTTTGCATTATGACATCATAATGGAATTTTGCATTATGACATCATAATGGATTTTTTACATTATGACATCATAATGGAATGTTGCATTATGACATCATAATGGAATTTTTACATTATGACATCATAATGGAATGTTGCATTATGACATCATAATGGAATTTTGCATTATGACATCATAATAGAATTTTTACATTATGACATCATAATGGAATTTTTACTTTATGACATCATAATGGAATTTTGCATTATGACATCATAATGGAATGTTACATTATGATGTCATAATGTAAAAATTCCATTATGTCATAATGGAATGTTGCATTATGACATCATAATGGAATTTTTACATTATGACATCATAATGGAATTTTGCATTATGACATCATAATAGAATGTTGCATTATGACATCATAATGGAATTTGGCATTATGACATCATAATGGAATATTGCATTATGACATCATAATGGAATTTTTACATTATGACATCATAATGGAATGTTGCATTATGACATCATAATGGAATTTTGCATTATGACATCATAATGGAATTTTGCATTATGACATCATAATGGAATTTTGCATTATGACATCACAATGGAATGTTGCATTATGACATCATAATGGAATTTTTACATTATGACATCATAATGGAATGTTGCATTATGACATCATAATGGAATTTTTACATTATGACATCATAATGCAATTTTGCATTATGACATCATAATGGAATTTTGCATTATGACATCATAATGGAATGTTGCATTATGACATCATAATGGAATTTTGCATTATGACATCATAATGGAATGTTGCATTATGACTAGAGATGAGCGAACGTGTCCGTTACGGACACATCCGCACCCGGACACCGGCTTTAGCGAACACTGCAGTGTTCGCGCGTAAGTGTCCGGGTGCCGCCGGGGGGCGGGGAGATGCGCGGCGGCGCGGGCGGCAGTAGCGGGGAACAGGGGGGAGCCCTCTCTCTCTCCCTCTCCCCCCCACTCCCCGCCGCACCCCCGCGCGCTGCCACGGCGGCCCCCGAACTTTTTCGCCCGAACACCGAGGTGTTCGCAAAGTTCGGTGTTCGGGCGAAAAAGGGGCGGGGCCGAACGTGTTCGCTCATCTCTAATTATGACATCATAATGGAATTTTGCATTATGACATCATAATAGAATTTTTACATTATGACATCATAATGGAATTTTTACTTTATGACATCATAATGGAATGTTGCATTATGACATCATAATGGAATTTTGCATTATGACATCATAATGGAATTTTGCATTATGACATCATAATGGAATTTTGCATTATGACATCATAATGTGATTTTTACATTATGACATCATAATGGAATTTTGCATTATGACATCATAATGGAATTTTGCATTATGACATCATAATGGAATGTTGCATTATGACATCATAATGGAATTTTTACATTATGACATCATAATGGAATGTTGCATTATGACATCATAATGGAATTTTGCATTATGACATCATAATGGAATGTTGCATTATGACATCATAATGGAATGTTGCATTATAACATCATAATGGAATTTTTACATTATGACATCATAATGGAATGTTGCATTATGACATCATAATGGAATTTTTACATTATGACATCATAATGGAATGTTGCATTATGACATCATAATGGAATTTTGCATTATGACATCATAATAGAATTTTTACATTATGACATCATAATGGAATTTTTACTTTATGACATCATAATGGAATGTTGCATTATGACATCATAATGGAATTTTGCATTATGACATCATAATGGAATGTTGCATTATGACATCATAATGGAATTTTTACATTATGACATCATAATGGAATTTTGCATTATGACATCATAATGGAATGTTGCATTATGACATCATAATGGAATTTGGCATTATGACATCATAATGGAATTTTGCATTATGACATCATAATGGAATGTTGCATTATGACATCATAATGGAATTTTTACATTATGACATCATAATGGAATGTTACATTATGATGTCATAATGTAAAAATTCCATTATGTCATAATGGAATGTTGCATTATGACATCATAATGGAATTTTTACATTATGACATCATAATGGAATTTTGCATTATGACATCATAATGGAATGTTGCATTATGACATCATAATGGAATTTGGCATTATGACATCATAATGGAATTTTGCATTATGACATCATAATGAAATGTTGCATTATGACATCATAATGGAATTTTGCATTATGACATCATAATAGAATTTTTACATTATGACATCATAATGGATTTTTTACTTTATGACATCATAATGGAATGTTGCATTATGACATCATAATGGAATTTTGCATTATGACATCATAATGGAATGTTGCATTATGACATCATAATGGAAATTTGCATTATGACATCATAATGGAATGTTGCATTATGACATCATAACGGAATTTTGCATTATGACATCATAATAGAATTTTTACATTATGACATCATAATGGAATTTTTACTTTATGACATCATAATGGAATTTGGCATTATGACATCATAATGGAATTTTGCATTATGACATCATAATGGAATGTTGCATTATGACATCATAATGGAATTTTGCATTATGACATCATAATAGAATTTTTACATTATGACATCATAATGGAATTTGTACTTTATGACATCATAATGGAATGTTGCATTATGACATCATAATGGAATTTTGCATTATGACATCATAATGGAATGTTGCATTATGACATCATAATGGAATTTTTACATTATGACATCATAATGGAATGTTGCATTATGACATCATAATGAAATGTTGCATTATGACATCATAACGGAATTTTGCATTATGACATCATAATAGAATTTTTACATTATGACATCATAATGGAATTTTTACTTTATGACATCACAATGGAATTTTGCATTATGACATCATAATGGAATGTTACATTATGATGTCATAATGTTAAAATTCCATTATGTCATAATGGAATGTTGCATTATGACATCATAATGGAATTTTTACATTATGACATCATAATGGAATTTTGCATTATGACATCATAATGGAATGTTGCATTATGACATCATAATGGAATTTTGCATTATGACATCATAATGGAATGTTGCATTATGACATCATAATGGAATTTTTACATTATGACATCATAATGGAATGTTGCATTATGACATCATAATGGAATTTTTACTTTATGACATCATAATGGAATTTTGCATTATGACATCATAATGGAATTTTTACTTTATGACATCATAATGGAATTTTGCATTATGACATCATAATGGAATTTTTACATTATGACATCATAATGGAATTTTGCATTATGACATCATAATGGAATTTTGCATTATGACATCATAATGGAATGTTGCATTATGACATCATAATGGAATTTTTACATTATGACATCATAATGGAATGTTGCATTATGACATCATAATGGAATTTTGCATTATGACATCATAATGGAATGTTGCATTATGACATCATAATGGAATTTTTACATTATGACATCATAATGGAATGTTGCATTATGACATCATAATGGAATTTTTACATTATGACATCATAATGGAATGTTGCATTATGACATCATAATGGAATTTTTACTTTATGACATCATAATGGAATTTTGCATTATGACATCATAATGGAATTTTGCATTATGACATCATAATGAAATGTTGCATTATGACATCATAATGGAATTTTGCATTATGACATCATAATAGAATTTTTACATTATGACATCATAATGGATTTTTTACTTTATGACATCATAATGGAATGTTGCATTATGACATCATAATGGAATTTTGCATTATGACATCATAATGGAATGTTGCATTATGACATCATAACGGAATTTTGCATTATGACATCATAATAGAATTTTTACATTATGACATCATAATGGAATTTTTACTTTATGACATCATAATGGAATTTGGCATTATGACATCATAATGGAATTTTGCATTATGACATCATAATGGAATGTTGCATTATGACATCATAATGGAATTTTGCATTATGACATCATAATAGAATTTTTACATTATGACATCATAATGGAATTTGTACTTTATGACATCATAATGGAATGTTGCATTATGACATCATAATGGAATTTTGCATTATGACATCATAATGGAATGTTGCATTATGACATCATAATGGAATTTTTACATTATGACATCATAATGGAATGTTGCATTATGACATCATAATGAAATGTTGCATTATGACATCATAACGGAATTTTGCATTATGACATCATAATAGAATTTTTACATTATGACATCATAATGGAATTTTTACTTTATGACATCACAATGGAATTTTGCATTATGACATCATAATGGAATGTTACATTATGATGTCATAATGTTAAAATTCCATTATGTCATAATGGAATGTTGCATTATGACATCATAATGGAATTTTTACATTATGACATCATAATGGAATTTTGCATTATGACATCATAATGGAATGTTGCATTATGACATCATAATGGAATTTTGCATTATGACATCATAATGGAATGTTGCATTATGACATCATAATGGAATTTTTACATTATGACATCATAATGGAATGTTGCATTATGACATCATAATGGAATTTTTACTTTATGACATCATAATGGAATTTTGCATTATGACATCATAATGGAATTTTTACTTTATGACATCATAATGGAATTTTGCATTATGACATCATAATGGAATTTTTACATTATGACATCATAATGGAATTTTGCATTATGACATCATAATGGAATTTTGCATTATGACATCATAATGGAATGTTGCATTATGACATCATAATGGAATTTTTACATTATGACATCATAATGGAATGTTGCATTATGACATCATAATGGAATTTTGCATTATGACATCATAATGGAATGTTGCATTATGACATCATAATGGAATTTTGCATTATGACATCATAATAGAATTTTTACATTATGACATCATAATGGAATTTTTACTTTATGACATCATAATGGAATTTTGCATTATGACATCATAATGGAATGTTACATTATGATGTCATAATGTAAAAATTCCATTATGTCATAATGGAATGTTGCATTATGACATCATAATGGAATTTTTACATTATGACATCATAATGGAATTTTGCATTATGACATCATAATGGAATGTTGCATTATGACATCATAATGGAATTTGGCATTATGACATCATAATGGAATTTTGCATTATGACATCATAATGGAATGTTGCATTATGACATCATAATGGAATTTTTACATTATGACATCATAATGGAATGTTGCATTATGACATCATAATGGAATTTTGCATTATGACATCATAATATAATTTTTACATTATGACATCATAATGGAATTTTTACTTTATGACATCATAATGAAATTTTGCATTATGACATCATAATGGAATTTTTACATTATGACATCATAATGGAATTTTTACTTTATGACATCATAATGGAATTTTGCATTATGACATCATAATGGAATGTTGCATTATGACATCATAATGGAATTTTGCATTATGACATCATAATAGAATTTTTACATTATGACATCATAATGGAATTTTTACTTTATGACATCATAATGGAATGTTGCATTATGACATCATAATGGAATTTTGCATTTTGACATCATAATGGAATTTTGCATTATGACATCATAATGGAATTTTGCATTATGACATCATAATGGAATTTTTACATTATGACATCATAATGGAATTTTGCATTATGACATCATAATGGAATTTTGCATTATGACATCATAATGGAATGTTGCATTATGACATCATAATGGAATTTTTACATTATGACATCATAATGGAATGTTGCATTATGACATCATAATGGAATGTTGCATTATGACATCATAATGGAATTTTGCATTATGACATCATAATGGAATGTTGCATTATGACATCATAATGGAATGTTGCATTATAACATCATAATGGAATTTTGCATTATGACATCATAATGGAATGTTGCATTATGACATCATAACGGAATTTTGCATTATGACATCATAATAGAATTTTTACATTATGACATCATAATGGAATTTTTACTTTATGACATCACAATGGAATTTTGCATTATGACATCATAATGGAATGTTACATTATGATGTCATAATGTAAAAATTCCATTATGTCATAATGGAATGTTGCTTTATGACATCATAATGGAATTTTTACATTATGACATCATAATGGAATTTTGCATTATGACATCATAATGGAATGTTGCATTATGACATCATAATGGAATTTTGCATTATGACATCATAATGGAATGTTGCATTATGACATCATAATGGAATTTTGCATTATGACATCATAATGGAATGTTGCATTATGACATCATAATTCAATTTTTACATTATGACATCATAATGGCATTTTGCATTATGACATCATAATGGAATTTTTACATTATGACATCATAATGGAATTTTGCATTATGACATCATAATGGAATTTTTACATTATGACATCATAATGGAATTTTGCATTATGACATCATAATGGAATGTTGCATTATGACATCATAATGGAATTTTTACATTATGACATCATAATGGAATTTTGCATTATGACATCATAATGGAATGTTGCATTATGACATCATAATGGAATTTGGCATTATGACATCATAATGGAATTTTGCTTTATGACATCATAATGGAATGTTGCATTATGACATCATAATGGAATGTTGCATTATGACATCATAATGGAATTTTTACATTATGACATCATAATGGAATTTTGCATTATGACATCATAATGGAATTTTTACTTTATGACATCATAATGGAATTTTGCATTATGACATCATAATGGAATGTTACATTATGACATCATAATGGAATGTTGCATTATGACATCATAATGGAATTTTTACATTATGACATCATAATGGAATTTTGCATTATGACATCATAATGGAATGTTGCATTATGACATCATAATGGAATTTGGCATTATGACATCATAATGGAATTTTGCTTTATGACATCATAATGGAATGTTGCATTATGACATCATAATGGAATGTTGCATTATGACATCATAATGGAATTTTTACATTATGACATCATAATGGAATTTTGCATTATGACATCATAATGGAATTTTTACTTTATGACATCATAATGGAATTTTGCATTATGACATCATAATGGAATGTTACATTATGACATCATAATGGAATGTTGCATTATGACATCATAATGGAATTTTTACATTATGACATCATAATTAGAGATGAGCGAACACGTTCGGCCCCGCCCCTTTTTCGCCCGAACACCGAACTTTGCGAACACCTCGGTGTTCGGGCGAAAAAGTTCGGGGGCCGCCGTGGCAGCGCGGGGGGGTGCGGCGGGGAGCGGGGGGGAGAGGGAGAGAGAGAGGGCTCCCCCCTGTTCCCCGCTACTGCCGCCCGCGCCGCCGCGCATCTCCCCGCCCCCCGGCGGCACCCGGACACTTACGCGCGAACACTCCAGTGTTCGCTAAAGCCGGTGTCCGGGTGCGGATGTGTCCGTTACGGACACGTTCGCTCATCTCTAATCATAATGGAATTTTTACATTATGACATCATAATGGAACTTTGCATTATGACATCATAATGGAATGTTATATTATGACATCAAAATGGAACTTTGCATTATGACATCATAATGGAATGTTACATTATGACATCATAATGAAATTTTGCATTATGACATCATAATGGAATGTTGCATTATGACATCATAATGGAATTTTGCATTATGACATCATAATGGAATGTTGCATTATGACATCATAATGGAATGTTGCATTATAACATCATAATGGAATTTTTACATTATGACATCATAATGGAATGTTGCATTATGACATCATAATGGAATTTTGCATTATGACATCATAATGGAATGTTGCATTATGACATCATAATGGAATTTGGCATTATGACATCATAATGGAATTTTGCATTATGACATCATAATGAAATGTTGCATTATGACATCATAATGGAATTTTGCATTATGACATCATAATAGAATTTTTACATTATGACATCATAATGGATTTTTTACTTTATGACATCATAATGGAATGTTGCATTATGACATCATAATGGAATTTTGCATTATGACATCATAATGGAATGTTGCATTATGACATCATAATGGAAATTTGCATTATGACATCATAATGGAATGTTGCATTATGACATCATAACGGAATTTTGCATTATGACATCATAATAGAATTTTTACATTATGACATCATAATGGAATTTTTACTTTATGACATCATAATGGAATTTGGCATTATGACATCATAATGGAATTTTGCATTATGACATCATAATGGAATGTTGCATTATGACATCATAATGGAATTTTGCATTATGACATCATAATAGAATTTTTACATTATGACATCATAATGGAATTTGTACTTTATGACATCATAATGGAATGTTGCATTATGACATCATAATGGAATTTTGCATTATGACATCATAATGGAATGTTGCATTATGACATCATAATGGAATTTTTACATTATGACATCATAATGGAATGTTGCATTATGACATCATAATGGAATTTTGCATTATGACATCATAATGAAATGTTGCATTATGACATCATAACGGAATTTTGCATTATGACATCATAATAGAATTTTTACATTATGACATCATAATGGAATTTTTACTTTATGACATCACAATGGAATTTTGCATTATGACATCATAATGGAATGTTACATTATGATGTCATAATGTTAAAATTCCATTATGTCATAATGGAATGTTGCATTATGACATCATAATGGAATTTTTACATTATGACATCATAATGGAATTTTGCATTATGACATCATAATGGAATGTTGCATTATGACATCATAATGGAATTTTGCATTATGACATCATAATGGAATGTTGCATTATGACATCATAATGGAATTTTTACATTATGACATCATAATGGAATGTTGCATTATGACATCATAATGGAATTTTTACTTTATGACATCATAATGGAATTTTGCATTATGACATCATAATGGAATTTTTACTTTATGACATCATAATGGAATTTTGATTTATGACATCATAATGGAATTTTTACATTATGACATCATAATGGAATTTTGCATTATGACATCATAATGGAATTTTGCATTATGACATCATAATGGAATGTTGCATTATGACATCATAATGGAATTTTTACATTATGACATCATAATGGAATGTTGCATTATGACATCATAATGGAATTTTGCATTATGACATCATAATGGAATGTTGCATTATGACATCATAATGGAATTTTGCATTATGACATCATAATGGAATGTTGCATTATGACATCATAATGGAATGTTGCATTATAACATCATAATGGAATTTTTACATTATGACATCATAATGGAATGTTGCATTATGACATCATAATGGAATTTTTACATTATGACATCATAATGGAATTTTGCATTATGACATCATAATGGAATTTTGCATTATGACATCATAATGGAATGTTACATTATGACATCATAATGGAATTTTGCATTATGACATCATAATGGAATGTTGCATTATGACATCATAATGGAATTTTGCATTATGACATCATAATGGAATTTTTACATTATGACATCATAATGGAATTTTGCATTATGACATCATAATGGAATGTTGCATTATGACATCATAATGGAATTTTGCATTATGACATCATAATGGAATTTGGCATTATGACATCATAATGGAATTTTGCATTATGACATCATAATGGAATGTTGCATTATGACATCATAATGGAATTTTTACATTATGACATCATAATGGAAATTTGCATTATGACATCATAATGGAATGTTGCATTATGACATCATAATGGAATTTGGCATTATGACATCATAATGGAATTTTGCATTATGACATCATAATGGAATGTTGCATTATGACATCATAATGGAATTTTTACATTATGACATCATAATGGAATTTTTACATTATGACATCATAATGGAACTTTGCATTATGACATCATAATGGAATGTTACATTATGACATCATAATGGAATTTTGCATTATGACATCATAATGGAATGTTGCATTATGACATCATAATGGAAATTTGCATTATGACATCATAATGGAATGTTGCATTATGACATCATAACGGAATTTTGCATTATGACATCATAATAGAATTTTTACATTATGACATCATAATGGAATTTTTACTTTATGACATCATAATGGAATTTGGCATTATGACATCATAATGGAATTTTGCATTATGACATCATAATGGAATGTTGCATTATGACATCATAATGGAATTTTGCATTATGACATCATAATAGAATTTTTACATTATGACATCATAATGGAATTTGTACTTTATGACATCATAATGGAATGTTGCATTATGACATCATAATGGAATTTTGCATTATGACATCATAATGGAATGTTGCATTATGACATCATAATGGAATTTTTACATTATGACATCATAATGGAATGTTGCATTATGACATCATAATGGAATTTTGCATTATGACATCATAATGAAATGTTGCATTATGACATCATAACGGAATTTTGCATTATGACATCATAATAGAATTTTTACATTATGACATCATAATGGAATTTTTACTTTATGACATCACAATGGAATTTTGCATTATGACATCATAATGGAATGTTACATTATGATGTCATAATGTTAAAATTCCATTATGTCATAATGGAATGTTGCATTATGACATCATAATGGAATTTTTACATTATGACATCATAATGGAATTTTGCATTATGACATCATAATGGAATGTTGCATTATGACATCATAATGGAATTTTGCATTATGACATCATAATGGAATGTTGCATTATGACATCATAATGGAATTTTTACATTATGACATCATAATGGAATGTTGCATTATGACATCATAATGGAATTTTTACTTTATGACATCATAATGGAATTTTGCATTATGACATCATAATGGAATTTTTACTTTATGACATCATAATGGAATTTTGATTTATGACATCATAATGGAATTTTTACATTATGACATCATAATGGAATTTTGCATTATGACATCATAATGGAATTTTGCATTATGACATCATAATGGAATGTTGCATTATGACATCATAATGGAATTTTTACATTATGACATCATAATGGAATGTTGCATTATGACATCATAATGGAATTTTGCATTATGACATCATAATGGAATGTTGCATTATGACATCATAATGGAATTTTGCATTATGACATCATAATGGAATGTTGCATTATGACATCATAATGGAATGTTGCATTATAACATCATAATGGAATTTTTACATTATGACATCATAATGGAATGTTGCATTATGACATCATAATGGAATTTTTACATTATGACATCATAATGGAATTTTGCATTATGACATCATAATGGAATTTTGCATTATGACATCATAATGGAATGTTACATTATGACATCATAATGGAATTTTGCATTATGACATCATAATGGAATGTTGCATTATGACATCATAATGGAATTTTGCATTATGACATCATAATGGAATTTTTACATTATGACATCATAATGGAATTTTGCATTATGACATCATAATGGAATGTTGCATTATGACATCATAATGGAATTTTGCATTATGACATCATAATGGAATTTGGCATTATGACATCATAATGGAATTTTGCATTATGACATCATAATGGAATGTTGCATTATGACATCATAATGGAATTTTTACATTATGACATCATAATGGAAATTTGCATTATGACATCATAATGGAATGTTGCATTATGACATCATAATGGAATTTGGCATTATGACATCATAATGGAATTTTGCATTATGACATCATAATGGAATGTTGCATTATGACATCATAATGGAATTTTTACATTATGACATCATAATGGAATTTTTACATTATGACATCATAATGGAACTTTGCATTATGACATCATAATGGAATGTTACATTATGACATCATAATGGAATTTTGCATTATGACATCATAATGGAATGTTGCATTATGACATCATAATGGAATTTTGCATTATGACATCATAATGGAATGTTGCATTATGACATCATAATGGAATTTTGCATTATGACATCATAATGGAATGTTGCATTATGACATCATAATGGAATGTTGCATTATGACATCATAATGGAATTTTTACATTATGACATCATAATGGAATTTTTACATTATGACATCATAATGGAACTTTGCATTATGACATCATAATGGAATGTTACATTATGACATCATAATGGAATGTTGCATTATGACATCATAATGGAATTTTGCATTATGACATCATAATGGAATGTTACATTATGATGTCATAATGTAAAAATTCCATTATGTCATAATGGAATGTTGCATTATGACATCATAATGGAATTTTTACATTATGACATCATAATGGAATTTTTACATTATGACATCATAATGGAACTTTGCATTATGACATCATAATGGAATGTTACATTATGACATCATAATGGAATTTTGCATTATGACATCATAATGGAATGTTGCATTATGACATCATAATGGAATTTTTACATTATGACATCATAATGGAATGTTGCATTATGACATCATAATGGAATTTTTACATTATGACATCATAATGGAATGTTGCATTATGACATCATAATGGAATTTTGCATTATGACATCATAATAGAATTTTTACATTATGACATCATAATGGAATTTTTACTTTATGACATCATAATGGAATTTTGCATTATGACATCATAATGGAATTTTTACATTATGACATCATAATGGAATTTTGCATTATGACATCATAATGGAATTTTGCATTATGACATCATAATGGAATTTTTACATTATGACATCATAATGGAATGTTGCATTATGACATCATAATGGAATTTTTACATTATGACATCATAATGGAATGTTGCATTATGACATCATAATGGAACTTCGCATTATGACATCATAATGGAATTTTGCATTATGACATCATAATGGAATGTTAAATTATGATGTCATAATGTAAAAATTCCATTATGTCATAATGGAATGTTGCATTATGACATCATAATGGAATTTTTACATTATGACATCATAATGGAATTTTTACATTATGACATCATAATGGAACTTTGCATTATGACATCATAATGGAATTTTGCATTATGACATCATAATGGAATGTTGCATTATGACATCATAATGGAATTTTGCATTATGACATCATAATGGAATGTTGCATTATGACATCATAATGGAATGTTGCATTATAACATCATAATGGAATTTTTACATTATGACATCATAATGGAATGTTGCATTATGACATCATAATGGAATTTTTACATTATGACATCATAATGGAATTTTGCATTATGACATCATAATGGAATTTTGCATTATGACATCATAATGGAATGTTACATTATGACATCATAATGGAATTTTGCATTATGACATCATAATGGAATGTTGCATTATGACATCATAATGGAATTTTGCATTATGACATCATAATGGAATTTTTACATTATGACATCATAATGGAATTTTGCATTATGACATCATAATGGAATGTTGCATTATGCCATCATAATGGAATTTTGCATTATGACATCATAATGGAATTTGGCATTATGACATCATAATGGAATTTTGCATTATGACATCATAATGGAATGTTGCATTATGACATCATAATGGAATTTTTACATTATGACATCATAATGGAATTTTGCATTATGACATCATAATGGAATGTTGCATTATGACATCATAATGGAATTTGGCATTATGACATCATAATGGAATTTTGCATTATGACATCATAATGGAATGTTGCATTATGACATCATAATGGAATTTTTACATTATGACATCATAATGGAATTTTTACATTATGACATCATAATGGAACTTTGCATTATGACATCATAATGGAATGTTACATTATGACATCATAATGGAATTTTGCATTATGACATCATAATGGAATGTTGCATTATGACATCATAATGGAATTTTGCATTATGACATCATAATGGAATGTTGCATTATGACATCATAATGGAATTTTGCATTATGACATCATAATGGAATGTTGCATTATGACATCATAATGGAATGTTGCATTATAACATCATAATGGAATTTTTACATTATGACATCATAATGGAATGTTGCATTATGACATCATAATGGAATGTTGCATTATAACATCATAATGGAATTTTTACATTATGACATCATAATGGAATATTGCATTATGACATCATAATGGAATTTTGCATTATGACATCATAATGGAATTTTACATTATGACATCATAATGGAATTTTCCATTATGACATCATAATGGAATTTTGCATTATGACATCATAATGGAATTTTGCATTATGACATCATAATGGAATGTTACATTATGACATCATAATGGAATGTTGCATTATGACATCATAATGGAATTTTTACATTATGACATCATAATTGAATTTTGCATTATGACATCATAATGGAATGTTACATTATGACATCATAATGGAATGTTGCATTATGACATCATAATTAAATTTTTACATTATGACATCATAATGGCATTTTGCATTATGACATCATAATGGAATTTTTACATTATGACATCATAATGGAATTTTGCATTATGACATCATAATGGAATTTTTACATTATGACATCATAATGGAATTTTGCATTATGACATCATAATGGAATGTTGCATTATGACATCATAATGGAATTTTTACATTATGACATCCTAATGGAATTTTGCATTATGACATCATAATGGAATGTTGCATTATGACATCATAATGGAATTTGGCATTATGACATCATAATGGAATTTTGCTTTATGACATCATAATGGAATGTTGCATTATGACATCATAATGGAATGTTGCATTATGACATCATAATGGAATTTTTACATTATGACATCATAATGGAATTTTGCATTATGACATCATAATGGAATTTTTACTTTATGACATCATAATGGAATTTTGCATTATGACATCATAATGGAATGTTGCATTATGACATCATAATGGAATTTTGCATTATGACATCATAATAGAATTTTTACATTATGACATCATAATGGAATTTTTACTTTATGACATCATAATGGAATTTTGCATTATGACATCATAATGGAATGTTACATTATGACATCATAATGTAAAAATTCCATTATGTCATAATGGAATTTTGCATTATGACATCATAATGGAATTTTTACATTATGACATCATAATGGAATTTTGCATTATGACATCATAATGGAATGTTGCATTATGACATCATAATGGAATTTGGCATTATGACATCATAATGGAATTTTGCATTATGACATCATAATGGAATGTTGCATTATGACATCATAATGGAATTTTTACATTATGACATCATAATGGAATGTTGCATTATGACATCATAATGGAATTTTGCATTATGACATCATAATATAATTTTTACATTATGACATCATAATGGAATTTTTACTTTATGACATCATAATGAAATTTTGCATTATGACATCATAATGGAATTTTTACATTATGACATCATAATGGAATTTTTACTTTATGACATCATAATGGAATTTTGCATTATGACATCATAATGGAATGTTGCATTATGACATCATAATGGAATTTTGCATTATGACATCATAATAGAATTTTTACATTATGACATCATAATGGAATTTTTACTTTATGACATCATAATGGAATGTTGCATTATGACATCATAATGGAATTTTGCATTTTGACATCATAATGGAATTTTGCATTATGACATCATAATGTAATTTTGCATTATGACATCATAATGGAATTTTTACATTATGACATCATAATGGAATTTTGCATTATGACATCATAATGGAATTTTGCATTATGACATCATAATGGAATGTTGCATTATGACATCATAATGGAATTTTTACATTATGACATCATAATGGAATGTTGCATTATGACATCATAATGGAATGTTGCATTATGACATCATAATGGAATTTTGCATTATGACATCATAATGGAATGTTGCATTATGACATCATAATGGAATGTTGCATTATAACATCATAATGGAATTTTGCATTATGACATCATAATGGAATGTTGCATTATGACATCATAACGGAATTTTGCATTATGACATCATAATAGAATTTTTACATTATGACATCATAATGGAATTTTTACTTTATGACATCACAATGGAATTTTGCATTATGACATCATAATGGAATGTTACATTATGATGTCATAATGTAAAAATTCCATTATGTCATAATGGAATGTTGCTTTATGACATCATAATGGAATTTTTACATTATGACATCATAATGGAATTTTGCATTATGACATCATAATGGAATGTTGCATTATGACATCATAATGGAATTTTGCATTATGACATCATAATGGAATGTTGCATTATGACATCATAATGGAATTTTGCATTATGACATCATAATGGAATGTTGCATTATGACATCATAATTCAATTTTTACATTATGACATCATAATGGCATTTTGCATTATGACATCATAATGGAATTTTTACATTATGACATCATAATGGAATTTTGCATTATGACATCATAATGGAATTTTTACATTATGACATCATAATGGAATTTTGCATTATGACATCATAATGGAATGTTGCATTATGACATCATAATGGAATTTTTACATTATGACATCATAATGGAATTTTGCATTATGACATCATAATGGAATGTTGCATTATGACATCATAATGGAATTTGGCATTATGACATCATAATGGAATTTTGCTTTATGACATCATAATGGAATGTTGCATTATGACATCATAATGGAATGTTGCATTATGACATCATAATGGAATTTTTACATTATGACATCATAATGGAATTTTGCATTATGACATCATAATGGAATTTTTACTTTATGACATCATAATGGAATTTTGCATTATGACATCATAATGGAATGTTACATTATGACATCATAATGGAATGTTGCATTATGACATCATAATGGAATTTTTACATTATGACATCATAATGGAATTTTGCATTATGACATCATAATGGAATGTTGCATTATGACATCATAATGGAATTTTGCATTATGACATCATATTGGAATTTTGCTTTATGACAGCATAATGGAATGTTGCATTATGACATCATAATGGAATGTTGCATTATGACATCATAATGGAATTTTTACATTATGACATCATAATGGAATTTTGCATTATGACATCATAATGGAATTTTTACTTTATGACATCATAATGGAATTTTGCATTATGACATCATAATGGAATGTTACATTATGACATCATAATGGAATGTTGCATTATGACATCATAATGGAATTTTTACATTATGACATCATAATGGAATTTTGCATTATGACATCATTATGGAATGTTGCATTATGACATCATTATGGTATTTTTACATTATGACATCATGATGGAATTTTTACATTATGACATCATAATGGAACTTTGCATTATGACATCATAATGGAATGTTACATTATGACATCAAAATGGAACTTTGCATTATGACATCATAATGGAATGTTACATTATGACATCATAATGGAATTTTGCATTAGGACATCATAATGGAATGTTGTATTATGACATCATAATGGAATTTTGCATTATGACATCATAATGGAATGTTGCATTATGACATCATAATGGAATGTTGCATTATAACATCATAATGGAATTTTTACATTATGACATCATAAAGGAATGTTGCATTATGACATCATAATGGAATGTTGCATTATAACATCATAATGGAATTTTTACATTATGACATCATAATGGAATATTGCATTATGACATCATAATGGAATTTTGCATTATGACATCATAATGGAATGTTGCATTATGACATCATAATGGAATGTTGCATTATGACATCATAATGGAATGTTGCATTATGACATCATAATGGAATGTTGCATTATGACATCATAATGGAATTTTTACATTATGACATCATAATGGAATTTTGCATTATGACATCATAATGGAATTTTGCATTATGACATCATAATGGAATGTTGCATTATGACATCATAATGGAATGTTGCATTATGACATCATAATGGAATTTTTCATTATGACATCATAATGGAATGTTGCATTATGACATCATAATGGAATTTTTACATTATGACATCATAATGGAATGTTGCATTATGACATCATAATGGAATTTTTACATTATGACATCATAATGGAATTTTGCATTATGACATCATAATGGAATGTTGCATTATGACATCATAATGGAATTTTTACTTTATGACATCATAATGGAATTTTGCATTATGACATCATAATGGAATTTTTACATTATGACATCATAATGGAATTTTTACTTTATGACATCATAATGGAATTTTGCATTATGACATCATAATGGAATGTTACATTATGATGTCATAATGTAAAAATTCCATTATGTCATAATGGAATGTTGCATTATGACATCATAATGGAATTTTTACATTATGACATCATAATGGAATTTTTACATTATGACATCATAATGGAATTTTGCATTATGACATCATAATGGAATGTTGCATTATGACATCATAATGGAATTTTTACATTATGACATCATAATGGAATTTTGCATTATGACATCATAATGGAATTTTGCATTATGACATCATAATGGAATGTTGCATTATGACATCATAATGAAATTTTGCATTATGACATCATAATGGAATGTTGCATTATGACATCATAATGGAATGTTGCATTATGACATCATAATGGAATTTTTACATTATGACATCATAATGGAACTTTGCATTATGACATCATAATGGAATGTTACATTATGACATCATAATGGAATTTTGCATTATGACATCATAATGGAATGTTGCACTATGACATCATAATGGAATTTTTACATTATGACATCATAATGGAATTTTGCATTATGACATCATAATGGAATTTTGCATTATGACATCATAATGGAATGTTACATTATGACATCATAATGGAATTTTGCATTATGACATCATAGAATGTTGCGTTATGACATCATAATGGAATTTTGCATTATGACATCATAATGGAATTTTGCATTATGACATCATAATGGAATGTTGCATTATGACATCATAATGGAATGTTGCATTATGACATCATAATGGAATTTTTCATTATGACATCATAATGGAATGTTGCATTATGACATCATAATGGAATTTTTACATTATGACATCATAATGGAATTTTGCATTATGACATCATAATGGAATTTTGCATTATGACATCATAATGGAATGTTACATTATGACATCATAATGGAATTTTGCATTATGACATCATAGAATGTTGCGTTATGACATCATAATGGAATTTTGCATTATGACATCATAATGGAATTTTGCATTATGACATCATAATGGAATGTTGCATTATGACATCATAATGGAATGTTGCATTATGACATCATAATGGAATTTTTCATTATGACATCATAATGGAATGTTGCATTATGACATCATAATGGAATTTTTACATTATGACATCATAATGGAATGTTGCATTATGACATCATAATGGAATTTTTACATTATGACATCATAATGGAATTTTGCATTATGACATCATAATGGAATGTTGCATTATGACATCATAATGGAATTTTTACTTTATGACATCATAATGGAATTTTGCATTATGACATCATAATGGAATTTTTACATTATGACATCATAATGGAATTTTTACTTTATGACATCATAATGGAATTTTGCATTATGACATCATAATGGAATGTTACATTATGATGTCATAATGTAAAAATTCCATTATGTCATAATGGAATGTTGCATTATGACATCATAATGGAATTTTTACATTATGACATCATAATGGAATTTTTACATTATGACATCATAATGGAATTTTGCATTATGACATCATAATGGAATGTTGCATTATGACATCATAATGGAATTTTTACATTATGACATCATAATGGAATTTTGCATTATGACATCATAATGGAATTTTGCATTATGACATCATAATGGAATGTTGCATTATGACATCATAATGAAATTTTGCATTATGACATCATAATGGAATGTTGCATTATGACATCATAATGGAATGTTGCATTATGACATCATAATGGAATTTTTACATTATGACATCATAATGGAACTTTGCATTATGACATCATAATGGAATGTTACATTATGACATCATAATGGAATTTTGCATTATGACATCATAATGGAATGTTGCACTATGACATCATAATGGAATTTTTACATTATGACATCATAATGGAATTTTGCATTATGACATCATAATGGAATTTTGCATTATGACATCATAATGGAATGTTACATTATGACATCATAATGGAATTTTGCATTATGACATCATAGAATGTTGCGTTATGACATCATAATGGAATTTTGCATTATGACATCATAATGGAATTTTTACATTATGACATCATAATGGAATTTTGCATTATGACATCATAATGGAATGTTGCATTATGACATCATAATGGAATGTTGCATTATGACATCATAATGGAATTTTGCATTATGACATCATAATGGAATGTTGCATTATGACATCATAATGGAATGTTGCATTATGACATCATAATGGAATTTTTACTTTATGACATCATAATGGAATTTTGCATTATGACATCATAATGGAATTTTTACATTATGACATCATAATGGAATTTTTACTTTATGACATCATAATGGAATTTTGCATTATGACATCATAATGGAATGTTACATTATGATGTCATAATGTAAAAATTCCATTATGTCATAATGGAATGTTGCATTATGACATCATAATGGAATTTTTACATTATGACATCATAATGGAACTTTGCATTATGACATCATAATGGAATGTTACATTATGACATCATAATGGAATTTTGCATTATGACATCATAATGGAATGTTGCACTATGACATCATAATGGAATTTTTACATTATGACATCATAATGGAATTTTGCATTATGACATCATAATGGAATTTTGCATTATGACATCATAATGGAATGTTACATTATGACATCATAATGGAATTTTGCATTATGACATCATAGAATGTTGCGTTATGACATCATAATGGAATTTTGCATTATGACATCATAATGGAATTTTTACATTATGACATCATAATGGAATTTTGCATTATGACATCATAATGGAATGTTGCATTATGACATCATAATGGAATGTTGCATTATGACATCATAATGGAATTTTGCATTATGACATCATAATGGAATGTTGCATTATGACATCATAATGGAATGTTGCATTATGACATCATAATGGAATTTTTACTTTATGACATCATAATGGAATTTTGCATTATGACATCATAATGGAATTTTTACATTATGACATCATAATGGAATTTTTACTTTATGACATCATAATGGAATTTTGCATTATGACATCATAATGGAATGTTACATTATGATGTCATAATGTAAAAATTCCATTATGTCATAATGGAATGTTGCATTATGACATCATAATGGAATTTTTACATTATGACATCATAATGGAATTTTTACATTATGACATCATAATGGAATTTTGCATTATGACATCATAATGGAATGTTGCATTATGACATCATAATGGAATTTTTACATTATGACATCATAATGGAATTTTGCATTATGACATCATAATGGAATTTTGCATTATGACATCATAATGGAATGTTGCATTATGACATCATAATGAAATTTTGCATTATGACATCATAATGGAATGTTGCATTATGACATCATAATGGAATGTTGCATTATGACATCATAATGGAATTTTTACATTATGACATCATAATGGAACTTTGCATTATGACATCATAATGGAATGTTACATTATGACATCATAATGGAATTTTGCATTATGACATCATAATGGAATGTTGCACTATGACATCATAATGGAATTTTTACATTATGACATCATAATGGAATTTTGCATTATGACATCATAATGGAATTTTGCATTATGACATCATAATGGAATGTTACATTATGACATCATAATGGAATTTTGCATTATGACATCATAGAATGTTGCGTTATGACATCATAATGGAATTTTGCATTATGACATCATAATGGAATTTTGCATTATGACATCATAATGGAATGTTGCATTATGACATCATAATGGAATGTTGCATTATGACATCATAATGGAATTTTTCATTATGACATCATAATGGAATGTTGCATTATGACATCATAATGGAATTTTTACATTATGACATCATAATGGAATTTTGCATTATGACATCATAATGGAATTTTGCATTATGACATCATAATGGAATGTTACATTATGACATCATAATGGAATTTTGCATTATGACATCATAGAATGTTGCGTTATGACATCATAATGGAATTTTGCATTATGACATCATAATGGAATTTTGCATTATGACATCATAATGGAATGTTGCATTATGACATCATAATGGAATGTTGCATTATGACATCATAATGGAATTTTTCATTATGACATCATAATGGAATGTTGCATTATGACATCATAATGGAATTTTTACATTATGACATCATAATGGAATGTTGCATTATGACATCATAATGGAATTTTTCATTATGACATCATAATGGAATGTTGCATTATGACATCATAATGGAATTTTTACATTATGACATCATAATGGAATTTTGCATTATGACATCATAATGGAATTTTGCATTATGACATCATAATGGAATGTTACATTATGACATCATAATGGAATTTTGCATTATGACATCATAGAATGTTGCGTTATGACATCATAATGGAATTTTGCATTATGACATCATAATGGAATTTTGCATTATGACATCATAATGGAATGTTGCATTATGACATCATAATGGAATGTTGCATTATGACATCATAATGGAATTTTTCATTATGACATCATAATGGAATGTTGCATTATGACATCATAATGGAATTTTTACATTATGACATCATAATGGAATGTTGCATTATGACATCATAATGGAATTTTGCATTATGACATCATAATGGAATTTTGCATTATGACATCATAATGGAATTTTGCATTATGACATCATAATGGAATGTTGCATTATGACATCATAATGGAATTTTTACATTATGACATCATAATGGAATTTTGCATTATGACATCATAATGGAATTTTTACATTATGACATCATAATGGAATTTTGCATTATGACATCATAATGGAATTTTGCATTATGACATCATAATGGAATTTTTACATTATGACATCATAATGGAATTTTTACTTTATGACATCATAATGGAATGTTGCATTATGACATCATAATGGAATTTTGCATTATGACATCATAATAGAATTTTTACATTATGACATCATAATGGAATTTTTACTTTATGACATCATAATGGAATGTTGCATTATGACATCATAATGGAATTTTGCATTATGACATCATAATGGAATGTTGCATTATGACATCATAATGGAATTTTGCATTATGACATCATAATGGAATTTTGCATTATGACATCATAATGGAATTTTTACATTATGACATCATAATGGAATTTTGCATTATGACATCATAATGGAATTTTGCATTATGACATCATAATGGAATGTTGCATTATGACATCATAATGGAATTTTTACATTATGACATCATAATGGAATGTTGCATTATGACATCATAATGGAATTTTGCATTATGACATCATAATAGAATTTTTACATTATGACATCATAATGGAATGTTGCATTATGACATCATAATGGAATTTTTACATTATGACATCATAATGGAATGTTGCATTATGACATCATAATGGAATTTTGCATTATGACATCATAATAGAATTTTTACATTATGACATCATAATGGAATTTTTACTTTATGACATGATAATGGAATGTTGCATTATGACATCATAATGGAATTTTGCATTATGACATCATAATGGAATTTTTACATTATGACATCATAATGGAATTTTGCATTATGACATCATAATGGAATTTTGCATTATGACATCATAATGGAATTTTTACATTATGACATCATAATGGAATGTTGCATTATGACATCATAATGGAATTTTTACATTATGACATCATAATGGAATGTTGCATTATGACATCATAATGGAATTTTGCATTATGACATCATAATAGAATTTTTACATTATGACATCATAATGGAATTTTTATTTTATGACATCATAATGGAATGTTGCATTATGACATCATAATGGAATTTTGCATTATGACATCATAATGGAATGTTGCATTATGACATCATAATGGAATTTTTACATTATGACATCATAATGGAATTTTGCATTATGACATCATAATGGAATGTTGCATTATGCCATCATAATGGAATTTGGCATTATGACATCATAATGGAATTTTGCATTATGACATCATAATGGAATGTTGCATTATGACATCATAATGGAATTTTTACATTATGACATCATAATGGAATGTTGCATTATGACATCATAATGGAATTTTGCATTATGACATCATAATGGAATTTTGCATTATGACATCATAATGGAATGTTGCATTATGACATCATAATGGAATTTGGCATTATGACATCATAATGGAATTTGGCATTATGACATCATAATGGAATGTTGCATTATGACATCATAATGGAATTTTTACATTATGACATCATAATGGAATGTTGCATTGTGACATCATAATGGAATTTTTACTTTATGACATCATAATGGAATTTTGCATTATGACATCATAATGGAATTTTTACTTTATGAAATCATAATGGAATTTTGCATTATGACGTCATAATGGAATTTTTACATTATGACATCATAATGGAATTTTGCATTATGACATCATAATGGAATTTTGCATTATGACATCATAATGGAATTTTTACTTTATGAAATCATAATGGAATTTTGCATTATGACATCATAATCGAATTTTTACATTATGACATCATAATGGAATTTTGCATTATGACATCATAATGGAATTTTGCATTATGACATCATAATGGAATGTTGCATTATGACATCATAATGGAATTTTTACATTATGACATCATAATGGAATGTTGCATTATGACATCATAATGTAATTTTTACATTATGACATCATAATGGAATTTTGCATTATGACATCATAATGGAATTTTGCATTATGACATCATAATATAATTTTTACATTATGACATCATAATGGAATTTTTACATTATGACATCATAATGGAATGTTGCATTATGACATCATAATGGAATTTTTACATTATGACATCATAATGGAATGTTGCATTATGACATCATAATGGAATTTTGCATTATGACATCATAATAGAATTTTTACATTATGACATCATAATGGAATTTTTACTTTATGACATCATAATGGAATGTTGCATTATGACATCATAATGGAATTTTGCATTATGACATCATAATGGAATTTTGCATTATGACATCATAATGGAATTTTTACATTATGACATCATAATGGAATTTTGCATTATGACATCATAATGGAATTTTGCATTATGACATCATAATGGAATTTTTACATTATGACATCATAATGGAATGTTGCATTATGACATCATAATGGAATTTTTACATTATGACATCATAATGGAATGTTGCATTATGACATCATAATGGAATTTTGCATTATGACATCATAATAGAATTTTTACATTATGACATCATAATGGAATTTTTATTTTATGACATCATAATGGAATGTTGCATTATGACATCATAATGGAATTTTGCATTATGACATCATAATGGAATGTTGCATTATGACATCATAATGGAATTTTTACATTATGACATCATAATGGAATTTTGCATTATGACATCATAATGGAATGTTGCATTATGCCATCATAATGGAATTTGGCATTATGACATCATAATGGAATTTTGCATTATGACATCATAATGGAATGTTGCATTATGACATCATAATGGAATTTTTACATTATGACATCATAATGGAATGTTGCATTATGACATCATAATGGAATTTTGCATTATGACATCATAATGGAATTTTGCATTATGACATCATAATGGAATGTTGCATTATGACATCATAATGGAATTTGGCATTATGACATCATAATGGAATTTGGCATTATGACATCATAATGGAATTTTGCATTATGACATCATAATGGAATGTTGCATTATGACATCATAATGGAATGTTGCATTATGACATCATAATGGAATTTGGCATTATGACATCATAATGGAATTTTGCATTATGACATCATAATGGAATGTTGCATTATGACATCATAATGGAATTTTTACATTATGACATCATAATGGAATGTTGCATTATGACATCATAATGGAATTTTTACTTTATGACATCATAATGGAATTTTGCATTATGACATCATAATGGAATTTTTACTTTATGACATCATAATGGAATTTTGCATTATGACATCATAATGGAATTTTTACATTATGACATCATAATGGAATTTTGCATTATGACATCATAATGGAATTTTGCATTATGACATCATAATGGAATGTTGCATTATGACATCATAATAGAATTTTTACATTATGACATCATAATGGAATTTTTACTTTATGACATCATAATGGAATTTTGCATTATGACATCATAATGGAATGTTACATTATGATGTCATAATGTAAAAATTCCATTATGTCATAATGGAATGTTGCATTATGACATCATAATGGAATTTTTACATTATGACATCATAATGGAATTTTGCATTATGACATCATAATGGAATGTTGCATTATGACATCATAATGGAATTTGGCATTATGACATCATAATGGAATTTTGCATTATGACATCATAATGGAATGTTGCATTATGACATCATAATGGAATTTTTACATTATGACATCATAATGGAATGTTGCATTATGACATCATAATGAAATTTTTACATTATGACATCATAATGGAATTTTGCATTATGACATCATAATGGAATTTTGCATTATGACATCATAATAGAATTTTTACATTATGACATCATAATGGAATTTTTACTTTATGACATCATAATGGAATTTTGCATTATGACATCATAATGGAATTTTTACATTATGACATCATAATGGAATTTTTACTTTATGACATCATAATGGAATTTTGCATTATGACATCATAATGGAATGTTACATTATGATGTCATAATGTAAAAATTCCATTATGTCATAATGGAATGTTGCATTATGACATCATAATGGAATTTTTACATTATGACATCATAATGGAATTTTTACATTATGACATCATAATGGAATTTTGCATTATGACATCATAATGGAATGTTGCATTATGACATCATAATGGAATTTTTACATTATGACATCATAATGGAATTTTGCATTATGACATCATAATGGAATTTTGCATTATGACATCATAATGGAATGTTGCATTATGACATCATAATGGAATTTTGCATTATGACATCATAATGGAATGTTGCATTATGACATCATAATGGAATGTTGCATTATGACATCATAATGGAATTTTTACATTATGACATCATAATGGAACTTTGCATTATGACATCATAATGGAATGTTACATTATGACATCATAATGGAATTTTGCATTATGACATCATAATGGAATGTTGCATTATGACATCATAATGGAATTTTGCATTATGACATCATAATGGAATGTTGCATTATGACATCATAATGGAATTTTGCATTATGACATCATAATAGAATTTTTATATTATGCCATCATAATGGAATTTTTACTTTATGACATCATAATGGAATTTTGCATTATGACATCATAATGTAATGTTACATTATGATGTCATAATGTAAAAATTCCATTATGTCATAATGGAATGTTGCATTATGACATCATAATGGAATTTTTACATTATGACATCATAATGGAATTTTTACATTATGACATCATAATGGAACTTTGCATTATGACATCATAATGGAATGTTACATTATGACATCATAATGGAATTTTGCATTATGACATCATAATGGAATGTTGCATTATGACATCATAATGGAATTTTGCATTATGACATCATAATGGAATGTTGCATTATGACATCATAATGGAATTTTTACATTATGACATGATAATGGAATGTTGCACTATGACATCATAATGGAATTTTTACATTATGACATCATAATGGAATTTTGCATTATGACATCATAATGGAATTTTGCATTATGACATCATAATGGAATGTTACATTATGACATCATAATGGAATTTTGCATTATGACATCATAGAATGTTGCGTTATGACATCATAATGGAATTTTGCATTATGACATCATAATGGAATTTTTACATTATGACATCATAATGGAATTTTGCATTATGACATCATAATGGAATGTTGCATTATGACATCATAATGGAATGTTGCATTATGACATCATAATGGAATTTTGCATTATGACATCATAATGGAATGTTGCATTATGACATCATAATGGAATTTTGCATTATGACATCATAATAGAATTTTTACATTATGACATCATAATGGAATGTTGCATTATGACATCATAATGGAATTTTTACATTATGACATCATAATGGAATGTTGCATTATGACATCATAATGGAATTTTGCATTATGACATCATAATAGAATTTTTACATTATGACATCATAATGGAATTTTTACTTTATGACATCATAATGGAATGTTGCATTATGACATCATAATGGAATTTTGCATTATGACATCATAATGGAATTTTGCATTATGACATCATAATGGAATTTTTACATTATGACATCATAATGGAATTTTGCATTATGACATCATAATGGAATTTTGCATTATGACATCATAATGGAATGTTGCATTATGACATCATAATGGAATTTTTACATTATGACATCATAATGGAATGTTGCATTATGACATCATAATGGAATTTTGCATTATGACATCATAATGGAATGCTGCATTATGATATCATAATGGAATGTTGCATTATAACATCATAATGGAATTTTTACATTATGACATCATAATGGAATGTTGCATTATGACATCATAATGGAATTTTTACATTATGACATCATAATGGAATGTTGCATTATGACATCATAATGGAATTTTGCATTATGACATCATAATATAATTTTTACATTATGACATCATAATGGAATGTTGCATTATGACATCATAATGGAATTTTGCATTATGACATCATAATGGAATTTTGCATTATGACATCATAATGGAATGTTGCATTATGACATCATAATGGAATGTTGCATTATGACATCATAATGGAATGTTGCATTATGACATCATAATGGAATTTTTACATTATGACATCATAATGGAATTTTGCATTATGACATCATAATGGAATTTTGCATTATGACATCATAATGGAACTTTGCATTATGACATCATAATGGAATGTTACATTATGACATCATAATGGAATTTTTACATTATGACATCATAATGGAATTTTGCATTATGACATCATAATGGAATGTTGCATTATGACATCATTATGGAATGTTGCATTATGACATCATTATGGTATTTTTACATTATGACATCATGATGGAATTTTTACATTATGACATCATAATGGAACTTTGCATTATGACATCATAATGGAATGTTACATTATGACATCAAAATGGAACTTTGCATTATGACATCATAATGGAATGTTACATTATGACATCATAATGGAATTTTGCATTATGACATCATAATGGAATGTTGTATTATGACATCATAATGGAATTTTGCATTATGACATCATAATGGAATGTTGCATTATGACATCATAATGGAATGTTGCATTATAACATCATAATGGAATTTTTACATTATGACATCATAAAGGAATGTTGCATTATGACATCATAATGGAATGTTGCATTATAACATCATAATGGAATTTTTACATTATGACATCATAATGGAATATTGCATTATGACATCATAATGGAATTTTGCATTATGACATCATAATGGAATGTTGCATTATGACATCATAATGGAATGTTGCATTATGACATCATAATGGAATGTTGCATTATGACATCATAATGGAATGTTGCATTATGACATCATAATGGAATTTTTACATTATGACATCATAATGGAATTTTGCATTATGACATCATAATGGAATTTTGCATTATGACATCATAATGGAATGTTGCATTATGACATCATAATGGAATGTTGCATTATGACATCATAATGGAATTTTGCATTATGACATCATAATAGAATTTTTACATTATGACATCATAATGGAATGTTGCATTATGACATCATAATGGAATTTTTACATTATGACATCATAATGGAATGTTGCATTATGACATCATAATGGAATTTTGCATTATGACATCATAATAGAATTTTTACATTATGACATCATAATGGAATTTTTACTTTATGACATCATAATGGAATGTTGCATTATGACATCATAATGGAATTTTGCATTATGACATCATAATGGAATTTTGCATTATGACATCATAATGGAATTTTTACATTATGACATCATAATGGAATTTTGCATTATGACATCATAATGGAATTTTGCATTATGACATCATAATGGAATTTTGCATTATGACATCATAATGGAATGTTGCATTATGACATCATAATGGAATTTGGCATTATGACATCATAATGGAATTTGGCATTATGACATCATAATGGAATGTTGCATTATGACATCATAATGGAATTTTTACATTATGACATCATAATGGAATGTTGCATTGTGACATCATAATGGAATTTTTACTTTATGACATCATAATGGAATTTTGCATTATGACATCATAATGGAATTTTTACTTTATGAAATCATAATGGAATTTTGCATTATGACGTCATAATGGAATTTTTACATTATGACATCATAATGGAATTTTGCATTATGACATCATAATGGAATTTTGCATTATGACATCATAATGGAATTTTTACTTTATGAAATCATAATGGAATTTTGCATTATGACATCATAATCGAATTTTTACATTATGACATCATAATGGAATTTTGCATTATGACATCATAATGGAATTTTGCATTATGACATCATAATGGAATGTTGCATTATGACATCATAATGGAATTTTTACATTATGACATCATAATGGAACTTTGCATTATGACATCATAATGGAATGTTACATTATGACATCATAATGGAATTTTTACATTATGACATCATAATGGAATTTTGCATTATGACATCATAATATAATTTTTACATTATGACATCATAATGGAATTTTTACATTATGACATCATAATGGAATGTTGCATTATGACATCATAATGGAATTTTTACATTATGACATCATAATGGAATGTTGCATTATGACATCATAATGGAATTTTGCATTATGACATCATAATAGAATTTTTACATTATGACATCATAATGGAATTTTTACTTTATGACATCATAATGGAATGTTGCATTATGACATCATAATGGAATTTTGCATTATGACATCATAATGGAATTTTGCATTATGACATCATAATGGAATTTTTACATTATGACATCATAATGGAATTTTGCATTATGACATCATAATGGAATTTTGCATTATGACATCATAATGGAATGTTGCATTATGACATCATAATGGAATTTTTACATTATGACATCATAATGGAATGTTGCATTATGACATCATAATGGAATTTTGCATTATGACATCATAATAGAATTTTTACATTATGACATCATAATGGAATTTTTATTTTATGACATCATAATGGAATGTTGCATTATGACATCATAATGGAATTTTGCATTATGACATCATAATGGAATGTTGCATTATGACATCATAATGGAATTTTTACATTATGACATCATAATGGAATTTTGCATTATGACATCATAATGGAATGTTGCATTATGCCATCATAATGGAATTTGGCATTATGACATCATAATGGAATTTTGCATTATGACATCATAATGGAATGTTGCATTATGACATCATAATGGAATTTTTACATTATGACATCATAATGGAATGTTGCATTATGACATCATAATGGAATTTTGCATTATGACATCATAATGGAATTTTGCATTATGACATCATAATGGAATGTTGCATTATGACATCATAATGGAATTTGGCATTATGACATCATAATGGAATTTGGCATTATGACATCATAATGGAATTTTGCATTATGACATCATAATGGAATGTTGCATTATGACATCATAATGGAATGTTGCATTATGACATCATAATGGAATTTGGCATTATGACATCATAATGGAATTTTGCATTATGACATCATAATGGAATGTTGCATTATGACATCATAATGGAATTTTTACATTATGACATCATAATGGAATGTTGCATTATGACATCATAATGGAATTTTTACTTTATGACATCATAATGGAATTTTGCATTATGACATCATAATGGAATTTTTACTTTATGACATCATAATGGAATTTTGCATTATGACATCATAATGGAATTTTTACATTATGACATCATAATGGAATTTTGCATTATGACATCATAATGGAATTTTGCATTATGACATCATAATGGAATGTTGCATTATGACATCATAATAGAATTTTTACATTATGACATCATAATGGAATTTTTACTTTATGACATCATAATGGAATTTTGCATTATGACATCATAATGGAATGTTACATTATGATGTCATAATGTAAAAATTCCATTATGTCATAATGGAATGTTGCATTATGACATCATAATGGAATTTTTACATTATGACATCATAATGGAATTTTGCATTATGACATCATAATGGAATGTTGCATTATGACATCATAATGGAATTTGGCATTATGACATCATAATGGAATTTTGCATTATGACATCATAATGGAATGTTGCATTATGACATCATAATGGAATTTTTACATTATGACATCATAATGGAATGTTGCATTATGACATCATAATGAAATTTTTACATTATGACATCATAATGGAATTTTGCATTATGACATCATAATGGAATTTTGCATTATGACATCATAATAGAATTTTTACATTATGACATCATAATGGAATTTTTACTTTATGACATCATAATGGAATTTTGCATTATGACATCATAATGGAATTTTTACATTATGACATCATAATGGAATTTTTACTTTATGACATCATAATGGAATTTTGCATTATGACATCATAATGGAATGTTACATTATGATGTCATAATGTAAAAATTCCATTATGTCATAATGGAATGTTGCATTATGACATCATAATGGAATTTTTACATTATGACATCATAATGGAATTTTTACATTATGACATCATAATGGAATTTTGCATTATGACATCATAATGGAATGTTGCATTATGACATCATAATGGAATTTTTACATTATGACATCATAATGGAATTTTGCATTATGACATCATAATGGAATTTTGCATTATGACATCATAATGGAATGTTGCATTATGACATCATAATGGAATTTTGCATTATGACATCATAATGGAATGTTGCATTATGACATCATAATGGAATGTTGCATTATGACATCATAATGGAATTTTTACATTATGACATCATAATGGAACTTTGCATTATGACATCATAATGGAATGTTACATTATGACATCATAATGGAATTTTGCATTATGACATCATAATGGAATGTTGCATTATGACATCATAATGGAATTTTGCATTATGACATCATAATGGAATGTTGCATTATGACATCATAATGGAATTTTGCATTATGACATCATAATAGAATTTTTATATTATGCCATCATAATGGAATTTTTACTTTATGACATCATAATGGAATTTTGCATTATGACATCATAATGTAATGTTACATTATGATGTCATAATGTAAAAATTCCATTATGTCATAATGGAATGTTGCATTATGACATCATAATGGAATTTTTACATTATGACATCATAATGGAATTTTTACATTATGACATCATAATGGAACTTTGCATTATGACATCATAATGGAATGTTACATTATGACATCATAATGGAATTTTGCATTATGACATCATAATGGAATGTTGCATTATGACATCATAATGGAATTTTGCATTATGACATCATAATGGAATGTTGCATTATGACATCATAATGGAATTTTTACATTATGACATGATAATGGAATGTTGCACTATGACATCATAATGGAATTTTTACATTATGACATCATAATGGAATTTTGCATTATGACATCATAATGGAATTTTGCATTATGACATCATAATGGAATGTTACATTATGACATCATAATGGAATTTTGCATTATGACATCATAGAATGTTGCGTTATGACATCATAATGGAATTTTGCATTATGACATCATAATGGAATTTTTACATTATGACATCATAATGGAATTTTGCATTATGACATCATAATGGAATGTTGCATTATGACATCATAATGGAATGTTGCATTATGACATCATAATGGAATTTTGCATTATGACATCATAATGGAATGTTGCATTATGACATCATAATGGAATTTTGCATTATGACATCATAATAGAATTTTTACATTATGACATCATAATGGAATGTTGCATTATGACATCATAATGGAATTTTTACATTATGACATCATAATGGAATGTTGCATTATGACATCATAATGGAATTTTGCATTATGACATCATAATAGAATTTTTACATTATGACATCATAATGGAATTTTTACTTTATGACATCATAATGGAATGTTGCATTATGACATCATAATGGAATTTTGCATTATGACATCATAATGGAATTTTGCATTATGACATCATAATGGAATTTTTACATTATGACATCATAATGGAATTTTGCATTATGACATCATAATGGAATTTTGCATTATGACATCATAATGGAATGTTGCATTATGACATCATAATGGAATTTTTACATTATGACATCATAATGGAATGTTGCATTATGACATCATAATGGAATTTTGCATTATGACATCATAATGGAATGTTGCATTATGATATCATAATGGAATGTTGCATTATAACATCATAATGGAATTTTTACATTATGACATCATAATGGAATGTTGCATTATGACATCATAATGGAATTTTTACATTATGACATCATAATGGAATGTTGCATTATGACATCATAATGGAATTTTGCATTATGACATCATAATAGAATTTTTACATTATGACATCATAATGGAATGTTGCATTATGACATCATAATGGAATTTTGCATTATGACATCATAATGGAATTTTGCATTATGACATCATAATGGAATGTTGCATTATGACATCATAATGGAATGTTGCATTATGACATCATAATGGAATGTTGCATTATGACATCATAATGGAATTTTTACATTATGACATCATAATGGAATTTTGCATTATGACATCATAATGGAATTTTGCATTATGACATCATAATGGAACTTTGCATTATGACATCATAATGGAATGTTACATTATGACATCATAATGGAATTTTTACATTATGACATCATAATGGAATTTTGCATTATGACATCATAATGGAATGTTGCATTATGACATCATTATGGAATGTTGCATTATGACATCATTATGGTATTTTTACATTATGACATCATGATGGAATTTTTACATTATGACATCATAATGGAACTTTGCATTATGACATCATAATGGAATGTTACATTATGACATCAAAATGGAACTTTGCATTATGACATCATAATGGAATGTTACATTATGACATCATAATGGAATTTTGCATTATGACATCATAATGGAATGTTGTATTATGACATCATAATGGAATTTTGCATTATGACATCATAATGGAATGTTGCATTATGACATCATAATGGAATGTTGCATTATAACATCATAATGGAATTTTTACATTATGACATCATAAAGGAATGTTGCATTATGACATCATAATGGAATGTTGCATTATAACATCATAATGGAATTTTTACATTATGACATCATAATGGAATATTGCATTATGACATCATAATGGAATTTTGCATTATGACATCATAATGGAATGTTGCATTATGACATCATAATGGAATGTTGCATTATGACATCATAATGGAATGTTGCATTATGACATCATAATGGAATGTTGCATTATGACATCATAATGGAATTTTTACATTATGACATCATAATGGAATTTTGCATTATGACATCATAATGGAATTTTGCATTATGACATCATAATGGAATGTTGCATTATGACATCATAATGGAATGTTGCATTATGACATCATAATGGAATTTTGCATTATGACATCATAATAGAATTTTTACATTATGACATCATAATGGAATGTTGCATTATGACATCATAATGGAATTTTTACATTATGACATCATAATGGAATGTTGCATTATGACATCATAATGGAATTTTGCATTATGACATCATAATAGAATTTTTACATTATGACATCATAATGGAATTTTTACTTTATGACATCATAATGGAATGTTGCATTATGACATCATAATGGAATTTTGCATTATGACATCATAATGGAATTTTGCATTATGACATCATAATGGAATTTTTACATTATGACATCATAATGGAATTTTGCATTATGACATCATAATGGAATTTTGCATTATGACATCATAATGGAATGTTGCATTATGACATCATAATGGAATTTTTACATTATGACATCATAATGGAATGTTGCATTATGACATCATAATGGAATTTTGCATTATGACATCATAATGGAATGTTGCATTATGATATCATAATGGAATGTTGCATTATAACATCATAATGGAATTTTTACATTATGACATCATAATGGAATGTTGCATTATGACATCATAATGGAATTTTTACATTATGACATCATAATGGAATGTTGCATTATGACATCATAATGGAATTTTGCATTATGACATCATAATAGAATTTTTACATTATGACATCATAATGGAATGTTGCATTATGACATCATAATGGAATTTTGCATTATGACATCATAATGGAATTTTGCATTATGACATCATAATGGAATGTTGCATTATGACATCATAATGGAATGTTGCATTATGACATCATAATGGAATGTTGCATTATGACATCATAATGGAATTTTTACATTATGACATCATAATGGAATTTTGCATTATGACATCATAATGGAATTTTGCATTATGACATCATAATGGAACTTTGCATTATGACATCATAATGGAATGTTACATTATGACATCATAATGGAATTTTTACATTATGACATCATAATGGAATTTTGCATTATGACATCATAATGGAATGTTGCATTATGACATTATGGAATGTTGCATTATGACATCATTATGGTATTTTTACATTATGACATCATGATGGAATTTTTACATTATGACATCATAATGGAACTTTGCATTATGACATCATAATGGAATGTTACATTATGACATCAAAATGGAACTTTGCATTATGACATCATAATGGAATGTTACATTATGACATCATAATGGAATTTTGCATTATGACATCATAATGGAATGTTGTATTATGACATCATAATGGAATTTTGCATTATGACATCATAATGGAATGTTGCATTATGACATCATAATGGAATGTTGCATTATAACATCATAATGGAATTTTTACATTATGACATCATAAAGGAATGTTGCATTATGACATCATAATGGAATGTTGCATTATAACATCATAATGGAATTTTTACATTATGACATCATAATGGAATATTGCATTATGACATCATAATGGAATTTTGCATTATGACATCATAATGGAATGTTGCATTATGACATCATAATGGAATGTTGCATTATGACATCATAATGGAATGTTGCATTATGACATCATAATGGAATGTTGCATTATGACATCATAATGGAATTTTTACATTATGACATCATAATGGAATTTTGCATTATGACATCATAATGGAATTTTGCATTATGACATCATAATGGAATGTTGCATTATGACATCATAATGGAATGTTGCATTATGACATCATAATGGAATTTTTCATTATGACATCATAATGGAATGTTGCATTATGACATCATAATGGAATTTTTACATTATGACATCATAATGGAATGTTGCATTATGACATCATAATGGAATTTTTACATTATGACATCATAATGGAATTTTGCATTATGACATCATAATGGAATGTTGCATTATGACATCATAATGGAATTTTTACATTATGACATCATAATGGAATGTTGCATTATGACATCATAATGGAATTTTTACATTATGACATCATAATGGAATGTTGCATTATGACATCATAATGGAATTTTGCATTATGACATCATAATAGAATTTTTACATTATGACATCATAATGGAATTTTTACTTTATGACATCATAATGGAATGTTGCATTATGACATCATAATGGAATTTTGCATTATGACATCATAATGGAATTTTGCATTATGACATCATAATGGAATTTTTACATTATGACATCATAATGGAATTTTGCATTATGGCATCATAATGGAATTTTGCATTATGACATCATAATGGAATGTTGCATTATGACATCATAATGGAATTTTTACATTATGACATCATAATGGAATTTTGCATTATGACATCATAATGGAATTTTGCATTATGACATCATAATGGAATTTTTACATTATGACATCATAATGGAATTTTTACTTTATGACATCATAATGGAATGTTGCATTATGACATCATAATGGAATTTTGCATTATGACATCATAATAGAATTTTTACATTATGACATCATAATGGAATTTTTACTTTATGACATCATAATGGAATGTTGCATTATGACATCATAATGGAATTTTGCATTATGACATCATAATGGAATGTTGCATTATGACATCATAATGGAATGTTGCATTATGACATCATAATGGAATGTTGCATTATGACATCATAATGGAATTTTTACATTATGACATCATAATGGAATTTTGCATTATGACATCATAATGGAATTTTGCATTATGACATCATAATGGAATGTTGCATTATGACATCATAATGGAATTTTTACATTATGACATCATAATGGAATGTTGCATTATGACATCATAATGGAATTTTGCATTATGACATCATAATAGAATTTTTACATTATGACATCATAATGGAATGTTGCATTATGACATCATAATGGAATTTTTACATTATGACATCATAATGGAATGTTGCATGATGACATCATAATGGAATTTTGCATTATGACATCATAATAGAATTTTTACATTATGACATCATAATGGAATTTTTACTTTATGACATCATAATGGAATGTTGCATTATGACATCATAATGGAATTTTGCATTATGACATCATAATGGAATTTTGCATTATGACATCATAATGGAATTTTTACATTATGACATCATAATGGAATTTTGCATTATGACATCATAATGGAATTTTGCATTATGACATCATAATGGAATTTTTACATTATGACATCATAATGGAATGTTGCATTATGACATCATAATGGAATTTTTACATTATGACATCATAATGGAATGTTGCATTATGACATCATAATGGAATTTTGCATTATGACATCATAATAGAATTTTTACATTATGACATCATAATGGAATTTTTATTTTATGACATCATAATGGAATGTTGCATTATGACATCATAATGGAATTTTTACATTATGACATCATAATGGAATGTTGCATTATGACATCATAATGGAATTTTTACATTATGACATCATAATGGAATTTTGCATTATGACATCATAATGGAATGTTGCATTATGCCATCATAATGGAATTTGGCATTATGACATCATAATGGAATTTTGCATTATGACATCATAATGGAATGTTGCATTATGACATCATAATGGAATTTTTACATTATGACATCATAATGGAATGTTGCATTATGACATCATAATGGAATTTTGCATTATGACATCATAATGGAATTTTGCATTATGACATCATAATGGAATGTTGCATTATGACATCATAATGGAATTTGGCATTATGACATCATAATGGAATTTGGCATTATGACATCATAATGGAATGTTGCATTATGACATCATAATGGAATTTTTACATTATGACATCATAATGGAATGTTGCATTGTGACATCATAATGGAATTTTTACTTTATGACATCATAATGGAATTTTGCATTATGACATCATAATGGAATTTTTACTTTATGAAATCATAATGGAATTTTGCATTATGACGTCATAATGGAATTTTTACATTATGACATCATAATGGAATTTTGCATTATGACATCATAATGGAATTTTGCATTATGACATCATAATGGAATTTTTACTTTATGAAATCATAATGGAATTTTGCATTATGACATCATAATGGAATTTTGCATTATGACATCATAATGGAATGTTGCATTATGACATCATAATGGAATTTTTACATTATGACATCATAATGGAATGTTGCATTATGACATCATAATGGAATTTTTACATTATGACATCATAATGGAATTTTGCATTATGACATCATAATGGAATTTTGCATTATGACATCATAATATAATTTTTACATTATGACATCATAATGGAATTTTTACATTATGACATCATAATGGAATGTTGCATTATGACATCATAATGGAATTTTTACATTATGACATCATAATGGAATGTTGCATTATGACATCATAATGGAATTTTGCATTATGACATCATAATAGAATTTTTACATTATGACATCATAATGGAATTTTTACTTTATGACATCATAATGGAATGTTGCATTATGACATCATAATGGAATTTTGCATTATGACATCATAATGGAATTTTGCATTATGACATCATAATGGAATTTTTACATTATGACATCATAATGGAATTTTGCATTATGACATCATAATGGAATTTTGCATTATGACATCATAATGGAATTTTTACATTATGACATCATAATGGAATGTTGCATTATGACATCATAATGGAATTTTTACATTATGACATCATAATGGAATGTTGCATTATGACATCATAATGGAATTTTGCATTATGACATCATAATAGAATTTTTACATTATGACATCATAATGGAATTTTTATTTTATGACATCATAATGGAATGTTGCATTATGACATCATAATGGAATTTTGCATTATGACATCATAATGGAATGTTGCATTATGACATCATAATGGAATTTTTACATTATGACATCATAATGGAATTTTGCATTATGACATCATAATGGAATGTTGCATTATGCCATCATAATGGAATTTGGCATTATGACATCATAATGGAATTTTGCATTATGACATCATAATGGAATGTTGCATTATGACATCATAATGGAATTTTTACATTATGACATCATAATGGAATGTTGCATTATGACATCATAATGGAATTTTGCATTATGACATCATAATGGAATTTTGCATTATGACATCATAATGGAATGTTGCATTATGACATCATAATGGAATTTGGCATTATGACATCATAATGGAATTTGGCATTATGACATCATAATGGAATTTTGCATTATGACATCATAATGGAATGTTGCATTATGACATCATAATGGAATGTTGCATTATGACATCATAATGGAATTTGGCATTATGACATCATAATGGAATTTTGCATTATGACATCATAATGGAATGTTGCATTATGACATCATAATGGAATTTTTACATTATGACATCATAATGGAATGTTGCATTATGACATCATAATGGAATTTTTACTTTATGACATCATAATGGAATTTTGCATTATGACATCATAATGGAATTTTTACTTTATGACATCATAATGGAATTTTGCATTATGACATCATAATGGAATTTTTACATTATGACATCATAATGGAATTTTGCATTATGACATCATAATGGAATTTTGCATTATGACATCATAATGGAATGTTGCATTATGACATCATAATAGAATTTTTACATTATGACATCATAATGGAATTTTTACTTTATGACATCATAATGGAATTTTGCATTATGACATCATAATGGAATGTTACATTATGATGTCATAATGTAAAAATTCCATTATGTCATAATGGAATGTTGCATTATGACATCATAATGGAATTTTTACATTATGACATCATAATGGAATTTTGCATTATGACATCATAATGGAATGTTGCATTATGACATCATAATGGAATTTGGCATTATGACATCATAATGGAATTTTGCATTATGACATCATAATGGAATGTTGCATTATGACATCATAATGGAATTTTTACATTATGACATCATAATGGAATGTTGCATTATGACATCATAATGAAATTTTTACATTATGACATCATAATGGAATTTTGCATTATGACATCATAATGGAATTTTGCATTATGACATCATAATAGAATTTTTACATTATGACATCATAATGGAATTTTTACTTTATGACATCATAATGGAATTTTGCATTATGACATCATAATGGAATTTTTACATTATGACATCATAATGGAATTTTTACTTTATGACATCATAATGGAATTTTGCATTATGACATCATAATGGAATGTTACATTATGATGTCATAATGTAAAAATTCCATTATGTCATAATGGAATGTTGCATTATGACATCATAATGGAATTTTTACATTATGACATCATAATGGAATTTTTACATTATGACATCATAATGGAATTTTGCATTATGACATCATAATGGAATGTTGCATTATGACATCATAATGGAATTTTTACATTATGACATCATAATGGAATTTTGCATTATGACATCATAATGGAATTTTTACATTATGACATCATAATGGAATGTTGCATTATGACATCATAATGGAATTTTTACATTATGACATCATAATGGAATTTTGCATTATGACATCATAATGGAATGTTGCATTATGCCATCATAATGGAATTTGGCATTATGACATCATAATGGAATTTTGCATTATGACATCATAATGGAATGTTGCATTATGACATCATAATGGAATTTTTACATTATGACATCATAATGGAATGTTGCATTATGACATCATAATGGAATTTTGCATTATGACATCATAATGGAATTTTGCATTATGACATCATAATGGAATGTTGCATTATGACATCATAATGGAATTTGGCATTATGACATCATAATGGAATTTGGCATTATGACATCATAATGGAATGTTGCATTATGACATCATAATGGAATTTTTACATTATGACATCATAATGGAATGTTGCATTGTGACATCATAATGGAATTTTTACTTTATGACATCATAATGGAATTTTGCATTATGACATCATAATGGAATTTTTACTTTATGAAATCATAATGGAATTTTGCATTATGACATCATAATGGAATTTTGCATTATGACATCATAATGGAATGTTGCATTATGACATCATAATGGAATTTTTACATTATGACATCATAATGGAATGTTGCATTATGACATCATAATGGAATTTTTACATTATGACATCATAATGGAATTTTGCATTATGACATCATAATGGAATTTTGCATTATGACATCATAATATAATTTTTACATTATGACATCATAATGGAATTTTTACATTATGACATCATAATGGAATGTTGCATTATGACATCATAATGGAATTTTTACATTATGACATCATAATGGAATGTTGCATTATGACATCATAATGGAATTTTGCATTATGACATCATAATAGAATTTTTACATTATGACATCATAATGGAATTTTTACTTTATGACATCATAATGGAATGTTGCATTATGACATCATAATGGAATTTTGCATTATGACATCATAATGGAATTTTGCATTATGACATCATAATGGAATTTTTACATTATGACATCATAATGGAATTTTGCATTATGACATCATAATGGAATTTTGCATTATGACATCATAATGGAATTTTTACATTATGACATCATAATGGAATGTTGCATTATGACATCATAATGGAATTTTTACATTATGACATCATAATGGAATGTTGCATTATGACATCATAATGGAATTTTGCATTATGACATCATAATAGAATTTTTACATTATGACATCATAATGGAATTTTTATTTTATGACATCATAATGGAATGTTGCATTATGACATCATAATGGAATTTTGCATTATGACATCATAATGGAATGTTGCATTATGACATCATAATGGAATTTTTACATTATGACATCATAATGGAATTTTGCATTATGACATCATAATGGAATGTTGCATTATGCCATCATAATGGAATTTGGCATTATGACATCATAATGGAATTTTGCATTATGACATCATAATGGAATGTTGCATTATGACATCATAATGGAATTTTTACATTATGACATCATAATGGAATGTTGCATTATGACATCATAATGGAATTTTGCATTATGACATCATAATGGAATTTTGCATTATGACATCATAATGGAATGTTGCATTATGACATCATAATGGAATTTGGCATTATGACATCATAATGGAATTTGGCATTATGACATCATAATGGAATTTTGCATTATGACATCATAATGGAATGTTGCATTATGACATCATAATGGAATGTTGCATTATGACATCATAATGGAATTTGGCATTATGACATCATAATGGAATTTTGCATTATGACATCATAATGGAATGTTGCATTATGACATCATAATGGAATTTTTACATTATGACATCATAATGGAATGTTGCATTATGACATCATAATGGAATTTTTACTTTATGACATCATAATGGAATTTTGCATTATGACATCATAATGGAATTTTTACTTTATGACATCATAATGGAATTTTGCATTATGACATCATAATGGAATTTTTACATTATGACATCATAATGGAATTTTGCATTATGACATCATAATGGAATTTTGCATTATGACATCATAATGGAATGTTGCATTATGACATCATAATAGAATTTTTACATTATGACATCATAATGGAATTTTTACTTTATGACATCATAATGGAATTTTGCATTATGACATCATAATGGAATGTTACATTATGATGTCATAATGTAAAAATTCCATTATGTCATAATGGAATGTTGCATTATGACATCATAATGGAATTTTTACATTATGACATCATAATGGAATTTTGCATTATGACATCATAATGGAATGTTGCATTATGACATCATAATGGAATTTGGCATTATGACATCATAATGGAATTTTGCATTATGACATCATAATGGAATGTTGCATTATGACATCATAATGGAATTTTTACATTATGACATCATAATGGAATGTTGCATTATGACATCATAATGAAATTTTTACATTATGACATCATAATGGAATTTTGCATTATGACATCATAATGGAATTTTGCATTATGACATCATAATAGAATTTTTACATTATGACATCATAATGGAATTTTTACTTTATGACATCATAATGGAATTTTGCATTATGACATCATAATGGAATTTTTACATTATGACATCATAATGGAATTTTTACTTTATGACATCATAATGGAATTTTGCATTATGACATCATAATGGAATGTTACATTATGATGTCATAATGTAAAAATTCCATTATGTCATAATGGAATGTTGCATTATGACATCATAATGGAATTTTTACATTATGACATCATAATGGAATTTTTACATTATGACATCATAATGGAATTTTGCATTATGACATCATAATGGAATGTTGCATTATGACATCATAATGGAATTTTTACATTATGACATCATAATGGAATTTTGCATTATGACATCATAATGGAATTTTGCATTATGACATCATAATGGAATGTTGCATTATGACATCATAATGGAATTTTGCATTATGACATCATAATGGAATGTTGCATTATGACATCATAATGGAATGTTGCATTATGACATCATAATGGAATTTTTACATTATGACATCATAATGGAACTTTGCATTATGACATCATAATGGAATGTTACATTATGACATCATAATGGAATTTTGCATTATGACATCATAATGGAATGTTGCATTATGACATCATAATGGAATTTTGCATTATGACATCATAATGGAATGTTGCATTATGACATCATAATGGAATTTTGCATTATGACATCATAATAGAATTTTTATATTATGACATCATAATGGAATTTTTACTTTATGACATCATAATGGAATTTTGCATTATGACATCATAATGTAATGTTACATTATGATGTCATAATGTAAAAATTCCATTATGTCATAATGGAATGTTGCATTATGACATCATAATGGAATTTTTACATTATGACATCATAATGGAATTTTTACATTATGACATCATAATGGAACTTTGCATTATGACATCATAATGGAATGTTACATTATGACATCATAATGGAATTTTGCATTATGACATCATAATGGAATGTTGCATTATGACATCATAATGGAATTTTGCATTATGACATCATAATGGAATTTTGCATTATGACATCATAATGGAATGTTGCATTATGACATCATAATGGAATGTTGCATTATAACATCATAATGGAATTTTTACATTATGACATGATAATGGAATGTTGCACTATGACATCATAATGGAATTTTTACATTATGACATCATAATGGAATTTTGCATTATGACATCATAATGGAATTTTGCATTATGACATCATAATGGAATGTTACATTATGACATCATAATGGAATTTTGCATTATGACATCATAGAATGTTGCGTTATGACATCATAATGGAATTTTGCATTATGACATCATAATGGAATTTTTACATTATGACATCATAATGGAATTTTGCATTATGACATCATAATGGAATGTTGCATTATGACATCATAATGGAATGTTGCATTATGACATCATAATGGAATTTTGCATTATGACATCATAATGGAATGTTGCATTATGACATCATAATGGAATTTTGCATTATGACATCATAATAGAATTTTTACATTATGACATCATAATGGAATGTTGCATTATGACATCATAATGGAATTTTGCATTATGACATCATAATAGAATTTTTACATTATGACATCATAATGGAATTTTTACTTTATGACATCATAATGGAATGTTGCATTATGACATCATAATGGAATTTTGCATTATGACATCATAATGGAATTTTGCATTATGACATCATAATGGAATTTTTACATTATGACATCATAATGGAATTTTGCATTATGACATCATAATGGAATTTTGCATTATGACATCATAATGGAATGTTGCATTATGACATCATAATGGAATTTTTACATTATGACATCATAATGGAATGTTGCATTATGACATCATAATGGAATTTTGCATTATGACATCATAATGGAATGTTGCATTATGATATCATAATGGAATGTTGCATTATAACATCATAATGGAATTTTTACATTATGACATCATAATGGAATGTTGCATTATGACATCATAATGGAATTTTTACATTATGACATCATAATGGAATGTTGCATTATGACATCATAATGGAATTTTGCATTATGACATCATAATAGAATTTTTACATTATGACATCATAATGGAATGTTGCATTATGACATCATAATGGAATTTTGCATTATGACATCATAATGGAATTTTGCATTATGACATCATAATGGAATGTTGCATTATGACATCATAATGGAATGTTGCATTATGACATCATAATGGAATTTTTACATTATGACATCATAATGGAATTTTGCATTATGACATCATAATGGAATTTTGCATTATGACATCATAATGGAACTTTGCATTATGACATCATAATGGAATGTTACATTATGACATCATAATGGAATTTTGCATTATGACATCATAATGGAATGTTACATTATGATGTCATAATGTAAAAATTCCATTATGTCATAATGGAATGTTGCATTATGACATCATAATGGAATTTTTACATTATGACATCATAATGGAATTTTGCATTATGACATCATAATGGAATGTTGCATTATGACATCATAATGGAATTTGGCATTATGACATCATAATGGAATGTTGCATTATGACATCATAATGGAATTTTTACATTATGACATCATAATGGAATGTTGCATTATGACATCATAATGGAATTTGGCATTATGACATCATAATGGAATTTTGCATTATGACATCATAATGGAATGTTGCATTATGACATCATAATGGAATTTTTACATTATGACATCATAATGGAATGTTGCATTATGACATCATAATGGAATTTTTACATTATGACATCATAATGGAATTTTGCATTATGACATCATAATGGAATTTTGCATTATGACATCATAATGGAATGTTGCATTATGACATCATAATGGAATTTTGCATTATGACATCATAATGGAATGTTGCATTATGACATCATAATGGAATTTTGCATTATGACATCATATTAGAATTTTTACATTATGACATCATAATGGAACTTTGCATTATGACATCATAATGGAATGTTACATTATGACATCATAATGGAATTTTGCATTATGACATCATAATGGAATGTTACATTATGATGTCATAATGTAAAAATTCCATTATGTCATAATGGAATGTTGCATTAAGACATCATAATGGAATTTTTACATTATGACATCATAATGGAATTTTGCATTATGACATCATAATGGAATGTTGCATTATGACATCATAATGGAATTTGGCATTATGACATCATAATGGAATGTTGCATTATGACATCATAATGGAATTTTTACATTATGACATCATAATGGAATGTTGCATTATGACATCATAATGGAATGTTGCATTATGACATCATAATGGAATTTTTACATTATGACATCATAATGGAATTTTGCATTATGACATCATAATGGAAATTTGCATTATGACATCATAATGGAATGTTGCATTATGACATCATAATGGAATTTTTGCATTATGACATCATAATGGAATGTTGCATTATGACATCATAATGGAATTTTGCATTATGACATCATAATGGAATGTTGCATTATGACATCATAATGGAATTTTGCATTATGACATCATAATGGAATGTTGCATTATGACATCATAATGGAATTTTGCATTATGACATCATATTAGAATTTTTACATTATGACATCATAATGGAATTTTTACTTTATGACATCATAATGGAATGTTGCATTATGACATCATATTGGAATTTTTACATTATGACATCATAATGGAATTTTGCATTATGACATCATAATGGAATGTTGCATTATGACATCATAATGGAATTTTTACATTATGACATCATAATGGAATTTTGCATTATGACATCATAATGGAATGTTGCATTATGACACCATAATGGAATTTGGCATTATGACATCATAATGGAATTTTGCATTATGACATCATAATGGAATGTTGCATTATGACATCATAATGGAATTTTTACATTATGACATCATAATGGAATGTTGCATTATGACATCATAATGGAATTTTTACATTATGACATCATAATGGAATTTTGCATTATGACATCATAATAGAATTTTTACATTATGACATCATAATGGAATTTTTACTTTATGACATCATAATGGAATTTTGCATTATGACATCATAATGGAATTTTTACATTATGACATCATAATGGAATTTTTACTTTATGACATCATAATGGAATTTTGCATTATGACATCATAATGGAATGTTACATTATGATGTCATAATGTAAAAATTCCATTATGTCATAATGGAATGTTGCATTATGACATCATAATGGAATTTTTACATTATGACATCATAATGGAATTTTTACATTATGACATCATAATGGAATTTTGCATTATGACATCATAATGGAATGTTGCATTATGACATCATAATGGAATTTTTACATTATGACATCATAATGGAATTTTGCATTATGACATCATAATGGAATTTTGCATTATGACATCATAATGGAATGTTGCATTATGACATCATAATGGAATTTTGCATTATGACATCATAATGGAATGTTGCATTATGACATCATAATGGAATGTTGCATTATGACATCATAATGGAATTTTTACATTATGACATCATAATGGAACTTTGCATTATGACATCATAATGGAATGTTACATTATGACATCATAATGGAATTTTGCATTATGACATCATAATGGAATGTTGCATTATGACATCATAATGGAATTTTGCATTATGACATCATAATGGAATGTTGCATTATGACATCATAATGGAATTTTGCATTATGACATCATAATAGAATTTTTATATTATGACATCATAATGGAATTTTTACTTTATGACATCATAATGGAATTTTGCATTATGACATCATAATGTAATGTTACATTATGATGTAATAATGTAAAAATTCCATTATGTCATAATGGAATGTTGCATTATGACATCATAATGGAATTTTTACATTATGACATCATAATGGAATTTTTACATTATGACATCATAATGGAACTTTGCATTATGACATCATAATGGAATGTTACATTATGACATCATAATGGAATTTTGCATTATGACATCATAATGGAATGTTGCATTATGACATCATAATGGAATTTTGCATTATGACATCATAATGGAATGTTGCATTATGACATCATAATGGAATGTTGCATTATAACATCATAATGGAATTTTTACATTATGACATCATAATGGAATGTTGCACTATGACATCATAATGGAATTTTTACATTATGACATCATAATGGAATTTTGCATTATGACATCATAATGGAATTTTGCATTATGACATCATAATGGAATGTTACATTATGACATCATAATGGAATTTTGCATTATGACATCATAGAATGTTGCGTTATGACATCATAATGGAATTTTGCATTATGACATCATAATGGAATTTTTACATTATGACATCATAATGGAATTTTGCATTATGACATCATAATGGAATGTTGCATTATGACATCATAATGGAATGTTGCATTATGACATCATAATGGAATTTTGCATTATGACATCATAATGGAATGTTGCATTATGACATCATAATGGAATTTTGCATTATGACATCATAATAGAATTTTTACATTATGACATCATAATGGAATGTTGCATTATGACATCATAATGGAATTTTTACATTATGACATCATAATGGAATTTTTACTTTATGACATCATAATGGAATGTTACATTTTGACATCATAATGGAATTTTGCATTATGACATCATAATAGAATTTTTACATTATGACATCATAATGGAATTTTTACTTTATGACATCATAATGGAATGTTGCATTATGACATCATAATGGAATTTTGCATTATGACATCATAATGGAATTTTTACATTATGACATCATAATGGAATGTTGCATTATGACATCATAATGGAATTTTTACATTATGACATCATAATGGAATGTTTGCATTATGACATCATAATGGAATTTTTACATTATGACATCATAATGGAATTTTGCATTATGACATCATAATGGAATGTTGCATTATGACATCATAATGGAATTTGGCATTATGACATCATATTGGAATGTTTCATTATGACATCATAATTGAATTTTTTACATTATGACATCATAATGGAATGTTGCATTATGACATCATAATGGAATTTTGCATTATGACATCATAATGGAATTTTGCATTATGACATCATAATGGAATGTTGCATTATGACATCATAATGGAATTTTTACATTATGACATCATAATGGAATGTTGCATTATGACATCATAATGGAATTTTTACATTATGACATCATAATGGAATTTTGCATTATGACATCATAATGGAATTTTTGCATTATGACATCATAATGGAATGTTGCATTATGACATCATAATGGAATTTTGCATTATGACATCATAATGGAATGTTGCATTATGACATCATAATGGAATTTTGCATTATGACATCATAATAGAATTTTTACATTATGACATCATAATGGAATTTTACTTTATGACATCATAATGGAATGTTGCATTATGACATCATAATGGAATTTTTACATTATGACATCATAATGGAATGTTGCATTATGACATCATAATGGAATTTTTACATTATGACATCATAATGGAATTTTGCATTATGACATCATAATGGAATGTTGCATTATGACATCATAATGGAATTTTTACATTATGACATCATAATGGAATGTTGCATTATGACATCATAATGGAATTTTTACATTATGACATCATAATGGAATGTTGCATTATGACATCATAATGGAATTTTGCATTATGACATCATAATAGAATATTTACATTATGACATCATAATGGAATTTTTACTTTATGACATCATAATGGAATGTTGCATTATGACATCATAATGGAATTTTGCATTATGACATCATAATGGAATTTTGCATTATGACATCATAATGGAATTTTTACATTATGACATCATAATGGAATTTTGCATTATGACATCATAATGGAATTTTGCATTATGACATCATAATGGAATGTTACATTATGACATCATAATGGAATGTTGCATTATGACATCATAATTCAATTTTTACATTATGACATCATAATGGAATTTTTACTTTATGACATCATAATGGAATTTTGCATTATGACATCATAATGGAATGTTACATTATGACATCATAATGGAATGTTGCATTATGACATCATAATGGAATTTTTACATTATGACATCATAATGGAATTTTGCATTATGACATCATAATGGAATGTTGCATTATGACATCATAATGGAATTTGGCATTATGACATCATAATGGAATTTTGCTTTATGACATCATAATGGAATGTTGCATTATGACATCATAATGGAATGTTGCATTATGACATCATAATGGAATTTTTACATTATGACATCATAATGGAATTTTGCATTATGACATCATAATGGAATGTTACATTATGACATCATAATGGAATGTTGCATTATGACATCATAATTCAATTTTTACATTATGACATCATAATGGAATTTTTACTTTATGACATCATAATGGAATTTTGCATTATGACATCATAATGGAATGTTACATTATGACATCATAATGGAATGTTGCATTATGACATCATAATGGAATTTTTACATTATGACATCATAATGGAATTTTGCATTATGACATCATAATGGAATGTTGCATTATGACATCATAATGGAATTTGGCATTATGACATCATAATGGAATTTTGCTTTATGACATCATAATGGAATGTTGCATTATGACATCATAATGGAATGTTGCATTATGACATCATAATGGAATTTTTACATTATGACATCATAATGGAATTTTGCATTATGACATCATAATGGAATTTTTACTTTATGACATCATAATGGAATTTTGCATTATGACATCATAATGGAATGTTACATTATGACATCATAATGGAATGTTGCATTATGACATCATAATGGAATTTTTACTTTATGACATCATAATGGAATGTTGCATTATGACATCATAATGGAATTTTGCATTATGACATCATAATGGAATTTTGCATTATGACATCATAATGGAATTTTTACATTATGACATCATAATGGAATTTTGCATTATGACATCATAATGGAATTTTGCATTATGACATCATAATGGAATGTTGCATTATGACATCATAATGGAATTTTTACATTATGACATCATAATGGAATTTTGCATTATGACATCATAATGGAATTTTTACATTATGACATCATAATGGAATTTTGCATTATGACATCATAATGGAATTTTGCATTATGACATCATAATGGAATTTTTACATTATGACATCATAATGGAATTTTTACTTTATGACATCATAATGGAATGTTGCATTATGACATCATAATGGAATTTTGCATTATGACATCATAATAGAATTTTTACATTATGACATCATAATGGAATTTTTACTTTATGACATCATAATGGAATGTTGCATTATGACATCATAATGGAATTTTGCATTATGACATCATAATGGAATGTTGCATTATGACATCATAATGGAATGTTGCATTATGACATCATAATGGAATTTTGCATTATGACATCATAATGGAATTTTTACATTATGACATCATAATGGAATTTTGCATTATGACATCATAATGGAATTTTGCATTATGACATCATAATGGAATGTTGCATTATGACATCATAATGGAATTTTTACATTATGACATCATAATGGAATGTTGCATTATGACATCATAATGGAATTTTGCATTATGACATCATAATAGAATTTTTACATTATGACATCATAATGGAATGTTGCATTATGACATCATAATGGAATTTTTACATTATGACATCATAATGGAATGTTGCATTATGACATCATAATGGAATTTTGCATTATGACATCATAATAGAATTTTTACATTATGACATCATAATGGAATTTTTACTTTATGACATCATAATGGAATGTTGCATTATGACATCATAATGGAATTTTGCATTATGACATCATAATGGAATTTTGCATTATGACATCATAATGGAATTTTTACATTATGACATCATAATGGAATTTTGCATTATGACATCATAATGGAATTTTGCATTATGACATCATAATGGAATTTTTACATTATGACATCATAATGGAATGTTGCATTATGACATCATAATGGAATTTTTACATTATGACATCATAATGGAATGTTGCATTATGACATCATAATGGAATTTTGCATTATGACATCATAATAGAATTTTTACATTATGACATCATAATGGAATTTTTATTTTATGACATCATAATGGAATGTTGCATTATGACATCATAATGGAATTTTGCATTATGACATCATAATGGAATGTTGCATTATGACATCATAATGGAATTTTTACATTATGACATCATAATGGAATTTTGCATTATGACATCATAATGGAATGTTGCATTATGCCATCATAATGGAATTTGGCATTATGACATCATAATGGAATTTTGCATTATGACATCATAATGGAATGTTGCATTATGACATCATAATGGAATTTTTACATTATGACATCATAATGGAATGTTGCATTATGACATCATAATGGAATTTTGCATTATGACATCATAATGGAATTTTGCATTATGACATCATAATGGAATGTTGCATTATGACATCATAATGGAATTTGGCATTATGACATCATAATGGAATTTGGCATTATGACATCATAATGGAATGTTGCATTATGACATCATAATGGAATTTTTACATTATGACATCATAATGGAATGTTGCATTGTGACATCATAATGGAATTTTTACTTTATGACATCATAATGGAATTTTGCATTATGACATCATAATGGAATTTTTACTTTATGAAATCATAATGGAATTTTGCATTATGACGTCATAATGGAATTTTTACATTATGACATCATAATGGAATTTTGCATTATGACATCATAATGGAATTTTGCATTATGACATCATAATGGAATTTTTACTTTATGAAATCATAATGGAATTTTGCATTATGACATCATAATCGAATTTTTACATTATGACATCATAATGGAATTTTGCATTATGACATCATAATGGAATTTTGCATTATGACATCATAATGGAATGTTGCATTATGACATCATAATGGAATTTTTACATTATGACATCATAATGGAATGTTGCATTATGACATCATAATGGAATTTTTACATTATGACATCATAATGGAATTTTGCATTATGACATCATAATGGAATTTTGCATTATGACATCATAATATAATTTTTACATTATGACATCATAATGGAATTTTTACATTATGACATCATAATGGAATGTTGCATTATGACATCATAATGGAATTTTTACATTATGACATCATAATGGAATGTTGCATTATGACATCATAATGGAATTTTGCATTATGACATCATAATAGAATTTTTACATTATGACATCATAATGGAATTTTTACTTTATGACATCATAATGGAATTTTGCATTATGACATCATAATGGAATTTTTACATTTTGACATCATAATGGAATTTTTACTTTATGACATCATAATGGAATTTTGCATTATGACATCATAATGGAATGTTACATTATGATGTCATAATGTAAAAATTCCATTATGTCATAATGGAATGTTGCATTATGACATCATAATGGAATTTTTACATTATGACATCATAATGGAATTTTTACATTATGACATCATAATGGAATTTTGCATTATGACATCATAATGGAATGTTGCATTATGACATCATAATGGAATTTTTACATTATGACATCATAATGGAATTTTGCATTATGACATCATAATGGAATTTTGCATTATGACATCATAATGGAATGTTGCATTATGACATCATAATGGAATTTTGCATTATGACATCATAATGGAACTTTGCATTATGACATCATAATGGAATGTTACATTATGACATCATAATGGAATTTTGCATTATGACATCATAATGGAATGTTGCATTATGACATCATAATGGAATTTTGCATTATGACATCATAATGGAATGTTGCATTATGACATCATAATGGAATTTTGCATTATGACATCATAATAGAATTTTTATATTATGACATCATAATGGAATTTTTACTTTATGACATCATAATGGAATTTTGCATTATGACATCATAATGTAATGTTACATTATGATGTCATAATGTAAAAATTCCATTATGTCATAATGGAATGTTGCATTATGACATCATAATGGAATTTTTACATTATGACATCATAATGGAATTTTTACATTATGACATCATAATGGAACTTTGCATTATGACATCATAATGGAATGTTACATTATGACATCATAATGGAATTTTGCATTATGACATCATAATGGAATGTTGCATTATGACATCATAATGGAATTTTGCATTATGACATCATAATGGAATGCTGCATTATGACATCATAATGGAATTTTTACATTATGACATCATAATGGAATTTTGCATTATGACATCATAATGGAATGTTACATTATGACATCATAATGGAATTTTTACATTATGACATCATAATGGAATTTTTACATTATGACATCATAATGGAATTTTGCATTATGACATCATAATGGAATGTTGCATTATGACATCATAATGGAATTTTTACATTATGACATCATAATGGAATTTTGCATTATGACATCATAATGGAATTTTGCATTATGACATCATAATGGAATTTGGCATTATGACATCATAATGGAATTTTGCATTATGACATCATAATGGAATGTTGCATTATGACATCATAATGGAATTTTTACATTATGACATCATAATGGAATGTTGCATTGTGACATCATAATGGAATTTTTACTTTATGACATCATAATGGAATTTTGCATTATGACATCATAATGGAATTTTTACTTTATGAAATCATAATGGAATTTTGCATTATGACGTCATAATGGAATTTTTACATTATGACATCATAATGGAATTTTGCATTATGACATCATAATGGAATTTTGCATTATGACATCATAATGGAATTTTTACTTTATGAAATCATAATGGAATTTTGCATTATGACATCATAATCGAATTTTTACATTATGACATCATAATGGAATTTTGCATTATGACATCATAATGGAATTTTGCATTATGACATCATAATGGAATGTTGCATTATGACATCATAATGGAATTTTTACATTATGACATCATAATGGAATGTTGCATTATGACATCATAATGGAATTTTTACATTATGACATCATAATGGAATTTTGCATTATGACATCATAATGGAATTTTGCATTATGACATCATAATATAATTTTTACATTATGACATCATAATGGAATTTTTACATTATGACATCATAATGGAATGTTGCATTATGACATCATAATGGAATTTTTACATTATGACATCATAATGGAATGTTGCATTATGACATCATAATGGAATTTTGCATTATGACATCATAATAGAATTTTTACATTATGACATCATAATGGAATTTTTACTTTATGACATCATAATGGAATTTTGCATTATGACATCATAATGGAATTTTTACATTATGACATCATAATGGAATTTTTACTTTATGACATCATAATGGAATTTTGCATTATGACATCATAATGGAATGTTACATTATGATGTCATAATGTAAAAATTCCATTATGTCATAATGGAATGTTGCATTATGACATCATAATGGAATTTTTACATTATGACATCATAATGGAATTTTTACATTATGACATCATAATGGAATTTTGCATTATGACATCATAATGGAATGTTGCATTATGACATCATAATGGAATTTTTACATTATGACATCATAATGGAATTTTGCATTATGACATCATAATGGAATTTTGCATTATGACATCATAATGGAATGTTGCATTATGACATCATAATGGAATTTTGCATTATGACATCATAATGGAATGTTGCATTATGACATCATAATGGAATTTTTACATTATGACATCATAATGGAACTTTGCATTATGACATCATAATGGAATGTTACATTATGACATCATAATGGAATTTTGCATTATGACATCATAATGGAATGTTGCATTATGACATCATAATGGAATTTTGCATTATGACATCATAATGGAATGTTGCATTATGACATCATAATGGAATTTTGCATTATGACATCATAATAGAATTTTTACATTATGACATCATAATGGAATTTTTACTTTATGACATCATAATGGAATGTTACATTATGATGTCATAATGTAAAAATTCCATTATGTCATAATGGAATGTTGCATTATGACATCATAATGGAATTTTTACATTATGACATCATAATGGAATTTTTACATTATGACATCATAATGGAATTTTGCATTATGACATCATAATGGAATGTTGCATTATGACATCATAATGGAATTTTTACATTATGACATCATAATGGAATTTTGCATTATGACATCATAATGGAATTTTGCATTATGACATCATAATGGAATGTTGCATTATGACATCATAATGGAATTTTGCATTATGACATCATAATGGAATGTTGCATTATGACATCATAATGGAATTTTTACATTATGACATCATAATGGAACTTTGCATTATGACATAATAATGGAATGTTACATTATGACATCATAATGGAATTTTGCATTATGACATCATAATGGAATGTTGCATTATGACATCATAATGGAATTTTGCATTATGACATCATAATTGAATGTTGCATTATGACATCATAATGGAATTTTGCATTATGATGTCATAATGTAAAAATTCCATTATGTCATAATGGAATGTTGCATTATGACATCATAATGGAATTTTTACATTATGACATCATAATGGAATTTTGCATTATGACATCATAATGGAATTTTTACTTTATGAAATCATAATGGAATTTTGCATTATGACGTCATAATGGAATTTTTACATTATGACATCATAATGGAATTTTGCATTATGACATCATAATGGAATTTTGCATTATGACATCATAATGGAATTTGGCATTATGACATCATAATGGAATTTTGCATTATGACATCATAATGGAATGTTGCATTATGACATCATAATGGAATTTTTACATTATGACATCATAATGGAATGTTGCATTGTGACATCATAATGGAATTTTTACTTTATGACATCATAATGGAATTTTGCATTATGACATCATAATGGAATTTTTACTTTATGAAATCATAATGGAATTTTGCATTATGACGTCATAATGGAATTTTTACATTATGACATCATAATGGAATTTTGCATTATGACATCATAATGGAATTTTGCATTATGACATCATAATGGAATTTTTACTTTATGAAATCATAATGGAATTTTGCATTATGACATCATAATCGAATTTTTACATTATGACATCATAATGGAATTTTGCATTATGACATCATAATGGAATTTTTACTTTATGAAATCATAATGGAATTTTGCATTATGACGTCATAATGGAATTTTTACATTATGACATCATAATGGAATTTTGCATTATGACATCATAATGGAATTTTGCATTATGACATCATAATGGAATTTGGCATTATGACATCATAATGGAATTTTGCATTATGACATCATAATGGAATGTTGCATTATGACATCATAATGGAATTTTTACATTATGACATCATAATGGAATTTTGCATTATGACATCATAATGGAATTTTTGCATTATGACATCATAATGGAATTTTTACTTTATGAAATCATAATGGAATTTTGCATTATGACGTCATAATGGAATTTTTACATTATGACATCATAATGGAATTTTGCATTATGACATCATAATGGAATTTTGCATTATGACATCATAATGGAATTTTTACTTTATGAAATCATAATGGAATTTTGCATTATGACATCATAATCGAATTTTTACATTATGACATCATAATGGAATTTTGCATTATGACATCATAATGGAATTTTGCATTATGACATCATAATGGAATGTTGCATTATGACATCATAATGGAATTTTTACATTATGACATCATAATGGAATGTTGCATTATGACATCATAATGGAATTTTTACATTATGACATCATAATGGAATTTTGCATTATGACATCATAATGGAATTTTGCATTATGACATCATAATATAATTTTTACATTATGACATCATAATGGAATTTTTACATTATGACATCATAATGGAATGTTGCATTATGACATCATAATGGAATTTTTACATTATGACATCATAATGGAATGTTGCATTATGACATCATAATGGAATTTTGCATTATGACATCATAATAGAATTTTTACATTATGACATCATAATGGAATTTTTACTTTATGACATCATAATGGAATTTTGCATTATGACATCATAATGGAATTTTTACATTATGACATCATAATGGAATTTTTACTTTATGACATCATAATGGAATTTTGCATTATGACATCATAATGGAATGTTACATTATGATGTCATAATGTAAAAATTCCATTATGTCATAATGGAATGTTGCATTATGACATCATAATGGAATTTTTACATTATGACATCATAATGGAATTTTTACATTATGACATCATAATGGAATTTTGCATTATGACATCATAATGGAATGTTGCATTATGACATCATAATGGAATTTTTACATTATGACATCATAATGGAATTTTGCATTATGACATCATAATGGAATTTTGCATTATGACATCATAATGGAATGTTGCATTATGACATCATAATGGAATTTTGCATTATGACATCATAATGGAATGTTGCATTATGACATCATAATGGAATGTTGCATTATGACATCATAATGGAATTTTTACATTATGACATCATAATGGAACTTTGCATTATGACATCATAATGGAATGTTACATTATGACATCATAATGGAATTTTGCATTATGACATCATAATGGAATGTTGCATTATGACATCATAATGGAATTTTGCATTATGACATCATAATGGAATGTTGCATTATGACATCATAATGAAATTTTGCATTATGACATCATAATAGAATTTTTATATTATGACATCATAATGGAATTTTTACTTTATGACATCATAATGGAATTTTGCATTATGACATCATAATGTAATGTTACATTATGATGTCATAATGTAAAAATTCCATTATGTCATAATGGAATGTTGCATTATGACATCATAATGGAATTTTTACATTATGACATCATAATGGAATTTTTACATTATGACATCATAATGGAACTTTGCATTATGACATCATAATGGAATGTTACATTATGACATCATAATGGAATTTTGCATTATGACATCATAATGGAATGTTGCATTATGACATCATAATGGAATTTTGCATTATGACATCATAATGGAATGTTGCATTATGACATCATAATGGAATGTTGCATTATAACATCATAATGGAATTTTTACATTATGACATGATAATGGAATGTTGCACTATGACATCATAATGGAATTTTTACATTATGACATCATAATGGAATTTTGCATTATGACATCATAATGGAATTTTGCATTATGACATCATAATGGAATGTTACATTATGACATCATAATGGAATTTTGCATTATGACATCATAGAATGTTGCGTTATGACATCATAATGGAATTTTGCATTATGACATCATAATGGAATTTTTACATTATGACATCATAATGGAATTTTGCATTATGACATCATAATGGAATGTTGCATTATGACATCATAATGGAATGTTGCATTATGACATCATAATGGAATTTTGCATTATGACATCATAATGGAATGTTGCATTATGACATCATAATGGAATTTTTACATTATGACATCATAATGGAATTTTGCATTATGACATCATAATGGAATGTTGCATTATGACATCATAATGGAATTTGGCATTATGACATCATTATGGAATTTTTACTTTATGACATCATAATGGAATTTTGCATTATGACATCATAATGGAATGTTACATTATGACATCATAATGGAATGTTGCATTATGACATCATAATGGAATTTTTACATTATGACATCATAATGGAATTTTGCATTATGACATCATAATGGAATGTTGCATTATGACATCATAATGGAATTTGGCATTATGACATCATAATGGAATTTTGCTTTATGACATCATAATGGAATGTTGCATTATGACATCATAATGGAATGTTGCATTATGACATCATAATGGAATTTTTACATTATGACATCATAATGGAATTTTGCATTATGACATCATAATGGAATTTTTACTTTATGACATCATAATGGAATTTTGCATTATGACATCATAATGGAATGTTACATTATGACATCATAATGGAATGTTGCATTATGATATCATAATGGAATGTTGCATTATAACATCATAATGGAATTTTTACATTATGACATCATAATGGAATGTTGCATTATGACATCATAATGGAATTTTTACATTATGACATCATAATGGAATGTTGCATTATGACATCATAATGGAATTTTGCATTATGACATCATAATAGAATTTTTACATTATGACATCATAATGGAATTTTTACTTTATGACATCATAATGGAATTTTGCATTATGACATCATAATGGAATTTTTACATTATGACATCATAATGGAATTTTTACTTTATGACATCATAATGGAATTTTGCATTATGACATCATAATGGAATGTTACATTATGATGTCATAATGTAAAAATTCCATTATGTCATAATGGAATGTTGCATTATGACATCATAATGGAATTTTTACATTATGACATCATAATGGAATTTTTACATTATGACATCATAATGGAATTTTGCATTATGACATCATAATGGAATGTTGCATTATGACATCATAATGGAATTTTTACATTATGACATCATAATGGAATTTTGCATTATGACATCATAATGGAATTTTGCATTATGACATCATAATGGAATGTTGCATTATGACATCATAATGAAATTTTGCATTATGACATCATAATAGAATTTTTACATTATGACATCATAATGGAATTTTTACTTTATGACATCATAATGGAGTTTTACATTATGACATCATAATAGAATTTTACATTATGACATCATAATGGAATGTTACATTATGACATCATAATGGAATTTTGCATTATGACATCATAATGGAATTTTACATTATGACATCATAATGGAATGTTACATTATGAGATCATAATGGAATTTTGCATTATGACATCATAATGGAATGTTACATTATGACATTATAATGGAATTTTGCATTATGACATCATAATGGGATGTTACATTATGACATCATAATGGAATTTTACATTATGACATCATAATGGAATTTTGCATTATGACATCATAATGGAATTTTACATTATGACATCATAATGCAGTTTTACATTATGACATTATAATGGAATTTTGCATTATGACATCATAATGGAATTTTGCATTATGACATCATAATGGAATTTTTACATTATGACATCATAATTGAATTTTGCATTATGACATCATAATGGAATGTCACATTATGACATCATAATGGAATTTTACATTATGACATCATAATGGAATGTTACATTATGACATCATAATGGAATTTTGCATTATGACATCATAATGGAATTTTACATTATGACATCATAATGGAATGTTACATTATGACATCATAACGGAATTTTCCATTATGACATCATAATGGGATGTAACATTATGACATCATAATGGAATTTTGCATTATGACATCATTATGGGATGTTACATTATGACATCATAATGGAATTTTGCATTATGACATCATTATGGAGTTTTACATTATGACATCATAATAGAATTTTACATTATGACATCATAATGGAATTTTCCATTATGACATCATAATATAAATGTGCATTATGACATCATAATGGAATGTTACATTATATCATCATAATAGAATTTTGCATTATGACATCATAATGGAATTTTACATTATGACATCATAATGGAATTTTACATTATGACATCATAATGGAATTTTGCATTATGACATCATAATGGAATTTTACATTATGACATCATAATGGAATTTAACATTATGACATCATAATGGAATTTTACATTATGACATCATAATGGAATGTTACATTATGGCATCATAATGGAATTTTACATTATGACATCATAATGGAATGTTACATTATGGCATCATAATGGAATTTTACATTATGACATCATAATGGAATGTTACATTATGACATCTAATGGAATGTTACATTTTGACTTCATAATGGAATTTTGCATTATGACATCATAAAGGAATGTTACAGTATGACATCATAATGGAATTTTGCATTATGACATCATAATGGGATTTTACATTATGACATCATAATGGAATGTTACATTATGACATCATAATGGAATTTTACATTTTGACATCATAATGGAATTTTGCATTATGACATCATAATGAAATTTTGCATTATAACATCATAATGGAATTTTACATTATGACATCATAATGGAATTTTACATTATGACATCCTAATGGAATTTTGCATTATGACATCCTAATGGAATTTTGCATTATGACATCATAATGGAATTTTACATTATGACATCATAATGGAATTTTGCATTAAGACATCATAATGGAATTTTGCATTATGACATCATAATGGAGTTTTACATTATGACATCATTATAGAATTTTACATTATGACATCATAATGGAATGTTACATTATGACATCATAATGGAATTTTGCATTATGACATCATAATGGAATTTTACATTATGACATCATAATGGAATTTTTACTTTATGAAATCATAATGGAATTTTGCATTATGACATCATAATGGAATTTTTACATTATGACATCATAATGGAATTTTGCATTATGACATCATAATGGAATTTTGCATTATGACATCATAATGGAATTTTTACTTTATGAAATCATAATGGAATTTTGCATTATGACATCATAATCGAATTTTTACATTATGACATCATAATGGAATTTTGCATTATGACATCATAATGGAATTTTTACTTTATGAAATCATAATGGAATTTTGCATAATGACGTCATAATGGAATTTTTACATTATGACATCATAATGGAATTTTGCATTATGACATCATAATGGAATTTTGCATTATGACATCATAATGGAATTTGGCATTATGACATCATAATGGAATTTTGCATTATGACATCATAATGGAATGTTGCATTATGACATCATAATGGAATTTTTACATTATGACATCATAATGGAATGTTGCATTGTGACATCATAATGGAATTTTTACTTTATGACATCATAATGGAATTTTGCATTATGACATCATAATGGAATTTTTACTTTATGAAATCATAATGGAATTTTGCATTATGACGTCATAATGGAATTTTTACATTATGACATCATAATGGAATTTTGCATTATGACATCATAATGGAATGTTGCATTATGACATCATAATGGAATTTTTACATTATGACATCATAATGGAATTTTGCATTATGACATCATAATCGGAATTTTGCATTATGACATCATAATGGAATTTGGCATTATGACATCATAATGGAATTTTGCATTATGACATCATAATGGAATGTTGCATTATGACATCATAATGGAATTTTTACATTATGACATCATAATGGAATGTTGCATTATGACATCATAATGGAATTTTTACATTATGACATCATAATGGAATTTTGCATTATGACATCATAATAGAATTTTGCATTATGACATCATAATATAATTTTTACATTATGACATCATAATGGAATTTTTACATTATGACATCATAATGGAATGTTGCATTATGACATCATAATGGAATTTTTACATTATGACATCATAATGGAATGTTGCATTATGACATCATAATGGAATTTTGCATTATGACATCATAATAGAATTTTTACATTATGACATCATAATGGAATTTTTACTTTATGACATCATAATGGAATTTTGCATTATGACATCATAATGGAATTTTTACATTATGACATCATAATGGAATTTTTACTTTATGACATCATAATGGAATTTTGCATTATGACATCATAATGGAATGTTACATTATGATGTCATAATGTAAAAATTCCATTATGTCATAATGGAATGTTGCATTATGACATCATAATGGAATTTTTACATTATGACATCATAATGGAATTTTTACATTATGACATCATAATGGAATTTTGCATTATGACATCATAATGGAATGTTGCATTATGACATCATAATGGAATTTTTACATTATGACATCATAATGGAATTTTGCATTATGACATCATAATGGAATTTTGCATTATGACATCATAATGGAATGTTGCATTATGACATCATAATGGAATTTTGCATTATGACATCATAATGGAATGTTGCATTATGACATCATAATGGAATGTTGCATTATGACATCATAATGGAATTTTTACATTATGACATCATAATGGAACTTTGCATTATGACATCATAATGGAATGTTACATTATGACATCATAATGGAATTTTGCATTATGACATCATAATGGAATGTTGCATTATGACATCATAATGGAGTTTTACATTATGACATCATAATAGAATTTTACATTATGACATCATAATGGAATGTTACATTATGACATCATAATGGAATTTTGCATTATGACATCATAATGGAATTTTACATTATGACATCATAATGGAATTTTTACTTTATGAAATCATAATGGAATTTTGCATTATGACATCATAATGGAATTTTTACATTATGACATCATAATGGAATTTTGCATTATGACATCATAATGGAATTTTGCATTATGACATCATAATGGAATTTTTACTTTATGAAATCATAATGGAATTTTGCATTATGACATCATAATCGAATTTTTACATTATGACATCATAATGGAATTTTGCATTATGACATCATAATGGAATTTTTACTTTATGAAATCATAATGGAATTTTGCATTATGACGTCATAATGGAATTTTTACATTATGACATCATAATGGAATTTTGCATTATGACATCATAATGGAATTTTGCATTATGACATCATAATGGAATTTGGCATTATGACATCATAATGGAATTTTGCATTATGACATCATAATGGAATGTTGCATTATGACATCATAATGGAATTTTTACATTATGACATCATAATGGAATGTTGCATTGTGACATCATAATGGAATTTTTACTTTATGACATCATAATGGAATTTTGCATTATGACATCATAATGGAATTTTTACTTTATGAAATCATAATGGAATTTTGCATTATGACGTCATAATGGAATTTTTACATTATGACATCATAATGGAATTTTGCATTATGACATCATAATGGAATGTTGCATTATGACATCATAATGGAATTTTTACATTATGACATCATAATGGAATTTTGCATTATGACATCATAATCGGAATTTTGCATTATGACATCATAATGGAATTTGGCATTATGACATCATAATGGAATTTTGCATTATGACATCATAATGGAATGTTGCATTATGACATCATAATGGAATTTTTACATTATGACATCATAATGGAATGTTGCATTATGACATCATAATGGAATTTTTACATTATGACATCATAATGGAATTTTGCATTATGACATCATAATAGAATTTTGCATTATGACATCATAATATAATTTTTACATTATGACATCATAATGGAATTTTTACATTATGACATCATAATGGAATGTTGCATTATGACATCATAATGGAATTTTTACATTATGACATCATAATGGAATGTTGCATTATGACATCATAATGGAATTTTGCATTATGACATCATAATAGAATTTTTACATTATGACATCATAATGGAATTTTTACTTTATGACATCATAATGGAATTTTGCATTATGACATCATAATGGAATTTTTACATTATGACATCATAATGGAATTTTTACTTTATGACATCATAATGGAATTTTGCATTATGACATCATAATGGAATGTTACATTATGATGTCATAATGTAAAAATTCCATTATGTCATAATGGAATGTTGCATTATGACATCATAATGGAATTTTTACATTATGACATCATAATGGAATTTTTACATTATGACATCATAATGGAATTTTGCATTATGACATCATAATGGAATGTTGCATTATGACATCATAATGGAATTTTTACATTATGACATCATAATGGAATTTTGCATTATGACATCATAATGGAATTTTGCATTATGACATCATAATGGAATGTTGCATTATGACATCATAATGGAATTTTGCATTATGACATCATAATGGAATGTTGCATTATGACATCATAATGGAATGTTGCATTATGACATCATAATGGAATTTTTACATTATGACATCATAATGGAACTTTGCATTATGACATCATAATGGAATGTTACATTATGACATCATAATGGAATTTTGCATTATGACATCATAATGGAATGTTGCATTATGACATCATAATGGAGTTTTACATTATGACATCATAATAGAATTTTACATTATGACATCATAATGGAATGTTACATTATGACATCATAATGGAATTTTGCATTATGACATCATAATGGAATTTTACATTATGACATCATAATGGAATGTTACATTATGAGATCATAATGGAATTTTGCATTATGACATCATAATGGAATGTTACATTATGACATTATAATGGAATTTTGCATTATGACATCATAATGGGATGTTACATTATGACATCATAATGGAATTTTACATTATGACATCATAATGGAATTTTGCATTATGACATCATAATGGAATTTTACATTATGACATCATAATGCAGTTTTACATTATGACATCATAATGCAGTTTTACATTATGACATTATAATGGAATTTTGCATTATGACATCATAATGGAATTTTGCATTATGACATCATAATGGAATTTTTACATTATGACATCATAATTGAATTTTGCATTATGACATCATAATGGAATGTCACATTATGACATCATAATGGAATGTTACATTATGACATCATAATGGAATTTTGCATTATGACATCATAATGGAATTTTACATTATGACATCATAATGGAATGTTACATTATGACATCATAACGGAATTTTGCATTATGACATCATAATGGAATGTTACATTATGACATCATAATGGAATTTTGCATTATGACATCATAATGGGATGTAACATTATGACATCATAATGGAATTTTGCATTATGACATCATTATGGGATGTTACATTATGACATCATAATGGAATTTTGCATTATGACATCATAATGGAGTTTTACATTATGACATCATAATAGAATTTTACATTATGACATCATAATGGAATTTTCCATTATGACATCATAATATAAATTTGCATTATGACATCATAATGGAATGTTACATTATATCATCATAATAGAATTTTGCATTATGACATCATAATGGAATTTTACATTATGACATCATAATGGAATTTTACATTATGACATCATAATGGAATTTTGCATTATGACATCATAATGGAATTTTACATTATGACATCATAATGGAATTTAACATTATGACATCATAATGGAATTTTACATTATGACATCATAATGGAATGTTACATTATGGCATCATAATGGAATTTTACATTATGACATCATAATGGAATGTTACATTATGGCATCATAATGGAATTTTACATTATGACATCATAATGGAATGTTACATTATGACATCTAATGGAATGTTACATTTTGACTTCATAATGGAATTTTGCATTATGACATCATAAAGGAATGTTACAGTATGACATCATAATGGAATTTTGCATTATGACATCATAATGGGATTTTACATTATGACATCATAATGGAATGTTACATTATGACATCATAATGGAATTTTACATTTTGACATCATAATGGAATTTTGCATTATGACATCATAATGAAATTTTGCATTATAACATCATAATGGAATTTTACATTATGACATCATAATGGAATTTTACATTATGACATCCTAATGGAATTTTGCATTATGACATCATAATGGAATTTTGCATTATGACATCATAATGGAATTTTACATTATGACATCATAATGGAATTTTGCATTAAGACATCATAATGGAATTTTGCATTATGACATCATAATGGAGTTTTACATTATGACATCATTATAGAATTTTACATTATGACATCATAATGGAATGTTACATTATGACATCATAATGGAATTTTGCATTATGACATCATAATGGAATTTTACATTATGACATCATAATGGAATGTTACATTATGACATCATAACGGAATTTTGCATTATGACATCATAATGGAATGTTACATTATGACATCATAATGGAATTTTGCATTATGACATCATAATGGGATGTAACATTATGACATCATAATGGAATTTTGCATTATGACATCATTATGGGATGTTACATTATGACATCATAATGGAATTTTACATTATGACATCATAATGGAATGTTACATTATGGCATCATAATGGAATTTTACATTATGACATCATAATGAAATGTTACATTATGACATCTAATGGAATGTTACATTTTGACATCATAATGGAATTTTGCATTATGACATCATAAAGGAATGTTACATTATGACATCATAATGGAATTTTGCATTATGACATCATAATGGAATGTTACATTATGACATCATAATAGAATTTTACATTATGACATCATAATGGAATTTTCCATTATGACATCATAATATAATTTTGCATTATGACATCATAATGGAATGTTACATTATGACATCATAATAGAATTTTGCATTATGACATCATAATGGAATTTTACATTATGACATCATAATGGAATTTTGCATTATGACATCATAATGAAATTTTGCATTATGACATCATAATAGAATTTTACATTATGACATCATAATGGAATTTTACATTATGACATCATAATGGAATTTTGCATTATGTCATCATAATGGAATTTTACATTATGACATCATAATTGAATTTTGCATTATGACATCATAATGGAATGTCACATTATGACATCATAATGGAATTTTACATTATGACATCATAATGGAATGTTACATTATGACATCATAATGGAATTTTGCATTATGACATCATAATGGAATTTTACATTATGACATCATAATGGAATGTTACATTATGACATCATAACGGAATTTTCCATTATGACATCATAATGGGATGTAACATTATGACATCATAATGGAATTTTGCATTATGACATCATTATGGGATGTTACATTATGACATCATAATGGAATTTTGCATTATGACATCATAATGGAGTTTTACATTATGACATCATAATAGAATTTTACATTATGACATCATAATGGAATTTTCCATTATGACATCATAATATAAATTTGCATTATGACATCATAATGGAATGTTACATTATATCATCATAATAGAATTTTGCATTATGACATCATAATGGAATTTTACATTATGACATCATAATGGAATTTTACATTATGACATCATAATGGAATTTTGCATTATGACATCATAATGGAATTTTACATTATGACATCATAATGGAATTTAACATTATGACATCATAATGGAATTTTACATTATGACATCATAATGGAATGTTACATTATGGCATCATAATGGAATTTTACATTATGACATCATAATGGAATGTTACATTATGGCATCATAATGGAATTTTACATTATGACATCATAATGGAATGTTACATTATGACATCTAATGGAATGTTACATTTTGACTTCATAATGGAATTTTGCATTATGACATCATAAAGGAATGTTACAGTATGACATCATAATGGAATTTTGCATTATGACATCATAATGGGATTTTACATTATGACATCATAATGGAATGTTACATTATGACATCATAATGGAATTTTACATTTTGACATCATAATGGAATTTTACATTATGACATCATAATGGAATTTTGCATTATGACATCATAATGGAATTTTGCATTATGACATCATAATGGAATTTTTACTTTATGAAATCATAATGGAATTTTGCATTATGACATCATAATCGAATTTTTACATTATGACATCATAATGGAATTTTGCATTATGACATCATAATGGAATTTTGCATTATGACATCATAATGGAATGTTGCATTATGACATCATAATGGAATTTTTACATTATGACATCATAATGGAATGTTGCATTATGACATCATAATGGAATTTTTACATTATGACATCATAATGGAATTTTGCATTATGACATCATAATGGAATTTTGCATTATGACATCATAATATAATTTTTACATTATGACATCATAATGGAATTTTTACATTATGACATCATAATGGAATGTTGCATTATGACATCATAATGGAATTTTTACATTATGACATCATAATGGAATGTTGCATTATGACATCATAATGGAATTTTGCATTATGACATCATAATAGAATTTTTACATTATGACATCATAATGGAATTTTTACTTTATGACATCATAATGGAATTTTGCATTATGACATCATAATGGAATTTTTACATTTTGACATCATAATGGAATTTTTACTTTATGACATCATAATGGAATTTTGCATTATGACATCATAATGGAATGTTACATTATGATGTCATAATGTAAAAATTCCATTATGTCATAATGGAATGTTGCATTATGACATCATAATGGAATTTTTACATTATGACATCATAATGGAATTTTTACATTATGACATCATAATGGAATTTTGCATTATGACATCATAATGGAATGTTGCATTATGACATCATAATGGAATTTTTACATTATGACATCATAATGGAATTTTGCATTATGACATCATAATGGAATTTTGCATTATGACATCATAATGGAATGTTGCATTATGACATCATAATGGAATTTTGCATTATGACATCATAATGGAACTTTGCATTATGACATCATAATGGAATGTTACATTATGACATCATAATGGAATTTTGCATTATGACATCATAATGGAATGTTGCATTATGACATCATAATGGAATTTTGCATTATGACATCATAATGGAATGTTGCATTATGACATCATAATGGAATTTTGCATTATGACATCATAATAGAATTTTTATATTATGACATCATAATGGAATTTTTACTTTATGACATCATAATGGAATTTTGCATTATGACATCATAATGTAATGTTACATTATGATGTCATAATGTAAAAATTCCATTATGTCATAATGGAATGTTGCATTATGACATCATAATGGAATTTTTACATTATGACATCATAATGGAATTTTTACATTATGACATCATAATGGAACTTTGCATTATGACATCATAATGGAATGTTACATTATGACATCATAATGGAATTTTGCATTATGACATCATAATGGAATGTTGCATTATGACATCATAATGGAATTTTGCATTATGACATCATAATGGAATGCTGCATTATGACATCATAATGGAATTTTTACATTATGACATCATAATGGAATTTTGCATTATGACATCATAATGGAATGTTACATTATGACATCATAATGGAATTTTTACATTATGACATCATAATGGAATTTTTACATTATGACATCATAATGGAATTTTGCATTATGACATCATAATGGAATGTTGCATTATGACATCATAATGGAATTTTTACATTATGACATCATAATGGAATTTTGCATTATGACATCATAATGGAATTTTGCATTATGACATCATAATGGAATTTGGCATTATGACATCATAATGGAATTTTGCATTATGACATCATAATGGAATGTTGCATTATGACATCATAATGGAATTTTTACATTATGACATCATAATGGAATGTTGCATTGTGACATCATAATGGAATTTTTACTTTATGACATCATAATGGAATTTTGCATTATGACATCATAATGGAATTTTTACTTTATGAAATCATAATGGAATTTTGCATTATGACGTCATAATGGAATTTTTACATTATGACATCATAATGGAATTTTGCATTATGACATCATAATGGAATTTTGCATTATGACATCATAATGGAATTTTTACTTTATGAAATCATAATGGAATTTTGCATTATGACATCATAATCGAATTTTTACATTATGACATCATAATGGAATTTTGCATTATGACATCATAATGGAATTTTGCATTATGACATCATAATGGAATGTTGCATTATGACATCATAATGGAATTTTTACATTATGACATCATAATGGAATGTTGCATTATGACATCATAATGGAATTTTTACATTATGACATCATAATGGAATTTTGCATTATGACATCATAATGGAATTTTGCATTATGACATCATAATATAATTTTTACATTATGACATCATAATGGAATTTTTACATTATGACATCATAATGGAATGTTGCATTATGACATCATAATGGAATTTTTACATTATGACATCATAATGGAATGTTGCATTATGACATCATAATGGAATTTTGCATTATGACATCATAATAGAATTTTTACATTATGACATCATAATGGAATTTTTACTTTATGACATCATAATGGAATTTTGCATTATGACATCATAATGGAATTTTTACATTATGACATCATAATGGAATTTTTACTTTATGACATCATAATGGAATTTTGCATTATGACATCATAATGGAATGTTACATTATGATGTCATAATGTAAAAATTCCATTATGTCATAATGGAATGTTGCATTATGACATCATAATGGAATTTTTACATTATGACATCATAATGGAATTTTTACATTATGACATCATAATGGAATTTTGCATTATGACATCATAATGGAATGTTGCATTATGACATCATAATGGAATTTTTACATTATGACATCATAATGGAATTTTGCATTATGACATCATAATGGAATTTTGCATTATGACATCATAATGGAATGTTGCATTATGACATCATAATGGAATTTTGCATTATGACATCATAATGGAATGTTGCATTATGACATCATAATGGAATTTTTACATTATGACATCATAATGGAACTTTGCATTATGACATCATAATGGAATGTTACATTATGACATCATAATGGAATTTTGCATTATGACATCATAATGGAATGTTGCATTATGACATCATAATGGAATTTTGCATTATGACATCATAATGGAATGTTGCATTATGACATCATAATGGAATTTTGCATTATGACATCATAATAGAATTTTTACATTATGACATCATAATGGAATTTTTACTTTATGACATCATAATGGAATGTTACATTATGATGTCATAATGTAAAAATTCCATTATGTCATAATGGAATGTTGCATTATGACATCATAATGGAATTTTTACATTATGACATCATAATGGAATTTTTACATTATGACATCATAATGGAATTTTGCATTATGACATCATAATGGAATGTTGCATTATGACATCATAATGGAATTTTTACATTATGACATCATAATGGAATTTTGCATTATGACATCATAATGGAATTTTGCATTATGACATCATAATGGAATGTTGCATTATGACATCATAATGGAATTTTGCATTATGACATCATAATGGAATGTTGCATTATGACATCATAATGGAATTTTTACATTATGACATCATAATGGAACTTTGCATTATGACATCATAATGGAATGTTACATTATGACATCATAATGGAATTTTGCATTATGACATCATAATGGAATGTTGCATTATGACATCATAATGGAATTTTGCATTATGACATCATAATTGAATGTTGCATTATGACATCATAATGGAATTTTGCATTATGATGTCATAATGTAAAAATTCCATTATGTCATAATGGAATGTTGCATTATGACATCATAATGGAATTTTTACATTATGACATCATAATGGAATTTTGCATTATGACATCATAATGGAATTTTTACTTTATGAAATCATAATGGAATTTTGCATTATGACGTCATAATGGAATTTTTACATTATGACATCATAATGGAATTTTGCATTATGACATCATAATGGAATTTTGCATTATGACATCATAATGGAATTTGGCATTATGACATCATAATGGAATTTTGCATTATGACATCATAATGGAATGTTGCATTATGACATCATAATGGAATTTTTACATTATGACATCATAATGGAATGTTGCATTGTGACATCATAATGGAATTTTTACTTTATGACATCATAATGGAATTTTGCATTATGACATCATAATGGAATTTTTACTTTATGAAATCATAATGGAATTTTGCATTATGACGTCATAATGGAATTTTTACATTATGACATCATAATGGAATTTTGCATTATGACATCATAATGGAATTTTGCATTATGACATCATAATGGAATTTTTACTTTATGAAATCATAATGGAATTTTGCATTATGACATCATAATCGAATTTTTACATTATGACATCATAATGGAATTTTGCATTATGACATCATAATGGAATTTTTACTTTATGAAATCATAATGGAATTTTGCATTATGACGTCATAATGGAATTTTTACATTATGACATCATAATGGAATTTTGCATTATGACATCATAATGGAATTTTGCATTATGACATCATAATGGAATTTGGCATTATGACATCATAATGGAATTTTGCATTATGACATCATAATGGAATGTTGCATTATGACATCATAATGGAATTTTTACATTATGACATCATAATGGAATTTTGCATTATGACATCATAATGGAATTTTTGCATTATGACATCATAATGGAATTTTTACTTTATGAAATCATAATGGAATTTTGCATTATGACGTCATAATGGAATTTTTACATTATGACATCATAATGGAATTTTGCATTATGACATCATAATGGAATTTTGCATTATGACATCATAATGGAATTTTTACTTTATGAAATCATAATGGAATTTTGCATTATGACATCATAATCGAATTTTTACATTATGACATCATAATGGAATTTTGCATTATGACATCATAATGGAATTTTGCATTATGACATCATAATGGAATGTTGCATTATGACATCATAATGGAATTTTTACATTATGACATCATAATGGAATGTTGCATTATGACATCATAATGGAATTTTTACATTATGACATCATAATGGAATTTTGCATTATGACATCATAATGGAATTTTGCATTATGACATCATAATATAATTTTTACATTATGACATCATAATGGAATTTTTACATTATGACATCATAATGGAATGTTGCATTATGACATCATAATGGAATTTTTACATTATGACATCATAATGGAATGTTGCATTATGACATCATAATGGAATTTTGCATTATGACATCATAATAGAATTTTTACATTATGACATCATAATGGAATTTTTACTTTATGACATCATAATGGAATTTTGCATTATGACATCATAATGGAATTTTTACATTATGACATCATAATGGAATTTTTACTTTATGACATCATAATGGAATTTTGCATTATGACATCATAATGGAATGTTACATTATGATGTCATAATGTAAAAATTCCATTATGTCATAATGGAATGTTGCATTATGACATCATAATGGAATTTTTACATTATGACATCATAATGGAATTTTTACATTATGACATCATAATGGAATTTTGCATTATGACATCATAATGGAATGTTGCATTATGACATCATAATGGAATTTTTACATTATGACATCATAATGGAATTTTGCATTATGACATCATAATGGAATTTTGCATTATGACATCATAATGGAATGTTGCATTATGACATCATAATGGAATTTTGCATTATGACATCATAATGGAATGTTGCATTATGACATCATAATGGAATGTTGCATTATGACATCATAATGGAATTTTTACATTATGACATCATAATGGAACTTTGCATTATGACATCATAATGGAATGTTACATTATGACATCATAATGGAATTTTGCATTATGACATCATAATGGAATGTTGCATTATGACATCATAATGGAATTTTGCATTATGACATCATAATGGAATGTTGCATTATGACATCATAATGAAATTTTGCATTATGACATCATAATAGAATTTTTATATTATGACATCATAATGGAATTTTTACTTTATGACATCATAATGGAATTTTGCATTATGACATCATAATGTAATGTTACATTATGATGTCATAATGTAAAAATTCCATTATGTCATAATGGAATGTTGCATTATGACATCATAATGGAATTTTTACATTATGACATCATAATGGAATTTTTACATTATGACATCATAATGGAACTTTGCATTATGACATCATAATGGAATGTTACATTATGACATCATAATGGAATTTTGCATTATGACATCATAATGGAATGTTGCATTATGACATCATAATGGAATTTTGCATTATGACATCATAATGGAATGTTGCATTATGACATCATAATGGAATGTTGCATTATAACATCATAATGGAATTTTTACATTATGACATGATAATGGAATGTTGCACTATGACATCATAATGGAATTTTTACATTATGACATCATAATGGAATTTTGCATTATGACATCATAATGGAATTTTGCATTATGACATCATAATGGAATGTTACATTATGACATCATAATGGAATTTTGCATTATGACATCATAGAATGTTGCGTTATGACATCATAATGGAATTTTGCATTATGACATCATAATGGAATTTTTACATTATGACATCATAATGGAATTTTGCATTATGACATCATAATGGAATGTTGCATTATGACATCATAATGGAATGTTGCATTATGACATCATAATGGAATTTTGCATTATGACATCATAATGGAATGTTGCATTATGACATCATAATGGAATTTTTACATTATGACATCATAATGGAATTTTTACATTATGACATCATAAAGGAATGTTGCATTATGACATCATAATGGAATGTTGCATTATAACATCATAATGGAATTTTTACATTATGACATCATAATGGAATATTGCATTATGACATCATAATGGAATTTTGCATTATGACATCATAATGGAATGTTGCATTATGACATCATAATGGAATGTTGCATTATGACATCATAATGGAATGTTGCATTATGACATCATAATGGAATGTTGCATTATGACATCATAATGGAATTTTTACATTATGACATCATAATGGAATTTTGCATTATGACATCATAATGGAATTTTGCATTATGACATCATAATGGAATGTTGCATTATGACATCATAATGGAATGTTGCATTATGACATCATAATGGAATTTTGCATTATGACATCATAATAGAATTTTTACATTATGACATCATAATGGAATGTTGCATTATGACATCATAATGGAATTTTTACATTATGACATCATAATGGAATGTTGCATTATGACATCATAATGGAATTTTGCATTATGACATCATAATAGAATTTTTACATTATGACATCATAATGGAATTTTTACTTTATGACATCATAATGGAATGTTGCATTATGACATCATAATGGAATTTTGCATTATGACATCATAATGGAATTTTGCATTATGACATCATAATGGAATTTTTACATTATGACATCATAATGGAATTTTGCATTATGACATCATAATGGAATTTTGCATTATGACATCATAATGGAATGTTGCATTATGACATCATAATGGAATTTTTACATTATGACATCATAATGGAATGTTGCATTATGACATCATAATGGAATTTTGCATTATGACATCATAATGGAATGTTGCATTATGATATCATAATGGAATGTTGCATTATAACATCATAATGGAATTTTTACATTATGACATCATAATGGAATGTTGCATTATGACATCATAATGGAATTTTTACATTATGACATCATAATGGAATGTTGCATTATGACATCATAATGGAATTTTGCATTATGACATCATAATAGAATTTTTACATTATGACATCATAATGGAATGTTGCATTATGACATCATAATGGAATTTTGCATTATGACATCATAATGGAATTTTGCATTATGACATCATAATGGAATGTTGCATTATGACATCATAATGGAATGTTGCATTATGACATCATAATGGAATGTTGCATTATGACATCATAATGGAATTTTTACATTATGACATCATAATGGAATTTTGCATTATGACATCATAATGGAATTTTGCATTATGACATCATAATGGAACTTTGCATTATGACATCATAATGGAATGTTACATTATGACATCATAATGGAATTTTTACATTATGACATCATAATGGAATTTTGCATTATGACATCATAATGGAATGTTGCATTATGACATTATGGAATGTTGCATTATGACATCATTATGGTATTTTTACATTATGACATCATGATGGAATTTTTACATTATGACATCATAATGGAACTTTGCATTATGACATCATAATGGAATGTTACATTATGACATCAAAATGGAACTTTGCATTATGACATCATAATGGAATGTTACATTATGACATCATAATGGAATTTTGCATTATGACATCATAATGGAATGTTGTATTATGACATCATAATGGAATTTTGCATTATGACATCATAATGGAATGTTGCATTATGACATCATAATGGAATGTTGCATTATAACATCATAATGGAATTTTTACATTATGACATCATAAAGGAATGTTGCATTATGACATCATAATGGAATGTTGCATTATAACATCATAATGGAATTTTTACATTATGACATCATAATGGAATATTGCATTATGACATCATAATGGAATTTTGCATTATGACATCATAATGGAATGTTGCATTATGACATCATAATGGAATGTTGCATTATGACATCATAATGGAATGTTGCATTATGACATCATAATGGAATGTTGCATTATGACATCATAATGGAATTTTTACATTATGACATCATAATGGAATTTTGCATTATGACATCATAATGGAATTTTGCATTATGACATCATAATGGAATGTTGCATTATGACATCATAATGGAATGTTGCATTATGACATCATAATGGAATTTTTCATTATGACATCATAATGGAATGTTGCATTATGACATCATAATGGAATTTTTACATTATGACATCATAATGGAATGTTGCATTATGACATCATAATGGAATTTTTACATTATGACATCATAATGGAATTTTGCATTATGACATCATAATGGAATGTTGCATTATGACATCATAATGGAATTTTTACATTATGACATCATAATGGAATGTTGCATTATGACATCATAATGGAATTTTTACATTATGACATCATAATGGAATGTTGCATTATGACATCATAATGGAATTTTGCATTATGACATCATAATAGAATTTTTACATTATGACATCATAATGGAATTTTTACTTTATGACATCATAATGGAATGTTGCATTATGACATCATAATGGAATTTTGCATTATGACATCATAATGGAATTTTGCATTATGACATCATAATGGAATTTTTACATTATGACATCATAATGGAATTTTGCATTATGGCATCATAATGGAATTTTGCATTATGACATCATAATGGAATGTTGCATTATGACATCATAATGGAATTTTTACATTATGACATCATAATGGAATTTTGCATTATGACATCATAATGGAATTTTGCATTATGACATCATAATGGAATTTTTACATTATGACATCATAATGGAATTTTTACTTTATGACATCATAATGGAATGTTGCATTATGACATCATAATGGAATTTTGCATTATGACATCATAATAGAATTTTTACATTATGACATCATAATGGAATTTTTACTTTATGACATCATAATGGAATGTTGCATTATGACATCATAATGGAATTTTGCATTATGACATCATAATGGAATGTTGCATTATGACATCATAATGGAATGTTGCATTATGACATCATAATGGAATGTTGCATTATGACATCATAATGGAATTTTTACATTATGACATCATAATGGAATTTTGCATTATGACATCATAATGGAATTTTGCATTATGACATCATAATGGAATGTTGCATTATGACATCATAATGGAATTTTTACATTATGACATCATAATGGAATGTTGCATTATGACATCATAATGGAATTTTGCATTATGACATCATAATAGAATTTTTACATTATGACATCATAATGGAATGTTGCATTATGACATCATAATGGAATTTTTACATTATGACATCATAATGGAATGTTGCATTATGACATCATAATGGAATTTTGCATTATGACATCATAATAGAATTTTTACATTATGACATCATAATGGAATTTTTACTTTATGACATCATAATGGAATGTTGCATTATGACATCATAATGGAATTTTGCATTATGACATCATAATGGAATTTTGCATTATGACATCATAATGGAATTTTTACATTATGACATCATAATGGAATTTTGCATTATGACATCATAATGGAATTTTGCATTATGACATCATAATGGAATTTTTACATTATGACATCATAATGGAATGTTGCATTATGACATCATAATGGAATTTTTACATTATGACATCATAATGGAATGTTGCATTATGACATCATAATGGAATTTTGCATTATGACATCATAATAGAATTTTTACATTATGACATCATAATGGAATTTTTATTTTATGACATCATAATGGAATGTTGCATTATGACATCATAATGGAATTTTTACATTATGACATCATAATGGAATGTTGCATTATGACATCATAATGGAATTTTTACATTATGACATCATAATGGAATTTTGCATTATGACATCATAATGGAATGTTGCATTATGCCATCATAATGGAATTTGGCATTATGACATCATAATGGAATTTTGCATTATGACATCATAATGGAATGTTGCATTATGACATCATAATGGAATTTTTACATTATGACATCATAATGGAATGTTGCATTATGACATCATAATGGAATTTTGCATTATGACATCATAATGGAATTTTGCATTATGACATCATAATGGAATGTTGCATTATGACATCATAATGGAATTTGGCATTATGACATCATAATGGAATTTGGCATTATGACATCATAATGGAATGTTGCATTATGACATCATAATGGAATTTTTACATTATGACATCATAATGGAATGTTGCATTGTGACATCATAATGGAATTTTTACTTTATGACATCATAATGGAATTTTGCATTATGACATCATAATGGAATTTTTACTTTATGAAATCATAATGGAATTTTGCATTATGACGTCATAATGGAATTTTTACATTATGACATCATAATGGAATTTTGCATTATGACATCATAATGGAATTTTGCATTATGACATCATAATGGAATTTTTACTTTATGAAATCATAATGGAATTTTGCATTATGACATCATAATGGAATTTTGCATTATGACATCATAATGGAATGTTGCATTATGACATCATAATGGAATTTTTACATTATGACATCATAATGGAATGTTGCATTATGACATCATAATGGAATTTTTACATTATGACATCATAATGGAATTTTGCATTATGACATCATAATGGAATTTTGCATTATGACATCATAATATAATTTTTACATTATGACATCATAATGGAATTTTTACATTATGACATCATAATGGAATGTTGCATTATGACATCATAATGGAATTTTTACATTATGACATCATAATGGAATGTTGCATTATGACATCATAATGGAATTTTGCATTATGACATCATAATAGAATTTTTACATTATGACATCATAATGGAATTTTTACTTTATGACATCATAATGGAATGTTGCATTATGACATCATAATGGAATTTTGCATTATGACATCATAATGGAATTTTGCATTATGACATCATAATGGAATTTTTACATTATGACATCATAATGGAATTTTGCATTATGACATCATAATGGAATTTTGCATTATGACATCATAATGGAATTTTTACATTATGACATCATAATGGAATGTTGCATTATGACATCATAATGGAATTTTTACATTATGACATCATAATGGAATGTTGCATTATGACATCATAATGGAATTTTGCATTATGACATCATAATAGAATTTTTACATTATGACATCATAATGGAATTTTTATTTTATGACATCATAATGGAATGTTGCATTATGACATCATAATGGAATTTTGCATTATGACATCATAATGGAATGTTGCATTATGACATCATAATGGAATTTTTACATTATGACATCATAATGGAATTTTGCATTATGACATCATAATGGAATGTTGCATTATGCCATCATAATGGAATTTGGCATTATGACATCATAATGGAATTTTGCATTATGACATCATAATGGAATGTTGCATTATGACATCATAATGGAATTTTTACATTATGACATCATAATGGAATGTTGCATTATGACATCATAATGGAATTTTGCATTATGACATCATAATGGAATTTTGCATTATGACATCATAATGGAATGTTGCATTATGACATCATAATGGAATTTGGCATTATGACATCATAATGGAATTTGGCATTATGACATCATAATGGAATTTTGCATTATGACATCATAATGGAATGTTGCATTATGACATCATAATGGAATGTTGCATTATGACATCATAATGGAATTTGGCATTATGACATCATAATGGAATTTTGCATTATGACATCATAATGGAATGTTGCATTATGACATCATAATGGAATTTTTACATTATGACATCATAATGGAATGTTGCATTATGACATCATAATGGAATTTTTACTTTATGACATCATAATGGAATTTTGCATTATGACATCATAATGGAATTTTTACTTTATGACATCATAATGGAATTTTGCATTATGACATCATAATGGAATTTTTACATTATGACATCATAATGGAATTTTGCATTATGACATCATAATGGAATTTTGCATTATGACATCATAATGGAATGTTGCATTATGACATCATAATAGAATTTTTACATTATGACATCATAATGGAATTTTTACTTTATGACATCATAATGGAATTTTGCATTATGACATCATAATGGAATGTTACATTATGATGTCATAATGTAAAAATTCCATTATGTCATAATGGAATGTTGCATTATGACATCATAATGGAATTTTTACATTATGACATCATAATGGAATTTTGCATTATGACATCATAATGGAATGTTGCATTATGACATCATAATGGAATTTGGCATTATGACATCATAATGGAATTTTGCATTATGACATCATAATGGAATGTTGCATTATGACATCATAATGGAATTTTTACATTATGACATCATAATGGAATGTTGCATTATGACATCATAATGAAATTTTTACATTATGACATCATAATGGAATTTTGCATTATGACATCATAATGGAATTTTGCATTATGACATCATAATAGAATTTTTACATTATGACATCATAATGGAATTTTTACTTTATGACATCATAATGGAATTTTGCATTATGACATCATAATGGAATTTTTACATTATGACATCATAATGGAATTTTTACTTTATGACATCATAATGGAATTTTGCATTATGACATCATAATGGAATGTTACATTATGATGTCATAATGTAAAAATTCCATTATGTCATAATGGAATGTTGCATTATGACATCATAATGGAATTTTTACATTATGACATCATAATGGAATTTTTACATTATGACATCATAATGGAATTTTGCATTATGACATCATAATGGAATGTTGCATTATGACATCATAATGGAATTTTTACATTATGACATCATAATGGAATTTTGCATTATGACATCATAATGGAATTTTTACATTATGACATCATAATGGAATGTTGCATTATGACATCATAATGGAATTTTTACATTATGACATCATAATGGAATTTTGCATTATGACATCATAATGGAATGTTGCATTATGCCATCATAATGGAATTTGGCATTATGACATCATAATGGAATTTTGCATTATGACATCATAATGGAATGTTGCATTATGACATCATAATGGAATTTTTACATTATGACATCATAATGGAATGTTGCATTATGACATCATAATGGAATTTTGCATTATGACATCATAATGGAATTTTGCATTATGACATCATAATGGAATGTTGCATTATGACATCATAATGGAATTTGGCATTATGACATCATAATGGAATTTGGCATTATGACATCATAATGGAATGTTGCATTATGACATCATAATGGAATTTTTACATTATGACATCATAATGGAATGTTGCATTGTGACATCATAATGGAATTTTTACTTTATGACATCATAATGGAATTTTGCATTATGACATCATAATGGAATTTTTACTTTATGAAATCATAATGGAATTTTGCATTATGACATCATAATGGAATTTTGCATTATGACATCATAATGGAATGTTGCATTATGACATCATAATGGAATTTTTACATTATGACATCATAATGGAATGTTGCATTATGACATCATAATGGAATTTTTACATTATGACATCATAATGGAATTTTGCATTATGACATCATAATGGAATTTTGCATTATGACATCATAATATAATTTTTACATTATGACATCATAATGGAATTTTTACATTATGACATCATAATGGAATGTTGCATTATGACATCATAATGGAATTTTTACATTATGACATCATAATGGAATGTTGCATTATGACATCATAATGGAATTTTGCATTATGACATCATAATAGAATTTTTACATTATGACATCATAATGGAATTTTTACTTTATGACATCATAATGGAATGTTGCATTATGACATCATAATGGAATTTTGCATTATGACATCATAATGGAATTTTGCATTATGACATCATAATGGAATTTTTACATTATGACATCATAATGGAATTTTGCATTATGACATCATAATGGAATTTTGCATTATGACATCATAATGGAATTTTTACATTATGACATCATAATGGAATGTTGCATTATGACATCATAATGGAATTTTTACATTATGACATCATAATGGAATGTTGCATTATGACATCATAATGGAATTTTGCATTATGACATCATAATAGAATTTTTACATTATGACATCATAATGGAATTTTTATTTTATGACATCATAATGGAATGTTGCATTATGACATCATAATGGAATTTTGCATTATGACATCATAATGGAATGTTGCATTATGACATCATAATGGAATTTTTACATTATGACATCATAATGGAATTTTGCATTATGACATCATAATGGAATGTTGCATTATGCCATCATAATGGAATTTGGCATTATGACATCATAATGGAATTTTGCATTATGACATCATAATGGAATGTTGCATTATGACATCATAATGGAATTTTTACATTATGACATCATAATGGAATGTTGCATTATGACATCATAATGGAATTTTGCATTATGACATCATAATGGAATTTTGCATTATGACATCATAATGGAATGTTGCATTATGACATCATAATGGAATTTGGCATTATGACATCATAATGGAATTTGGCATTATGACATCATAATGGAATTTTGCATTATGACATCATAATGGAATGTTGCATTATGACATCATAATGGAATGTTGCATTATGACATCATAATGGAATTTGGCATTATGACATCATAATGGAATTTTGCATTATGACATCATAATGGAATGTTGCATTATGACATCATAATGGAATTTTTACATTATGACATCATAATGGAATGTTGCATTATGACATCATAATGGAATTTTTACTTTATGACATCATAATGGAATTTTGCATTATGACATCATAATGGAATTTTTACTTTATGACATCATAATGGAATTTTGCATTATGACATCATAATGGAATTTTTACATTATGACATCATAATGGAATTTTGCATTATGACATCATAATGGAATTTTGCATTATGACATCATAATGGAATGTTGCATTATGACATCATAATAGAATTTTTACATTATGACATCATAATGGAATTTTTACTTTATGACATCATAATGGAATTTTGCATTATGACATCATAATGGAATGTTACATTATGATGTCATAATGTAAAAATCCCATTATGTCATAATGGAATGTTGCATTATGACATCATAATGGAATTTTTACATTATGACATCATAATGGAATTTTGCATTATGACATCATAATGGAATGTTGCATTATGACATCATAATGGAATTTGGCATTATGACATCATAATGGAATTTTGCATTATGACATCATAATGGAATGTTGCATTATGACATCATAATGGAATTTTTACATTATGACATCATAATGGAATGTTGCATTATGACATCATAATGAAATTTTTACATTATGACATCATAATGGAATTTTGCATTATGACATCATAATGGAATTTTGCATTATGACATCATAATAGAATTTTTACATTATGACATCATAATGGAATTTTTACTTTATGACATCATAATGGAATTTTGCATTATGACATCATAATGGAATTTTTACATTATGACATCATAATGGAATTTTTACTTTATGACATCATAATGGAATTTTGCATTATGACATCATAATGGAATGTTACATTATGATGTCATAATGTAAAAATTCCATTATGTCATAATGGAATGTTGCATTATGACATCATAATGGAATTTTTACATTATGACATCATAATGGAATTTTTACATTATGACATCATAATGGAATTTTGCATTATGACATCATAATGGAATGTTGCATTATGACATCATAATGGAATTTTTACATTATGACATCATAATGGAATTTTGCATTATGACATCATAATGGAATTTTGCATTATGACATCATAATGGAATGTTGCATTATGACATCATAATGGAATTTTGCATTATGACATCATAATGGAATGTTGCATTATGACATCATAATGGAATGTTGCATTATGACATCATAATGGAATTTTTACATTATGACATCATAATGGAACTTTGCATTATGACATCATAATGGAATGTTACATTATGACATCATAATGGAATTTTGCATTATGACATCATAATGGAATGTTGCATTATGACATCATAATGGAATTTTGCATTATGACATCATAATGGAATGTTGCATTATGACATCATAATGGAATTTTGCATTATGACATCATAATAGAATTTTTATATTATGACATCATAATGGAATTTTTACTTTATGACATCATAATGGAATTTTGCATTATGACATCATAATGTAATGTTACATTATGATGTCATAATGTAAAAATTCCATTATGTCATAATGGAATGTTGCATTATGACATCATAATGGAATTTTTACATTATGACATCATAATGGAATTTTTACATTATGACATCATAATGGAACTTTGCATTATGACATCATAATGGAATGTTACATTATGACATCATAATGGAATTTTGCATTATGACATCATAATGGAATGTTGCATTATGACATCATAATGGAATTTTGCATTATGACATCATAATGGAATTTTGCATTATGACATCATAATGGAATGTTGCATTATGACATCATAATGGAATGTTGCATTATAACATCATAATGGAATTTTTACATTATGACATGATAATGGAATGTTGCACTATGACATCATAATGGAATTTTTACATTATGACATCATAATGGAATTTTGCATTATGACATCATAATGGAATTTTGCATTATGACATCATAATGGAATGTTACATTATGACATCATAATGGAATTTTGCATTATGACATCATAGAATGTTGCGTTATGACATCATAATGGAATTTTGCATTATGACATCATAATGGAATTTTTACATTATGACATCATAATGGAATTTTGCATTATGACATCATAATGGAATGTTGCATTATGACATCATAATGGAATGTTGCATTATGACATCATAATGGAATTTTGCATTATGACATCATAATGGAATGTTGCATTATGACATCATAATGGAATTTTGCATTATGACATCATAATAGAATTTTTACATTATGACATCATAATGGAATGTTGCATTATGACATCATAATGGAATTTTGCATTATGACATCATAATAGAATTTTTACATTATGACATCATAATGGAATTTTTACTTTATGACATCATAATGGAATGTTGCATTATGACATCATAATGGAATTTTGCATTATGACATCATAATGGAATTTTGCATTATGACATCATAATGGAATTTTTACATTATGACATCATAATGGAATTTTGCATTATGACATCATAATGGAATTTTGCATTATGACATCATAATGGAATGTTGCATTATGACATCATAATGGAATTTTTACATTATGACATCATAATGGAATGTTGCATTATGACATCATAATGGAATTTTGCATTATGACATCATAATGGAATGTTGCATTATGATATCATAATGGAATGTTGCATTATAACATCATAATGGAATTTTTACATTATGACATCATAATGGAATGTTGCATTATGACATCATAATGGAATTTTTACATTATGACATCATAATGGAATGTTGCATTATGACATCATAATGGAATTTTGCATTATGACATCATAATAGAATTTTTACATTATGACATCATAATGGAATGTTGCATTATGACATCATAATGGAATTTTGCATTATGACATCATAATGGAATTTTGCATTATGACATCATAATGGAATGTTGCATTATGACATCATAATGGAATGTTGCATTATGACATCATAATGGAATTTTTACATTATGACATCATAATGGAATTTTGCATTATGACATCATAATGGAATTTTGCATTATGACATCATAATGGAACTTTGCATTATGACATCATAATGGAATGTTACATTATGACATCATAATGGAATTTTGCATTATGACATCATAATGGAATGTTACATTATGATGTCATAATGTAAAAATTCCATTATGTCATAATGGAATGTTGCATTATGACATCATAATGGAATTTTTACATTATGACATCATAATGGAATTTTGCATTATGACATCATAATGGAATGTTGCATTATGACATCATAATGGAATTTGGCATTATGACATCATAATGGAATGTTGCATTATGACATCATAATGGAATTTTTACATTATGACATCATAATGGAATGTTGCATTATGACATCATAATGGAATTTGGCATTATGACATCATAATGGAATTTTGCATTATGACATCATAATGGAATGTTGCATTATGACATCATAATGGAATTTTTACATTATGACATCATAATGGAATGTTGCATTATGACATCATAATGGAATTTTTACATTATGACATCATAATGGAATTTTGCATTATGACATCATAATGGAATTTTGCATTATGACATCATAATGGAATGTTGCATTATGACATCATAATGGAATTTTGCATTATGACATCATAATGGAATGTTGCATTATGACATCATAATGGAATTTTGCATTATGACATCATATTAGAATTTTTACATTATGACATCATAATGGAACTTTGCATTATGACATCATAATGGAATGTTACATTATGACATCATAATGGAATTTTGCATTATGACATCATAATGGAATGTTACATTATGATGTCATAATGTAAAAATTCCATTATGTCATAATGGAATGTTGCATTAAGACATCATAATGGAATTTTTACATTATGACATCATAATGGAATTTTGCATTATGACATCATAATGGAATGTTGCATTATGACATCATAATGGAATTTGGCATTATGACATCATAATGGAATGTTGCATTATGACATCATAATGGAATTTTTACATTATGACATCATAATGGAATGTTGCATTATGACATCATAATGGAATGTTGCATTATGACATCATAATGGAATTTTTACATTATGACATCATAATGGAATTTTGCATTATGACATCATAATGGAATTTTGCATTATGACATCATAATGGAATGTTGCATTATGACATCATAATGGAATTTTGCATTATGACATCATAATGGAATGTTGCATTATGACATCATAATGGAATTTTGCATTATGACATCATAATGGAATGTTGCATTATGACATCATAATGGAATTTTGCATTATGACATCATAATGGAATGTTGCATTATGACATCATAATGGAATTTTGCATTATGACATCATATTAGAATTTTTACATTATGACATCATAATGGAATTTTTACTTTATGACATCATAATGGAATGTTGCATTATGACATCATATTGGAATTTTTACATTATGACATCATAATGGAATTTTGCATTATGACATCATAATGGAATGTTGCATTATGACATCATAATGGAATTTTTACATTATGACATCATAATGGAATGTTGCATTATGACATCATAATGGAATGTTGCATTATGACACCATAATGGAATTTGGCATTATGACATCATAATGGAATTTTGCATTATGACATCATAATGGAATGTTGCATTATGACATCATAATGGAATTTTTACATTATGACATCATAATGGAATGTTGCATTATGACATCATAATGGAATTTTTACATTATGACATCATAATGGAATTTTGCATTATGACATCATAATAGAATTTTTACATTATGACATCATAATGGAATTTTTACTTTATGACATCATAATGGAATTTTGCATTATGACATCATAATGGAATTTTTACATTATGACATCATAATGGAATTTTTACTTTATGACATCATAATGGAATTTTGCATTATGACATCATAATGGAATGTTACATTATGATGTCATAATGTAAAAATTCCATTATGTCATAATGGAATGTTGCATTATGACATCATAATGGAATTTTTACATTATGACATCATAATGGAATTTTTACATTATGACATCATAATGGAATTTTGCATTATGACATCATAATGGAATGTTGCATTATGACATCATAATGGAATTTTTACATTATGACATCATAATGGAATTTTGCATTATGACATCATAATGGAATTTTGCATTATGACATCATAATGGAATGTTGCATTATGACATCATAATGGAATTTTGCATTATGACATCATAATGGAATGTTGCATTATGACATCATAATGGAATGTTGCATTATGACATCATAATGGAATTTTTACATTATGACATCATAATGGAACTTTGCATTATGACATCATAATGGAATGTTACATTATGACATCATAATGGAATTTTGCATTATGACATCATAATGGAATGTTGCATTATGACATCATAATGGAATTTTGCATTATGACATCATAATGGAATGTTGCATTATGACATCATAATGGAATTTTGCATTATGACATCATAATAGAATTTTTATATTATGACATCATAATGGAATTTTTACTTTATGACATCATAATGGAATTTTGCATTATGACATCATAATGTAATGTTACATTATGATGTAATAATGTAAAAATTCCATTATGTCATAATGGAATGTTGCATTATGACATCATAATGGAATTTTTACATTATGACATCATAATGGAATTTTTACATTATGACATCATAATGGAACTTTGCATTATGACATCATAATGGAATGTTACATTATGACATCATAATGGAATTTTGCATTATGACATCATAATGGAATGTTGCATTATGACATCATAATGGAATTTTGCATTATGACATCATAATGGAATGTTGCATTATGACATCATAATGGAATGTTGCATTATAACATCATAATGGAATTTTTACATTATGACATCATAATGGAATGTTGCACTATGACATCATAATGGAATTTTTACATTATGACATCATAATGGAATTTTGCATTATGACATCATAATGGAATTTTGCATTATGACATCATAATGGAATGTTACATTATGACATCATAATGGAATTTTGCATTATGACATCATAGAATGTTGCGTTATGACATCATAATGGAATTTTGCATTATGACATCATAATGGAATTTTTACATTATGACATCATAATGGAATTTTGCATTATGACATCATAATGGAATGTTGCATTATGACATCATAATGGAATGTTGCATTATGACATCATAATGGAATTTTGCATTATGACATCATAATGGAATGTTGCATTATGACATCATAATGGAATTTTGCATTATGACATCATAATAGAATTTTTACATTATGACATCATAATGGAATGTTGCATTATGACATCATAATGGAATTTTTACATTATGACATCATAATGGAATTTTTACTTTATGACATCATAATGGAATGTTACATTTTGACATCATAATGGAATTTTGCATTATGACATCATAATAGAATTTTTACATTATGACATCATAATGGAATTTTTACTTTATGACATCATAATGGAATGTTGCATTATGACATCATAATGGAATTTTGCATTATGACATCATAATGGAATTTTTACATTATGACATCATAATGGAATGTTGCATTATGACATCATAATGGAATTTTTACATTATGACATCATAATGGAATGTTGCATTATGACATCATAATGGAATTTTTACATTATGACATCATAATGGAATTTTGCATTATGACATCATAATGGAATGTTGCATTATGACATCATAATGGAATTTGGCATTATGACATCATATTGGAATGTTTCATTATGACATCATAATTGAATTTTTACATTATGCCATCATAATGGAATGTTGCATTATGACATCATAATGGAATTTGGCATTATGACATCATAATGGAATTTTGCATTATGACATCATAATGGAATGTTGCATTATGACATCATAATGGAATTTTTACATTATGACATCATAATGGAATGTTGCATTATGACATCATAATGGAATTTTTACATTATGACATCATAATGGAATTTTGCATTATGACATCATAATGGAATTTTGCATTATGACATCATAATGGAATGTTGCATTATGACATCATAATGGAATTTTGCATTATGACATCATAATGGAATGTTGCATTATGACATCATAATGGAATTTTGCATTATGACATCATAATAGAATTTTTACATTATGACATCATAATGGAATTTTTACTTTATGACATCATAATGGAATGTTGCATTATGACATCATAATGGAATTTTTACATTATGACATCATAATGGAATGTTGCATTATGACATCATAATGGAATTTTTACATTATGACATCATAATGGAATTTTGCATTATGACATCATAATGGAATGTTGCATTATGACATCATAATGGAATTTTTACATTATGACATCATAATGGAATGTTGCATTATGACATCATAATGGAATTTTTACATTATGACATCATAATGGAATGTTGCATTATGACATCATAATGGAATTTTGCATTATGACATCATAATAGAATATTTACATTATGACATCATAATGGAATTTTTACTTTATGACATCATAATGGAATGTTGCATTATGACATCATAATGGAATTTTGCATTATGACATCATAATGGAATTTTGCATTATGACATCATAATGGAATTTTTACATTATGACATCATAATGGAATTTTGCATTATGACATCATAATGGAATTTTGCATTATGACATCATAATGGAATGTTACATTATGACATCATAATGGAATGTTGCATTATGACATCATAATTCAATTTTTACATTATGACATCATAATGGAATTTTTACTTTATGACATCATAATGGAATTTTGCATTATGACATCATAATGGAATGTTACATTATGACATCATAATGGAATGTTGCATTATGACATCATAATGGAATTTTTACATTATGACATCATAATGGAATTTTGCATTATGACATCATAATGGAATGTTGCATTATGACATCATAATGGAATTTGGCATTATGACATCATAATGGAATTTTGCTTTATGACATCATAATGGAATGTTGCATTATGACATCATAATGGAATGTTGCATTATGACATCATAATGGAATTTTTACATTATGACATCATAATGGAATTTTGCATTATGACATCATAATGGAATGTTACATTATGACATCATAATGGAATGTTGCATTATGACATCATAATTCAATTTTTACATTATGACATCATAATGGAATTTTTACTTTATGACATCATAATGGAATTTTGCATTATGACATCATAATGGAATGTTACATTATGACATCATAATGGAATGTTGCATTATGACATCATAATGGAATTTTTACATTATGACATCATAATGGAATTTTGCATTATGACATCATAATGGAATGTTGCATTATGACATCATAATGGAATTTGGCATTATGACATCATAATGGAATTTTGCTTTATGACATCATAATGGAATGTTGCATTATGACATCATAATGGAATGTTGCATTATGACATCATAATGGAATTTTTACATTATGACATCATAATGGAATTTTGCATTATGACATCATAATGGAATTTTTACTTTATGACATCATAATGGAATTTTGCATTATGACATCATAATGGAATGTTACATTATGACATCATAATGGAATGTTGCATTATGACATCATAATGGAATTTTTACTTTATGACATCATAATGGAATGTTGCATTATGACATCATAATGGAATTTTGCATTATGACATCATAATGGAATTTTGCATTATGACATCATAATGGAATTTTTACATTATGACATCATAATGGAATTTTGCATTATGACATCATAATGGAATTTTGCATTATGACATCATAATGGAATGTTGCATTATGACATCATAATGGAATTTTTACATTATGACATCATAATGGAATTTTGCATTATGACATCATAATGGAATTTTTACATTATGACATCATAATGGAATTTTGCATTATGACATCATAATGGAATTTTGCATTATGACATCATAATGGAATTTTTACATTATGACATCATAATGGAATTTTTACTTTATGACATCATAATGGAATGTTGCATTATGACATCATAATGGAATTTTGCATTATGACATCATAATAGAATTTTTACATTATGACATCATAATGGAATTTTTACTTTATGACATCATAATGGAATGTTGCATTATGACATCATAATGGAATTTTGCATTATGACATCATAATGGAATGTTGCATTATGACATCATAATGGAATTTTGCATTATGACATCATAATGGAATTTTGCATTATGACATCATAATGGAATTTTTACATTATGACATCATAATGGAATTTTGCATTATGACATCATAATGGAATTTTGCATTATGACATCATAATGGAATGTTGCATTATGACATCATAATGGAATTTTTACATTATGACATCATAATGGAATGTTGCATTATGACATCATAATGGAATTTTGCATTATGACATCATAATAGAATTTTTACATTATGACATCATAATGGAATTTTTACTTTATGACATCATAATGGAATGTTGCATTATGACATCATAATGGAATTTTGCATTATGACATCATAATGGAATTTTGCATTATGACATCATAATGGAATTTTTACATTATGACATCATAATGGAATTTTGCATTATGACATCATAATGGAATTTTGCATTATGACATCATAATGGAATTTTTACATTATGACATCATAATGGAATGTTGCATTATGACATCATAATGGAATTTTTACATTATGACATCATAATGGAATGTTGCATTATGACATCATAATGGAATTTTGCATTATGACATCATAATAGAATTTTTACATTATGACATCATAATGGAATTTTTATTTTATGACATCATAATGGAATGTTGCATTATGACATCATAATGGAATTTTGCATTATGACATCATAATGGAATGTTGCATTATGACATCATAATGGAATTTTTACATTATGACATCATAATGGAATTTTGCATTATGACATCATAATGGAATGTTGCATTATGCCATCATAATGGAATTTGGCATTATGACATCATAATGGAATTTTGCATTATGACATCATAATGGAATGTTGCATTATGACATCATAATGGAATTTTTACATTATGACATCATAATGGAATGTTGCATTATGACATCATAATGGAATTTTGCATTATGACATCATAATGGAATTTTGCATTATGACATCATAATGGAATGTTGCATTATGACATCATAATGGAATTTGGCATTATGACATCATAATGGAATTTGGCATTATGACATCATAATGGAATGTTGCATTATGACATCATAATGGAATTTTTACATTATGACATCATAATGGAATGTTGCATTGTGACATCATAATGGAATTTTTACTTTATGACATCATAATGGAATTTTGCATTATGACATCATAATGGAATTTTTACTTTATGAAATCATAATGGAATTTTGCATTATGACGTCATAATGGAATTTTTACATTATGACATCATAATGGAATTTTGCATTATGACATCATAATGGAATTTTGCATTATGACATCATAATGGAATTTTTACTTTATGAAATCATAATGGAATTTTGCATTATGACATCATAATCGAATTTTTACATTATGACATCATAATGGAATTTTGCATTATGACATCATAATGGAATTTTGCATTATGACATCATAATGGAATGTTGCATTATGACATCATAATGGAATTTTTACATTATGACATCATAATGGAATGTTGCATTATGACATCATAATGGAATTTTTACATTATGACATCATAATGGAATTTTGCATTATGACATCATAATGGAATTTTGCATTATGACATCATAATATAATTTTTACATTATGACATCATAATGGAATTTTTACATTATGACATCATAATGGAATGTTGCATTATGACATCATAATGGAATTTTTACATTATGACATCATAATGGAATGTTGCATTATGACATCATAATGGAATTTTGCATTATGACATCATAATAGAATTTTTACATTATGACATCATAATGGAATTTTTACTTTATGACATCATAATGGAATTTTGCATTATGACATCATAATGGAATTTTTACATTTTGACATCATAATGGAATTTTTACTTTATGACATCATAATGGAATTTTGCATTATGACATCATAATGGAATGTTACATTATGATGTCATAATGTAAAAATTCCATTATGTCATAATGGAATGTTGCATTATGACATCATAATGGAATTTTTACATTATGACATCATAATGGAATTTTTACATTATGACATCATAATGGAATTTTGCATTATGACATCATAATGGAATGTTGCATTATGACATCATAATGGAATTTTTACATTATGACATCATAATGGAATTTTGCATTATGACATCATAATGGAATTTTGCATTATGACATCATAATGGAATGTTGCATTATGACATCATAATGGAATTTTGCATTATGACATCATAATGGAACTTTGCATTATGACATCATAATGGAATGTTACATTATGACATCATAATGGAATTTTGCATTATGACATCATAATGGAATGTTGCATTATGACATCATAATGGAATTTTGCATTATGACATCATAATGGAATGTTGCATTATGACATCATAATGGAATTTTGCATTATGACATCATAATAGAATTTTTATATTATGACATCATAATGGAATTTTTACTTTATGACATCATAATGGAATTTTGCATTATGACATCATAATGTAATGTTACATTATGATGTCATAATGTAAAAATTCCATTATGTCATAATGGAATGTTGCATTATGACATCATAATGGAATTTTTACATTATGACATCATAATGGAATTTTTACATTATGACATCATAATGGAACTTTGCATTATGACATCATAATGGAATGTTACATTATGACATCATAATGGAATTTTGCATTATGACATCATAATGGAATGTTGCATTATGACATCATAATGGAATTTTGCATTATGACATCATAATGGAATGCTGCATTATGACATCATAATGGAATTTTTACATTATGACATCATAATGGAATTTTGCATTATGACATCATAATGGAATGTTACATTATGACATCATAATGGAATTTTTACATTATGACATCATAATGGAATTTTTACATTATGACATCATAATGGAATTTTGCATTATGACATCATAATGGAATGTTGCATTATGACATCATAATGGAATTTTTACATTATGACATCATAATGGAATTTTGCATTATGACATCATAATGGAATTTTGCATTATGACATCATAATGGAATTTGGCATTATGACATCATAATGGAATTTTGCATTATGACATCATAATGGAATGTTGCATTATGACATCATAATGGAATTTTTACATTATGACATCATAATGGAATGTTGCATTGTGACATCATAATGGAATTTTTACTTTATGACATCATAATGGAATTTTGCATTATGACATCATAATGGAATTTTTACTTTATGAAATCATAATGGAATTTTGCATTATGACGTCATAATGGAATTTTTACATTATGACATCATAATGGAATTTTGCATTATGACATCATAATGGAATTTTGCATTATGACATCATAATGGAATTTTTACTTTATGAAATCATAATGGAATTTTGCATTATGACATCATAATCGAATTTTTACATTATGACATCATAATGGAATTTTGCATTATGACATCATAATGGAATTTTGCATTATGACATCATAATGGAATGTTGCATTATGACATCATAATGGAATTTTTACATTATGACATCATAATGGAATGTTGCATTATGACATCATAATGGAATTTTTACATTATGACATCATAATGGAATTTTGCATTATGACATCATAATGGAATTTTGCATTATGACATCATAATATAATTTTTACATTATGACATCATAATGGAATTTTTACATTATGACATCATAATGGAATGTTGCATTATGACATCATAATGGAATTTTTACATTATGACATCATAATGGAATGTTGCATTATGACATCATAATGGAATTTTGCATTATGACATCATAATAGAATTTTTACATTATGACATCATAATGGAATTTTTACTTTATGACATCATAATGGAATTTTGCATTATGACATCATAATGGAATTTTTACATTATGACATCATAATGGAATTTTTACTTTATGACATCATAATGGAATTTTGCATTATGACATCATAATGGAATGTTACATTATGATGTCATAATGTAAAAATTCCATTATGTCATAATGGAATGTTGCATTATGACATCATAATGGAATTTTTACATTATGACATCATAATGGAATTTTTACATTATGACATCATAATGGAATTTTGCATTATGACATCATAATGGAATGTTGCATTATGACATCATAATGGAATTTTTACATTATGACATCATAATGGAATTTTGCATTATGACATCATAATGGAATTTTGCATTATGACATCATAATGGAATGTTGCATTATGACATCATAATGGAATTTTGCATTATGACATCATAATGGAATGTTGCATTATGACATCATAATGGAATTTTTACATTATGACATCATAATGGAACTTTGCATTATGACATCATAATGGAATGTTACATTATGACATCATAATGGAATTTTGCATTATGACATCATAATGGAATGTTGCATTATGACATCATAATGGAATTTTGCATTATGACATCATAATGGAATGTTGCATTATGACATCATAATGGAATTTTGCATTATGACATCATAATAGAATTTTTACATTATGACATCATAATGGAATTTTTACTTTATGACATCATAATGGAATGTTACATTATGATGTCATAATGTAAAAATTCCATTATGTCATAATGGAATGTTGCATTATGACATCATAATGGAATTTTTACATTATGACATCATAATGGAATTTTTACATTATGACATCATAATGGAATTTTGCATTATGACATCATAATGGAATGTTGCATTATGACATCATAATGGAATTTTTACATTATGACATCATAATGGAATTTTGCATTATGACATCATAATGGAATTTTGCATTATGACATCATAATGGAATGTTGCATTATGACATCATAATGGAATTTTGCATTATGACATCATAATGGAATGTTGCATTATGACATCATAATGGAATTTTTACATTATGACATCATAATGGAACTTTGCATTATGACATAATAATGGAATGTTACATTATGACATCATAATGGAATTTTGCATTATGACATCATAATGGAATGTTGCATTATGACATCATAATGGAATTTTGCATTATGACATCATAATTGAATGTTGCATTATGACATCATAATGGAATTTTGCATTATGATGTCATAATGTAAAAATTCCATTATGTCATAATGGAATGTTGCATTATGACATCATAATGGAATTTTTACATTATGACATCATAATGGAATTTTGCATTATGACATCATAATGGAATTTTTACTTTATGAAATCATAATGGAATTTTGCATTATGACGTCATAATGGAATTTTTACATTATGACATCATAATGGAATTTTGCATTATGACATCATAATGGAATTTTGCATTATGACATCATAATGGAATTTGGCATTATGACATCATAATGGAATTTTGCATTATGACATCATAATGGAATGTTGCATTATGACATCATAATGGAATTTTTACATTATGACATCATAATGGAATGTTGCATTGTGACATCATAATGGAATTTTTACTTTATGACATCATAATGGAATTTTGCATTATGACATCATAATGGAATTTTTACTTTATGAAATCATAATGGAATTTTGCATTATGACGTCATAATGGAATTTTTACATTATGACATCATAATGGAATTTTGCATTATGACATCATAATGGAATTTTGCATTATGACATCATAATGGAATTTTTACTTTATGAAATCATAATGGAATTTTGCATTATGACATCATAATCGAATTTTTACATTATGACATCATAATGGAATTTTGCATTATGACATCATAATGGAATTTTTACTTTATGAAATCATAATGGAATTTTGCATTATGACGTCATAATGGAATTTTTACATTATGACATCATAATGGAATTTTGCATTATGACATCATAATGGAATTTTGCATTATGACATCATAATGGAATTTGGCATTATGACATCATAATGGAATTTTGCATTATGACATCATAATGGAATGTTGCATTATGACATCATAATGGAATTTTTACATTATGACATCATAATGGAATTTTGCATTATGACATCATAATGGAATTTTTGCATTATGACATCATAATGGAATTTTTACTTTATGAAATCATAATGGAATTTTGCATTATGACGTCATAATGGAATTTTTACATTATGACATCATAATGGAATTTTGCATTATGACATCATAATGGAATTTTGCATTATGACATCATAATGGAATTTTTACTTTATGAAATCATAATGGAATTTTGCATTATGACATCATAATCGAATTTTTACATTATGACATCATAATGGAATTTTGCATTATGACATCATAATGGAATTTTGCATTATGACATCATAATGGAATGTTGCATTATGACATCATAATGGAATTTTTACATTATGACATCATAATGGAATGTTGCATTATGACATCATAATGGAATTTTTACATTATGACATCATAATGGAATTTTGCATTATGACATCATAATGGAATTTTGCATTATGACATCATAATATAATTTTTACATTATGACATCATAATGGAATTTTACATTATGACATCATAATGGAATGTTGCATTATGACATCATAATGGAATTTTTACATTATGACATCATAATGGAATGTTGCATTATGACATCATAATGGAATTTTGCATTATGACATCATAATAGAATTTTTACATTATGACATCATAATGGAATTTTTACTTTATGACATCATAATGGAATTTTGCATTATGACATCATAATGGAATTTTTACATTATGACATCATAATGGAATTTTTACTTTATGACATCATAATGGAATTTTGCATTATGACATCATAATGGAATGTTACATTATGATGTCATAATGTAAAAATTCCATTATGTCATAATGGAATGTTGCATTATGACATCATAATGGAATTTTTACATTATGACATCATAATGGAATTTTTACATTATGACATCATAATGGAATTTTGCATTATGACATCATAATGGAATGTTGCATTATGACATCATAATGGAATTTTTACATTATGACATCATAATGGAATTTTGCATTATGACATCATAATGGAATTTTGCATTATGACATCATAATGGAATGTTGCATTATGACATCATAATGGAATTTTGCATTATGACATCATAATGGAATGTTGCATTATGACATCATAATGGAATGTTGCATTATGACATCATAATGGAATTTTTACATTATGACATCATAATGGAACTTTGCATTATGACATCATAATGGAATGTTACATTATGACATCATAATGGAATTTTGCATTATGACATCATAATGGAATGTTGCATTATGACATCATAATGGAATTTTGCATTATGACATCATAATGGAATGTTGCATTATGACATCATAATGAAATTTTGCATTATGACATCATAATAGAATTTTTATATTATGACATCATAATGGAATTTTTACTTTATGACATCATAATGGAATTTTGCATTATGACATCATAATGTAATGTTACATTATGATGTCATAATGTAAAAATTCCATTATGTCATAATGGAATGTTGCATTATGACATCATAATGGAATTTTTACATTATGACATCATAATGGAATTTTTACATTATGACATCATAATGGAACTTTGCATTATGACATCATAATGGAATGTTACATTATGACATCATAATGGAATTTTGCATTATGACATCATAATGGAATGTTGCATTATGACATCATAATGGAATTTTGCATTATGACATCATAATGGAATGTTGCATTATGACATCATAATGGAATGTTGCATTATAACATCATAATGGAATTTTTACATTATGACATGATAATGGAATGTTGCACTATGACATCATAATGGAATTTTTACATTATGACATCATAATGGAATTTTGCATTATGACATCATAATGGAATTTTGCATTATGACATCATAATGGAATGTTACATTATGACATCATAATGGAATTTTGCATTATGACATCATAGAATGTTGCGTTATGACATCATAATGGAATTTTGCATTATGACATCATAATGGAATTTTTACATTATGACATCATAATGGAATTTTGCATTATGACATCATAATGGAATGTTGCATTATGACATCATAATGGAATGTTGCATTATGACATCATAATGGAATTTTGCATTATGACATCATAATGGAATGTTGCATTATGACATCATAATGGAATTTTTACATTATGACATCATAATGGAATTTTGCATTATGACATCATAATGGAATGTTGCATTATGACATCATAATGGAATTTGGCATTATGACATCATTATGGAATTTTTACTTTATGACATCATAATGGAATTTTGCATTATGACATCATAATGGAATGTTACATTATGACATCATAATGGAATGTTGCATTATGACATCATAATGGAATTTTTACATTATGACATCATAATGGAATTTTGCATTATGACATCATAATGGAATGTTGCATTATGACATCATAATGGAATTTGGCATTATGACATCATAATGGAATTTTGCTTTATGACATCATAATGGAATGTTGCATTATGACATCATAATGGAATGTTGCATTATGACATCATAATGGAATTTTTACATTATGACATCATAATGGAATTTTGCATTATGACATCATAATGGAATTTTTACTTTATGACATCATAATGGAATTTTGCATTATGACATCATAATGGAATGTTACATTATGACATCATAATGGAATGTTGCATTATGATATCATAATGGAATGTTGCATTATAACATCATAATGGAATTTTTACATTATGACATCATAATGGAATGTTGCATTATGACATCATAATGGAATTTTTACATTATGACATCATAATGGAATGTTGCATTATGACATCATAATGGAATTTTGCATTATGACATCATAATAGAATTTTTACATTATGACATCATAATGGAATTTTTACTTTATGACATCATAATGGAATTTTGCATTATGACATCATAATGGAATTTTTACATTATGACATCATAATGGAATTTTTACTTTATGACATCATAATGGAATTTTGCATTATGACATCATAATGGAATGTTACATTATGATGTCATAATGTAAAAATTCCATTATGTCATAATGGAATGTTGCATTATGACATCATAATGGAATTTTTACATTATGACATCATAATGGAATTTTTACATTATGACATCATAATGGAATTTTGCATTATGACATCATAATGGAATGTTGCATTATGACATCATAATGGAATTTTTACATTATGACATCATAATGGAATTTTGCATTATGACATCATAATGGAATTTTGCATTATGACATCATAATGGAATGTTGCATTATGACATCATAATGAAATTTTGCATTATGACATCATAATGGAATGTTGCATTATGACATCATAATGGAATGTTGCATTATGACATCATAATGGAATTTTTACATTATGACATCATAATGGAACTTTGCATTATGACATCATAATGGAATGTTACATTATGACATCATAATGGAATTTTGCATTATGACATCATAATGGAATGTTGCATTATGACATCATAATGGAGTTTTACATTATGACATCATAATAGAATTTTACATTATGACATCATAATGGAATGTTACATTATGACATCATAATGGAATTTTGCATTATGACATCATAATGGAATTTTACATTATGACATCATAATGGAATGTTACATTATGAGATCATAATGGAATTTTGCATTATGACATCATAATGGAATGTTACATTATGACATTATAATGGAATTTTGCATTATGACATCATAATGGGATGTTACATTATGACATCATAATGGAATTTTACATTATGACATCATAATGGAATTTTGCATTATGACATCATAATGGAATTTTACATTATGACATCATAATGCAGTTTTACATTATGACATTATAATGGAATTTTGCATTATGACATCATAATGGAATTTTGCATTATGACATCATAATGGAATTTTTACATTATGACATCATAATTGAATTTTGCATTATGACATCATAATGGAATGTCACATTATGACATCATAATGGAATTTTACATTATGACATCATAATGGAATGTTACATTATGACATCATAATGGAATTTTGCATTATGACATCATAATGGAATTTTACATTATGACATCATAATGGAATGTTACATTATGACATCATAACGGAATTTTCCATTATGACATCATAATGGGATGTAACATTATGACATCATAATGGAATTTTGCATTATGACATCATTATGGGATGTTACATTATGACATCATAATGGAATTTTGCATTATGACATCATAATGGAGTTTTACATTATGACATCATAATAGAATTTTACATTATGACATCATAATGGAATTTTCCATTATGACATCATAATATAAATGTGCATTATGACATCATAATGGAATGTTACATTATATCATCATAATAGAATTTTGCATTATGACATCATAATGGAATTTTACATTATGACATCATAATGGAATTTTACATTATGACATCATAATGGAATTTTGCATTATGACATCATAATGGAATTTTACATTATGACATCATAATGGAATTTAACATTATGACATCATAATGGAATTTTACATTATGACATCATAATGGAATGTTACATTATGGCATCATAATGGAATTTTACATTATGACATCATAATGGAATGTTACATTATGGCATCATAATGGAATTTTACATTATGACATCATAATGGAATGTTACATTATGACATCTAATGGAATGTTACATTTTGACTTCATAATGGAATTTTGCATTATGACATCATAAAGGAATGTTACAGTATGACATCATAATGGAATTTTGCATTATGACATCATAATGGGATTTTACATTATGACATCATAATGGAATGTTACATTATGACATCATAATGGAATTTTACATTTTGACATCATAATGGAATTTTGCATTATGACATCATAATGAAATTTTGCATTATAACATCATAATGGAATTTTACATTATGACATCATAATGGAATTTTACATTATGACATCCTAATGGAATTTTGCATTATGACATCATAATGGAATTTTGCATTATGACATCATAATGGAATTTTACATTATGACATCATAATGGAATTTTGCATTAAGACATCATAATGGAATTTTGCATTATGACATCATAATGGAGTTTTACATTATGACATCATTATAGAATTTTACATTATGACATCATAATGGAATGTTACATTATGACATCATAATGGAATTTTGCATTATGACATCATAATGGAATTTTACATTATGACATCATAATGGAATTTTTACTTTATGAAATCATAATGGAATTTTGCATTATGACATCATAATGGAATTTTTACATTATGACATCATAATGGAATTTTGCATTATGACATCATAATGGAATTTTGCATTATGACATCATAATGGAATTTTTACTTTATGAAATCATAATGGAATTTTGCATTATGACATCATAATCGAATTTTTACATTATGACATCATAATGGAATTTTGCATTATGACATCATAATGGAATTTTTACTTTATGAAATCATAATGGAATTTTGCATAATGACGTCATAATGGAATTTTTACATTATGACATCATAATGGAATTTTGCATTATGACATCATAATGGAATTTTGCATTATGACATCATAATGGAATTTGGCATTATGACATCATAATGGAATTTTGCATTATGACATCATAATGGAATGTTGCATTATGACATCATAATGGAATTTTTACATTATGACATCATAATGGAATGTTGCATTGTGACATCATAATGGAATTTTTACTTTATGACATCATAATGGAATTTTGCATTATGACATCATAATGGAATTTTTACTTTATGAAATCATAATGGAATTTTGCATTATGACGTCATAATGGAATTTTTACATTATGACATCATAATGGAATTTTGCATTATGACATCATAATGGAATGTTGCATTATGACATCATAATGGAATTTTTACATTATGACATCATAATGGAATTTTGCATTATGACATCATAATCGGAATTTTGCATTATGACATCATAATGGAATTTGGCATTATGACATCATAATGGAATTTTGCATTATGACATCATAATGGAATGTTGCATTATGACATCATAATGGAATTTTTACATTATGACATCATAATGGAATGTTGCATTATGACATCATAATGGAATTTTTACATTATGACATCATAATGGAATTTTGCATTATGACATCATAATAGAATTTTGCATTATGACATCATAATATAATTTTTACATTATGACATCATAATGGAATTTTTACATTATGACATCATAATGGAATGTTGCATTATGACATCATAATGGAATTTTTACATTATGACATCATAATGGAATGTTGCATTATGACATCATAATGGAATTTTGCATTATGACATCATAATAGAATTTTTACATTATGACATCATAATGGAATTTTTACTTTATGACATCATAATGGAATTTTGCATTATGACATCATAATGGAATTTTTACATTATGACATCATAATGGAATTTTTACTTTATGACATCATAATGGAATTTTGCATTATGACATCATAATGGAATGTTACATTATGATGTCATAATGTAAAAATTCCATTATGTCATAATGGAATGTTGCATTATGACATCATAATGGAATTTTTACATTATGACATCATAATGGAATTTTTACATTATGACATCATAATGGAATTTTGCATTATGACATCATAATGGAATGTTGCATTATGACATCATAATGGAATTTTTACATTATGACATCATAATGGAATTTTGCATTATGACATCATAATGGAATTTTGCATTATGACATCATAATGGAATGTTGCATTATGACATCATAATGGAATTTTGCATTATGACATCATAATGGAATGTTGCATTATGACATCATAATGGAATGTTGCATTATGACATCATAATGGAATTTTTACATTATGACATCATAATGGAACTTTGCATTATGACATCATAATGGAATGTTACATTATGACATCATAATGGAATTTTGCATTATGACATCATAATGGAATGTTGCATTATGACATCATAATGGAGTTTTACATTATGACATCATAATAGAATTTTACATTATGACATCATAATGGAATGTTACATTATGACATCATAATGGAATTTTGCATTATGACATCATAATGGAATTTTACATTATGACATCATAATGGAATTTTTACTTTATGAAATCATAATGGAATTTTGCATTATGACATCATAATGGAATTTTTACATTATGACATCATAATGGAATTTTGCATTATGACATCATAATGGAATTTTGCATTATGACATCATAATGGAATTTTTACTTTATGAAATCATAATGGAATTTTGCATTATGACATCATAATCGAATTTTTACATTATGACATCATAATGGAATTTTGCATTATGACATCATAATGGAATTTTTACTTTATGAAATCATAATGGAATTTTGCATTATGACGTCATAATGGAATTTTTACATTATGACATCATAATGGAATTTTGCATTATGACATCATAATGGAATTTTGCATTATGACATCATAATGGAATTTGGCATTATGACATCATAATGGAATTTTGCATTATGACATCATAATGGAATGTTGCATTATGACATCATAATGGAATTTTTACATTATGACATCATAATGGAATGTTGCATTGTGACATCATAATGGAATTTTTACTTTATGACATCATAATGGAATTTTGCATTATGACATCATAATGGAATTTTTACTTTATGAAATCATAATGGAATTTTGCATTATGACGTCATAATGGAATTTTTACATTATGACATCATAATGGAATTTTGCATTATGACATCATAATGGAATGTTGCATTATGACATCATAATGGAATTTTTACATTATGACATCATAATGGAATTTTGCATTATGACATCATAATCGGAATTTTGCATTATGACATCATAATGGAATTTGGCATTATGACATCATAATGGAATTTTGCATTATGACATCATAATGGAATGTTGCATTATGACATCATAATGGAATTTTTACATTATGACATCATAATGGAATGTTGCATTATGACATCATAATGGAATTTTTACATTATGACATCATAATGGAATTTTGCATTATGACATCATAATAGAATTTTGCATTATGACATCATAATATAATTTTTACATTATGACATCATAATGGAATTTTTACATTATGACATCATAATGGAATGTTGCATTATGACATCATAATGGAATTTTTACATTATGACATCATAATGGAATGTTGCATTATGACATCATAATGGAATTTTGCATTATGACATCATAATAGAATTTTTACATTATGACATCATAATGGAATTTTTACTTTATGACATCATAATGGAATTTTGCATTATGACATCATAATGGAATTTTTACATTATGACATCATAATGGAATTTTTACTTTATGACATCATAATGGAATTTTGCATTATGACATCATAATGGAATGTTACATTATGATGTCATAATGTAAAAATTCCATTATGTCATAATGGAATGTTGCATTATGACATCATAATGGAATTTTTACATTATGACATCATAATGGAATTTTTACATTATGACATCATAATGGAATTTTGCATTATGACATCATAATGGAATGTTGCATTATGACATCATAATGGAATTTTTACATTATGACATCATAATGGAATTTTGCATTATGACATCATAATGGAATTTTGCATTATGACATCATAATGGAATGTTGCATTATGACATCATAATGGAATTTTGCATTATGACATCATAATGGAATGTTGCATTATGACATCATAATGGAATGTTGCATTATGACATCATAATGGAATTTTTACATTATGACATCATAATGGAACTTTGCATTATGACATCATAATGGAATGTTACATTATGACATCATAATGGAATTTTGCATTATGACATCATAATGGAATGTTGCATTATGACATCATAATGGAGTTTTACATTATGACATCATAATAGAATTTTACATTATGACATCATAATGGAATGTTACATTATGACATCATAATGGAATTTTGCATTATGACATCATAATGGAATTTTACATTATGACATCATAATGGAATGTTACATTATGAGATCATAATGGAATTTTGCATTATGACATCATAATGGAATGTTACATTATGACATTATAATGGAATTTTGCATTATGACATCATAATGGGATGTTACATTATGACATCATAATGGAATTTTACATTATGACATCATAATGGAATTTTGCATTATGACATCATAATGGAATTTTACATTATGACATCATAATGCAGTTTTACATTATGACATCATAATGCAGTTTTACATTATGACATTATAATGGAATTTTGCATTATGACATCATAATGGAATTTTGCATTATGACATCATAATGGAATTTTTACATTATGACATCATAATTGAATTTTGCATTATGACATCATAATGGAATGTCACATTATGACATCATAATGGAATGTTACATTATGACATCATAATGGAATTTTGCATTATGACATCATAATGGAATTTTACATTATGACATCATAATGGAATGTTACATTATGACATCATAACGGAATTTTGCATTATGACATCATAATGGAATGTTACATTATGACATCATAATGGAATTTTGCATTATGACATCATAATGGGATGTAACATTATGACATCATAATGGAATTTTGCATTATGACATCATTATGGGATGTTACATTATGACATCATAATGGAATTTTGCATTATGACATCATAATGGAGTTTTACATTATGACATCATAATAGAATTTTACATTATGACATCATAATGGAATTTTCCATTATGACATCATAATATAAATTTGCATTATGACATCATAATGGAATGTTACATTATATCATCATAATAGAATTTTGCATTATGACATCATAATGGAATTTTACATTATGACATCATAATGGAATTTTACATTATGACATCATAATGGAATTTTGCATTATGACATCATAATGGAATTTTACATTATGACATCATAATGGAATTTAACATTATGACATCATAATGGAATTTTACATTATGACATCATAATGGAATGTTACATTATGGCATCATAATGGAATTTTACATTATGACATCATAATGGAATGTTACATTATGGCATCATAATGGAATTTTACATTATGACATCATAATGGAATGTTACATTTTGACTTCATAATGGAATTTTGCATTATGACATCATAAAGGAATGTTACAGTATGACATCATAATGGAATTTTGCATTATGACATCATAATGGGATTTTACATTATGACATCATAATGGAATGTTACATTATGACATCATAATGGAATTTTACATTTTGACATCATAATGGAATTTTGCATTATGACATCATAATGAAATTTTGCATTATAACATCATAATGGAATTTTACATTATGACATCATAATGGAATTTTACATTATGACATCCTAATGGAATTTTGCATTATGACATCATAATGGAATTTTGCATTATGACATCATAATGGAATTTTACATTATGACATCATAATGGAATTTTGCATTAAGACATCATAATGGAATTTTGCATTATGACATCATAATGGAGTTTTACATTATGACATCATTATAGAATTTTACATTATGACATCATAATGGAATGTTACATTATGACATCATAATGGAATTTTGCATTATGACATCATAATGGAATTTTACATTATGACATCATAATGGAATGTTACATTATGACATCATAACGGAATTTTGCATTATGACATCATAATGGAATGTTACATTATGACATCATAATGGAATTTTGCATTATGACATCATAATGGGATGTAACATTATGACATCATAATGGAATTTTGCATTATGACATCATTATGGGATGTTACATTATGACATCATAATGGAATTTTACATTATGACATCATAATGGAATGTTACATTATGGCATCATAATGGAATTTTACATTATGACATCATAATGAAATGTTACATTATGACATCTAATGGAATGTTACATTTTGACATCATAATGGAATTTTGCATTATGACATCATAAAGGAATGTTACATTATGACATCATAATGGAATTTTGCATTATGACATCATAATGGAATGTTACATTATGACATCATAATAGAATTTTACATTATGACATCATAATGGAATTTTCCATTATGACATCATAATATAATTTTGCATTATGACATCATAATGGAATGTTACATTATGACATCATAATAGAATTTTGCATTATGACATCATAATGGAATTTTACATTATGACATCATAATGGAATTTTGCATTATGACATCATAATGAAATTTTGCATTATGACATCATAATAGAATTTTACATTATGACATCATAATGGAATTTTACATTATGACATCATAATGGAATTTTGCATTATGTCATCATAATGGAATTTTACATTATGACATCATAATTGAATTTTGCATTATGACATCATAATGGAATGTCACATTATGACATCATAATGGAATTTTACATTATGACATCATAATGGAATGTTACATTATGACATCATAATGGAATTTTGCATTATGACATCATAATGGAATTTTACATTATGACATCATAATGGAATGTTACATTATGACATCATAACGGAATTTTCCATTATGACATCATAATGGGATGTAACATTATGACATCATAATGGAATTTTGCATTATGACATCATTATGGGATGTTACATTATGACATCATAATGGAATTTTGCATTATGACATCATAATGGAGTTTTACATTATGACATCATAATAGAATTTTACATTATGACATCATAATGGAATTTTCCATTATGACATCATAATATAAATTTGCATTATGACATCATAATGGAATGTTACATTATATCATCATAATAGAATTTTGCATTATGACATCATAATGGAATTTTACATTATGACATCATAATGGAATTTTACATTATGACATCATAATGGAATTTTGCATTATGACATCATAATGGAATTTTACATTATGACATCATAATGGAATTTAACATTATGACATCATAATGGAATTTTACATTATGACATCATAATGGAATGTTACATTATGGCATCATAATGGAATTTTACATTATGACATCATAATGGAATGTTACATTATGGCATCATAATGGAATTTTACATTATGACATCATAATGGAATGTTACATTATGACATCTAATGGAATGTTACATTTTGACTTCATAATGGAATTTTGCATTATGACATCATAAAGGAATGTTACAGTATGACATCATAATGGAATTTTGCATTATGACATCATAATGGGATTTTACATTATGACATCATAATGGAATGTTACATTATGACATCATAATGGAATTTTACATTTTGACATCATAATGGAATTTTACATTATGACATCATAATGGAATTTTGCATTATGACATCATAATGGAATTTTGCATTATGACATCATAATGGAATTTTTACTTTATGAAATCATAATGGAATTTTGCATTATGACATCATAATCGAATTTTTACATTATGACATCATAATGGAATTTTGCATTATGACATCATAATGGAATTTTGCATTATGACATCATAATGGAATGTTGCATTATGACATCATAATGGAATTTTTACATTATGACATCATAATGGAATGTTGCATTATGACATCATAATGGAATTTTTACATTATGACATCATAATGGAATTTTGCATTATGACATCATAATGGAATTTTGCATTATGACATCATAATATAATTTTTACATTATGACATCATAATGGAATTTTTACATTATGACATCATAATGGAATGTTGCATTATGACATCATAATGGAATTTTTACATTATGACATCATAATGGAATGTTGCATTATGACATCATAATGGAATTTTGCATTATGACATCATAATAGAATTTTTACATTATGACATCATAATGGAATTTTTACTTTATGACATCATAATGGAATTTTGCATTATGACATCATAATGGAATTTTTACATTTTGACATCATAATGGAATTTTTACTTTATGACATCATAATGGAATTTTGCATTATGACATCATAATGGAATGTTACATTATGATGTCATAATGTAAAAATTCCATTATGTCATAATGGAATGTTGCATTATGACATCATAATGGAATTTTTACATTATGACATCATAATGGAATTTTTACATTATGACATCATAATGGAATTTTGCATTATGACATCATAATGGAATGTTGCATTATGACATCATAATGGAATTTTTACATTATGACATCATAATGGAATTTTGCATTATGACATCATAATGGAATTTTGCATTATGACATCATAATGGAATGTTGCATTATGACATCATAATGGAATTTTGCATTATGACATCATAATGGAACTTTGCATTATGACATCATAATGGAATGTTACATTATGACATCATAATGGAATTTTGCATTATGACATCATAATGGAATGTTGCATTATGACATCATAATGGAATTTTGCATTATGACATCATAATGGAATGTTGCATTATGACATCATAATGGAATTTTGCATTATGACATCATAATAGAATTTTTATATTATGACATCATAATGGAATTTTTACTTTATGACATCATAATGGAATTTTGCATTATGACATCATAATGTAATGTTACATTATGATGTCATAATGTAAAAATTCCATTATGTCATAATGGAATGTTGCATTATGACATCATAATGGAATTTTTACATTATGACATCATAATGGAATTTTTACATTATGACATCATAATGGAACTTTGCATTATGACATCATAATGGAATGTTACATTATGACATCATAATGGAATTTTGCATTATGACATCATAATGGAATGTTGCATTATGACATCATAATGGAATTTTGCATTATGACATCATAATGGAATGCTGCATTATGACATCATAATGGAATTTTTACATTATGACATCATAATGGAATTTTGCATTATGACATCATAATGGAATGTTACATTATGACATCATAATGGAATTTTTACATTATGACATCATAATGGAATTTTTACATTATGACATCATAATGGAATTTTGCATTATGACATCATAATGGAATGTTGCATTATGACATCATAATGGAATTTTTACATTATGACATCATAATGGAATTTTGCATTATGACATCATAATGGAATTTTGCATTATGACATCATAATGGAATTTGGCATTATGACATCATAATGGAATTTTGCATTATGACATCATAATGGAATGTTGCATTATGACATCATAATGGAATTTTTACATTATGACATCATAATGGAATGTTGCATTGTGACATCATAATGGAATTTTTACTTTATGACATCATAATGGAATTTTGCATTATGACATCATAATGGAATTTTTACTTTATGAAATCATAATGGAATTTTGCATTATGACGTCATAATGGAATTTTTACATTATGACATCATAATGGAATTTTGCATTATGACATCATAATGGAATTTTGCATTATGACATCATAATGGAATTTTTACTTTATGAAATCATAATGGAATTTTGCATTATGACATCATAATCGAATTTTTACATTATGACATCATAATGGAATTTTGCATTATGACATCATAATGGAATTTTGCATTATGACATCATAATGGAATGTTGCATTATGACATCATAATGGAATTTTTACATTATGACATCATAATGGAATGTTGCATTATGACATCATAATGGAATTTTTACATTATGACATCATAATGGAATTTTGCATTATGACATCATAATGGAATTTTGCATTATGACATCATAATATAATTTTTACATTATGACATCATAATGGAATTTTTACATTATGACATCATAATGGAATGTTGCATTATGACATCATAATGGAATTTTTACATTATGACATCATAATGGAATGTTGCATTATGACATCATAATGGAATTTTGCATTATGACATCATAATAGAATTTTTACATTATGACATCATAATGGAATTTTTACTTTATGACATCATAATGGAATTTTGCATTATGACATCATAATGGAATTTTTACATTATGACATCATAATGGAATTTTTACTTTATGACATCATAATGGAATTTTGCATTATGACATCATAATGGAATGTTACATTATGATGTCATAATGTAAAAATTCCATTATGTCATAATGGAATGTTGCATTATGACATCATAATGGAATTTTTACATTATGACATCATAATGGAATTTTTACATTATGACATCATAATGGAATTTTGCATTATGACATCATAATGGAATGTTGCATTATGACATCATAATGGAATTTTTACATTATGACATCATAATGGAATTTTGCATTATGACATCATAATGGAATTTTGCATTATGACATCATAATGGAATGTTGCATTATGACATCATAATGGAATTTTGCATTATGACATCATAATGGAATGTTGCATTATGACATCATAATGGAATTTTTACATTATGACATCATAATGGAACTTTGCATTATGACATCATAATGGAATGTTACATTATGACATCATAATGGAATTTTGCATTATGACATCATAATGGAATGTTGCATTATGACATCATAATGGAATTTTGCATTATGACATCATAATGGAATGTTGCATTATGACATCATAATGGAATTTTGCATTATGACATCATAATAGAATTTTTACATTATGACATCATAATGGAATTTTTACTTTATGACATCATAATGGAATGTTACATTATGATGTCATAATGTAAAAATTCCATTATGTCATAATGGAATGTTGCATTATGACATCATAATGGAATTTTTACATTATGACATCATAATGGAATTTTTACATTATGACATCATAATGGAATTTTGCATTATGACATCATAATGGAATGTTGCATTATGACATCATAATGGAATTTTTACATTATGACATCATAATGGAATTTTGCATTATGACATCATAATGGAATTTTGCATTATGACATCATAATGGAATGTTGCATTATGACATCATAATGGAATTTTGCATTATGACATCATAATGGAATGTTGCATTATGACATCATAATGGAATTTTTACATTATGACATCATAATGGAACTTTGCATTATGACATCATAATGGAATGTTACATTATGACATCATAATGGAATTTTGCATTATGACATCATAATGGAATGTTGCATTATGACATCATAATGGAATTTTGCATTATGACATCATAATTGAATGTTGCATTATGACATCATAATGGAATTTTGCATTATGATGTCATAATGTAAAAATTCCATTATGTCATAATGGAATGTTGCATTATGACATCATAATGGAATTTTTACATTATGACATCATAATGGAATTTTGCATTATGACATCATAATGGAATTTTTACTTTATGAAATCATAATGGAATTTTGCATTATGACGTCATAATGGAATTTTTACATTATGACATCATAATGGAATTTTGCATTATGACATCATAATGGAATTTTGCATTATGACATCATAATGGAATTTGGCATTATGACATCATAATGGAATTTTGCATTATGACATCATAATGGAATGTTGCATTATGACATCATAATGGAATTTTTACATTATGACATCATAATGGAATGTTGCATTGTGACATCATAATGGAATTTTTACTTTATGACATCATAATGGAATTTTGCATTATGACATCATAATGGAATTTTTACTTTATGAAATCATAATGGAATTTTGCATTATGACGTCATAATGGAATTTTTACATTATGACATCATAATGGAATTTTGCATTATGACATCATAATGGAATTTTGCATTATGACATCATAATGGAATTTTTACTTTATGAAATCATAATGGAATTTTGCATTATGACATCATAATCGAATTTTTACATTATGACATCATAATGGAATTTTGCATTATGACATCATAATGGAATTTTTACTTTATGAAATCATAATGGAATTTTGCATTATGACGTCATAATGGAATTTTTACATTATGACATCATAATGGAATTTTGCATTATGACATCATAATGGAATTTTGCATTATGACATCATAATGGAATTTGGCATTATGACATCATAATGGAATTTTGCATTATGACATCATAATGGAATGTTGCATTATGACATCATAATGGAATTTTTACATTATGACATCATAATGGAATTTTGCATTATGACATCATAATGGAATTTTTGCATTATGACATCATAATGGAATTTTTACTTTATGAAATCATAATGGAATTTTGCATTATGACGTCATAATGGAATTTTTACATTATGACATCATAATGGAATTTTGCATTATGACATCATAATGGAATTTTGCATTATGACATCATAATGGAATTTTTACTTTATGAAATCATAATGGAATTTTGCATTATGACATCATAATCGAATTTTTACATTATGACATCATAATGGAATTTTGCATTATGACATCATAATGGAATTTTGCATTATGACATCATAATGGAATGTTGCATTATGACATCATAATGGAATTTTTACATTATGACATCATAATGGAATGTTGCATTATGACATCATAATGGAATTTTTACATTATGACATCATAATGGAATTTTGCATTATGACATCATAATGGAATTTTGCATTATGACATCATAATATAATTTTTACATTATGACATCATAATGGAATTTTTACATTATGACATCATAATGGAATGTTGCATTATGACATCATAATGGAATTTTTACATTATGACATCATAATGGAATGTTGCATTATGACATCATAATGGAATTTTGCATTATGACATCATAATAGAATTTTTACATTATGACATCATAATGGAATTTTTACTTTATGACATCATAATGGAATTTTGCATTATGACATCATAATGGAATTTTTACATTATGACATCATAATGGAATTTTTACTTTATGACATCATAATGGAATTTTGCATTATGACATCATAATGGAATGTTACATTATGATGTCATAATGTAAAAATTCCATTATGTCATAATGGAATGTTGCATTATGACATCATAATGGAATTTTTACATTATGACATCATAATGGAATTTTTACATTATGACATCATAATGGAATTTTGCATTATGACATCATAATGGAATGTTGCATTATGACATCATAATGGAATTTTTACATTATGACATCATAATGGAATTTTGCATTATGACATCATAATGGAATTTTGCATTATGACATCATAATGGAATGTTGCATTATGACATCATAATGGAATTTTGCATTATGACATCATAATGGAATGTTGCATTATGACATCATAATGGAATGTTGCATTATGACATCATAATGGAATTTTTACATTATGACATCATAATGGAACTTTGCATTATGACATCATAATGGAATGTTACATTATGACATCATAATGGAATTTTGCATTATGACATCATAATGGAATGTTGCATTATGACATCATAATGGAATTTTGCATTATGACATCATAATGGAATGTTGCATTATGACATCATAATGAAATTTTGCATTATGACATCATAATAGAATTTTTATATTATGACATCATAATGGAATTTTTACTTTATGACATCATAATGGAATTTTGCATTATGACATCATAATGTAATGTTACATTATGATGTCATAATGTAAAAATTCCATTATGTCATAATGGAATGTTGCATTATGACATCATAATGGAATTTTTACATTATGACATCATAATGGAATTTTTACATTATGACATCATAATGGAACTTTGCATTATGACATCATAATGGAATGTTACATTATGACATCATAATGGAATTTTGCATTATGACATCATAATGGAATGTTGCATTATGACATCATAATGGAATTTTGCATTATGACATCATAATGGAATGTTGCATTATGACATCATAATGGAATGTTGCATTATAACATCATAATGGAATTTTTACATTATGACATGATAATGGAATGTTGCACTATGACATCATAATGGAATTTTTACATTATGACATCATAATGGAATTTTGCATTATGACATCATAATGGAATTTTGCATTATGACATCATAATGGAATGTTACATTATGACATCATAATGGAATTTTGCATTATGACATCATAGAATGTTGCGTTATGACATCATAATGGAATTTTGCATTATGACATCATAATGGAATTTTTACATTATGACATCATAATGGAATTTTGCATTATGACATCATAATGGAATGTTGCATTATGACATCATAATGGAATGTTGCATTATGACATCATAATGGAATTTTGCATTATGACATCATAATGGAATGTTGCATTATGACATCATAATGGAATTTTTACATTATGACATCATAATGGAATTTTGCATTATGACATCATAATGGAATGTTGCATTATGACATCATAATGGAATTTGGCATTATGACATCATTATGGAATTTTTACTTTATGACATCATAATGGAATTTTGCATTATGACATCATAATGGAATGTTACATTATGACATCATAATGGAATGTTGCATTATGACATCATAATGGAATTTTTACATTATGACATCATAATGGAATTTTGCATTATGACATCATAATGGAATGTTGCATTATGACATCATAATGGAATTTGGCATTATGACATCATAATGGAATTTTGCTTTATGACATCATAATGGAATGTTGCATTATGACATCATAATGGAATGTTGCATTATGACATCATAATGGAATTTTTACATTATGACATCATAATGGAATTTTGCATTATGACATCATAATGGAATTTTTACTTTATGACATCATAATGGAATTTTGCATTATGACATCATAATGGAATGTTACATTATGACATCATAATGGAATGTTGCATTATGATATCATAATGGAATGTTGCATTATAACATCATAATGGAATTTTTACATTATGACATCATAATGGAATGTTGCATTATGACATCATAATGGAATTTTTACATTATGACATCATAATGGAATGTTGCATTATGACATCATAATGGAATTTTGCATTATGACATCATAATGGAATTTTTACTTTATGAAATCATAATGGAATTTTGCATTATGACATCATAATGGAATTTTTACATTATGACATCATAATGGAATTTTGCATTATGACATCATAATGGAATTTTGCATTATGACATCATAATGGAATGTTGCATTATGACATCATAATGGAATTTTTACATTATGACATCATAATGGAATGTTGCATTATGACATCATAATGGAATTTTTACATTATGACATCATAATGGAATTTTGCATTATGACATCATAATGGAATTTTGCATTATGACATCATAATATAATTTTTACATTATGACATCATAATGGAATTTTTACATTATGACATCATAATGGAATGTTGCATTATGACATCATAATGGAATGTTGCATTATGACATCATAATGGAATTTTTACATTATGACATCATAATGGAATGTTGCATTATGACATCATAATGGAATTTTGCATTATGACATCATAATAGAATTTTTACATTATGACATCATAATGGAATTTTTACTTTATGACATCATAATGGAATTTTGCATTATGACATCATAATGGAATTTTTACATTATGACATCATAATGGAATTTTTACTTTATGACATCATAATGGAATTTTGCATTATGACATCATAATGGAATGTTACATTATGATGTCATAATGTAAAAATTCCATTATGTCATAATGGAATGTTGCATTATGACATCATAATGGAATTTTTACATTATGACATCATAATGGAATTTTTACATTATGACATCATAATGGAATTTTGCATTATGACATCATAATGGAATGTTGCATTATGACATCATAATGGAATTTTTACATTATGACATCATAATGGAATTTTGCATTATGACATCATAATGGAATTTTGCATTATGACATCATAATGGAATGTTGCATTATGACATCATAATGAAATTTTGCATTATGACATCATAATGAAATTTTGCATTATGACATCATAATGGAATGTTGCATTATGACATCATAATGGAATGTTGCATTATGACATCATAATGGAATTTTTACATTATGACATCATAATGGAACTTTGCATTATGACATCATAATGGAATGTTACATTATGACATCATAATGGAATTTTGCATTATGACATCATAATGGAATGTTGCATTATGACATCATAATGGAGTTTTACATTATGACATCATAATGGAATTTTGCATTATGACATCATAATGGAATGTTACATTATGACATCATAATGGAATTTTGCATTATGACATCATAATGGAATTTTACATTATGACATCATAATGGAATGTTACATTATGAGATCATAATGGAATTTTGCATTATGACATCATAATGGAATGTTACATTATGACATTATAATGGAATTTTGCATTAAGACATCATAATGGGATGTTACATTATGACATCATAATGGAATTTTACATTATGACATCATAATGGAATTTTGCATTATGACATCATAATGGAATTTTACATTATGACATCATAATGCAGTTTTACATTATGACATTATAATGGAATTTTGCATTATGACATCATAATGGAATTTTGCATTATGACATCATAATGGAATTTTTACATTATGACATCATAATTGAATTTTGCATTATGACATCATAATGGAATGTCACATTATGACATCATAATGGAATTTTACATTATGACATCATAATGGAATGTTACATTATGACATCATAATGGAATTTTGCATTATGACATCATAATGGAATTTTACATTATGACATCATAATGGAATGTTACATTATGACATCATAACGGAATTTTCCATTATGACATCATAATGGGATGTAACATTATGACATCATAATGGAATTTTGCATTATGACATCATTATGGGATGTTACATTATGACATCATAATGGAATTTTGCATTATGACATCATAATGGAGTTTTACATTATGACATCATAATAGAATTTTACATTATGACATCATAATGGAATTTTCCATTATGACATCATAATATAAATTTGCATTATGACATCATAATGGAATGTTACATTATATCATCATAATAGAATTTTGCATTATGACATCATAATGGAATTTTACATTATGACATCATAATGGAATTTTACATTATGACATCATAATGGAATTTTGCATTATGACATCATAATGGAATTTTACATTATGACATCATAATGGAATTTAACATTATGACATCATAATGGAATTTTACATTATGACATCATAATGGAATGTTACATTATGGCATCATAATGGAATTTTACATTATGACATCATAATGGAATGTTACATTATGGCATCATAATGGAATTTTACATTATGACATCATAATGGAATGTTACATTATGACATCTAATGGAATGTTACATTTTGACTTCATAATGGAATTTTGCATTATGACATCATAAAGGAATGTTACAGTATGACATCATAATGGAATTTTGCATTATGACATCATAATGGGATTTTACATTATGACATCATAATGGAATGTTGCATTATGACATCATAATGGAATTTTGCATTATGACATCATAATGGAATGTTGCATTATGACATCATAATGGAATTTTTACATTATGACATCATAATGGAACTTTGCATTATGACATCATAATGGAATGTTACATTATGACATCATAATGGAATTTTGCATTATGACATCATAATGGAATGTTGCATTATGACATCATAATGGAATTTTGCATTATGACATCATAATGGAATGTTGCATTATGACATCATAATGGAATTTTGCATTATGACATCATAATAGAATTTTTACATTATGACATCATAATGGAATTTTTACTTTATGACATCATAATGGAATGTTACATTATGATGTCATAATGTAAAAATTCCATTATGTCATAATGGAATGTTGCATTATGACATCATAATGGAATTTTTACATTATGACATCATAATGGAATTTTTACATTATGACATCATAATGGAATTTTGCATTATGACATCATAATGGAATGTTGCATTATGACATCATAATGGAATTTTTACATTATGACATCATAATGGAATTTTGCATTATGACATCATAATGGAATTTTGCATTATGACATCATAATGGAATGTTGCATTATGACATCATAATGGAATTTTGCATTATGACATCATAATGGAATGTTGCATTATGACATCATAATGGAATTTTTACATTATGACATCATAATGGAACTTTGCATTATGACATCATAATGGAATGTTACATTATGACATCATAATGGAATTTTGCATTATGACATCATAATGGAATGTTGCATTATGACATCATAATGGAATTTTGCATTATGACATCATAATTGAATGTTGCATTATGACATCATAATGGAATTTTGCATTATGATGTCATAATGTAAAAATTCCATTATGTCATAATGGAATGTTGCATTATGACATCATAATGGAATTTTTACATTATGACATCATAATGGAATTTTGCATTATGACATCATAATGGAATTTTTACTTTATGAAATCATAATGGAATTTTGCATTATGACGTCATAATGGAATTTTTACATTATGACATCATAATGGAATTTTGCATTATGACATCATAATGGAATTTTGCATTATGACATCATAATGGAATTTGGCATTATGACATCATAATGGAATTTTGCATTATGACATCATAATGGAATGTTGCATTATGACATCATAATGGAATTTTTACATTATGACATCATAATGGAATGTTGCATTGTGACATCATAATGGAATTTTTACTTTATGACATCATAATGGAATTTTGCATTATGACATCATAATGGAATTTTTACTTTATGAAATCATAATGGAATTTTGCATTATGACGTCATAATGGAATTTTTACATTATGACATCATAATGGAATTTTGCATTATGACATCATAATGGAATTTTGCATTATGACATCATAATGGAATTTTTACTTTATGAAATCATAATGGAATTTTGCATTATGACATCATAATCGAATTTTTACATTATGACATCATAATGGAATTTTGCATTATGACATCATAATGGAATTTTTACTTTATGAAATCATAATGGAATTTTGCATTATGACGTCATAATGGAATTTTTACATTATGACATCATAATGGAATTTTGCATTATGACATCATAATGGAATTTTGCATTATGACATCATAATGGAATTTGGCATTATGACATCATAATGGAATTTTGCATTATGACATCATAATGGAATGTTGCATTATGACATCATAATGGAATTTTTACATTATGACATCATAATGGAATTTTGCATTATGACATCATAATGGAATTTTTGCATTATGACATCATAATGGAATTTTTACTTTATGAAATCATAATGGAATTTTGCATTATGACGTCATAATGGAATTTTTACATTATGACATCATAATGGAATTTTGCATTATGACATCATAATGGAATTTTGCATTATGACATCATAATGGAATTTTTACTTTATGAAATCATAATGGAATTTTGCATTATGACATCATAATCGAATTTTTACATTATGACATCATAATGGAATTTTGCATTATGACATCATAATGGAATTTTGCATTATGACATCATAATGGAATGTTGCATTATGACATCATAATGGAATTTTTACATTATGACATCATAATGGAATGTTGCATTATGACATCATAATGGAATTTTTACATTATGACATCATAATGGAATTTTGCATTATGACATCATAATGGAATTTTGCATTATGACATCATAATATAATTTTTACATTATGACATCATAATGGAATTTTTACATTATGACATCATAATGGAATGTTGCATTATGACATCATAATGGAATTTTTACATTATGACATCATAATGGAATGTTGCATTATGACATCATAATGGAATTTTGCATTATGACATCATAATAGAATTTTTACATTATGACATCATAATGGAATTTTTACTTTATGACATCATAATGGAATTTTGCATTATGACATCATAATGGAATTTTTACATTATGACATCATAATGGAATTTTTACTTTATGACATCATAATGGAATTTTGCATTATGACATCATAATGGAATGTTACATTATGATGTCATAATGTAAAAATTCCATTATGTCATAATGGAATGTTGCATTATGACATCATAATGGAATTTTTACATTATGACATCATAATGGAATTTTTACATTATGACATCATAATGGAATTTTGCATTATGACATCATAATGGAATGTTGCATTATGACATCATAATGGAATTTTTACATTATGACATCATAATGGAATTTTGCATTATGACATCATAATGGAATTTTGCATTATGACATCATAATGGAATGTTGCATTATGACATCATAATGGAATTTTGCATTATGACATCATAATGGAATGTTGCATTATGACATCATAATGGAATGTTGCATTATGACATCATAATGGAATTTTTACATTATGACATCATAATGGAACTTTGCATTATGACATCATAATGGAATGTTACATTATGACATCATAATGGAATTTTGCATTATGACATCATAATGGAATGTTGCATTATGACATCATAATGGAATTTTGCATTATGACATCATAATGGAATGTTGCATTATGACATCATAATGAAATTTTGCATTATGACATCATAATAGAATTTTTATATTATGACATCATAATGGAATTTTTACTTTATGACATCATAATGGAATTTTGCATTATGACATCATAATGTAATGTTACATTATGATGTCATAATGTAAAAATTCCATTATGTCATAATGGAATGTTGCATTATGACATCATAATGGAATTTTTACATTATGACATCATAATGGAATTTTTACATTATGACATCATAATGGAACTTTGCATTATGACATCATAATGGAATGTTACATTATGACATCATAATGGAATTTTGCATTATGACATCATAATGGAATTTGGCATTATGACATCATAATGGAATTTTGCATTATGACATCATAATGGAATGTTGCATTATGACATCATAATGGAATTTTTACATTATGACATCATAATGGAATGTTGCATTGTGACATCATAATGGAATTTTTACTTTATGACATCATAATGGAATTTTGCATTATGACATCATAATGGAATTTTTACTTTATGAAATCATAATGGAATTTTGCATTATGACGTCATAATGGAATTTTTACATTATGACATCATAATGGAATTTTGCATTATGACATCATAATGGAATGTTGCATTATGACATCATAATGGAATTTTTACATTATGACATCATAATGGAATTTTGCATTATGACATCATAATCGGAATTTTGCATTATGACATCATAATGGAATTTGGCATTATGACATCATAATGGAATTTTGCATTATGACATCATAATGGAATGTTGCATTATGACATCATAATGGAATTTTTACATTATGACATCATAATGGAATGTTGCATTATGACATCATAATGGAATTTTTACATTATGACATCATAATGGAATTTTGCATTATGACATCATAATAGAATTTTGCATTATGACATCATAATATAATTTTTACATTATGACATCATAATGGAATTTTTACATTATGACATCATAATGGAATGTTGCATTATGACATCATAATGGAATTTTTACATTATGACATCATAATGGAATGTTGCATTATGACATCATAATGGAATTTTGCATTATGACATCATAATAGAATTTTTACATTATGACATCATAATGGAATTTTTACTTTATGACATCATAATGGAATTTTGCATTATGACATCATAATGGAATTTTTACATTATGACATCATAATGGAATTTTTACTTTATGACATCATAATGGAATTTTGCATTATGACATCATAATGGAATGTTACATTATGATGTCATAATGTAAAAATTCCATTATGTCATAATGGAATGTTGCATTATGACATCATAATGGAATTTTTACATTATGACATCATAATGGAATTTTTACATTATGACATCATAATGGAATTTTGCATTATGACATCATAATGGAATGTTGCATTATGACATCATAATGGAATTTTTACATTATGACATCATAATGGAATTTTGCATTATGACATCATAATGGAATTTTGCATTATGACATCATAATGGAATGTTGCATTATGACATCATAATGGAATTTTGCATTATGACATCATAATGGAATGTTGCATTATGACATCATAATGGAATGTTGCATTATGACATCATAATGGAATTTTTACATTATGACATCATAATGGAACTTTGCATTATGACATCATAATGGAATGTTACATTATGACATCATAATGGAATTTTGCATTATGACATCATAATGGAATGTTGCATTATGACATCATAATGGAGTTTTACATTATGACATCATAATAGAATTTTACATTATGACATCATAATGGAATGTTACATTATGACATCATAATGGAATTTTGCATTATGACATCATAATGGAATTTTACATTATGACATCATAATGGAATGTTACATTATGAGATCATAATGGAATTTTGCATTATGACATCATAATGGAATGTTACATTATGACATTATAATGGAATTTTGCATTATGACATCATAATGGGATGTTACATTATGACATCATAATGGAATTTTACATTATGACATCATAATGGAATTTTGCATTATGACATCATAATGGAATTTTACATTATGACATCATAATGCAGTTTTACATTATGACATTATAATGGAATTTTGCATTATGACATCATAATGGAATTTTGCATTATGACATCATAATGGAATTTTTACATTATGACATCATAATTGAATTTTGCATTATGACATCATAATGGAATGTCACATTATGACATCATAATGGAATGTTACATTATGACATCATAATCTAATTTTGCATTATGACATCATAATGGAATTTTACATTATGACATCATAATGGAATGTTACATTATGACATCATAACGGAATTTTGCATTATGACATCATAATGGAATGTTACATTATGACATCATAATGGAATTTTGCATTATGACATCATAATGGGATGTAACATTATGACATCATAATGGAATTTTGCATTATGACATCATTATGGGATGTTACATTATGACATCATAATGGAATTTTGCATTATGACATCATAATGGAGTTTTACATTATGACATCATAATAGAATTTTACATTATGACATCATAATGGAATTTTCCATTATGACATCATAATATAAATTTGCATTATGACATCATAATGGAATGTTACATTATATCATCATAATAGAATTTTGCATTATGACATCATAATGGAATTTTACATTATGACATCATAATGGAATTTTACATTATGACATCATAATGGAATTTTGCATTATGACATCATAATGGAATTTTACATTATGACATCATAATGGAATTTAACATTATGACATCATAATGGAATTTTACATTATGACATCATAATGGAATGTTACATTATGGCATCATAATGGAATTTTACATTATGACATCATAATGGAATGTTACATTATGGCATCATAATGGAATTTTACATTATGACATCATAATGGAATGTTACATTATGACATCTAATGGAATGTTACATTTTGACTTCATAATGGAATTTTGCATTATGACATCATAAAGGAATGTTACAGTATGACATCATAATGGAATTTTGCATTATGACATCATAATGGGATTTTACATTATGACATCATAATGGAATGTTACATTATGACATCATAATGGAATTTTACATTTTGACATCATAATGGAATTTTGCATTATGACATCATAATGAAATTTTGCATTATAACATCATAATGGAATTTTACATTATGACATCATAATGGAATTTTACATTATGACATCCTAATGGAATTTTGCATTATGACATCATAATGGAATTTTGCATTATGACATCATAATGGAATTTTACATTATGACATCATAATGGAATTTTGCATGAAGACATCATAATGGAATTTTGCATTATGACATCATAATGGAGTTTTACATTATGACATCATTATAGAATTTTACATTATGACATCATAATGGAATGTTACATTATGACATCATAATGGAATTTTGCATTATGACATCATAATGGAATTTTACATTATGACATCATAATGGAATGTTACATTATGACATCATAACGGAATTTTGCATTATGACATCATAATGGAATGTTACATTATGACATCATAATGGAATTTTGCATTATGACATCATAATGGGATGTAACATTATGACATCATAATGGAATTTTGCATTATGACATCATTATGGGATGTTACATTATGACATCATAATGGAATTTTACATTATGACATCATAATGGAATGTTACATTATGGCATCATAATGGAATTTTACATTATGACATCATAATGAAATGTTACATTATGACATCTAATGGAATGTTACATTTTGACATCATAATGGAATTTTGCATTATGACATCATAAAGGAATGTTACATTATGACATCATAATGGAATTTTGCATTATGACATCATAATGGAATGTTACATTATGACATCATAATAGAATTTTACATTATGACATCATAATGGAATTTTCCATTATGACATCATAATATAATTTTGCATTATGACATCATAATGGAATGTTACATTATGACATCATAATAGAATTTTGCATTATGACATCATAATGGAATTTTACATTATGACATCATAATGGAATTTTGCATTATGACATCATAATGAAATTTTGCATTATGACATCATAATAGAATTTTACATTATGACATCATAATGGAATTTTACATTATGACATAATAATGGAATTTTGCATTAAGACATCATAATGGAATTTTGCATTATGACATCATATTGGAATTTTGCATTATGACATCATAATGGAATTTTACATTATGACATCATAATGGAATTTTGCATTATGACATCATAATAGAATTTTGCATTATGACATCATAATGGAGTTTTACATTATGACATCATAATGTAATTTTACATTATGACATCATAATGTAATTTTACATTATGACATCATAATGGAATTTTACATTATGACATCATAATGGAATTTTACATTATGACATCATAATGGAATTTTGCATTATGACATCATAATGGAATTTTCCATTATGACATCATAATGCAGTTTTTCATTATGACATCATAATGGAATTTTACATTATGACATCATAATGGAATTTTGCATTATGACATCATAATGGAATTTTGCATTATGACATCATAATGGAATTTTGCATTATGACATCATAATGGAATTTTACATTATGACATCATAATGGAATGTTACATTATGACATCATAATGGAATTTTACATTATGACATCATAATGGAATGTTACATTATGACATCTAATGGAATGTTACATTTTGACATCATAATGGAATTTTGCATTATGACATCATAAAGGAATGTTACATTATGACATCATAATGGAATTTTGCATTATGACATCATAATGGAATGTTACATTATGACATCATAATGGAATTTGCATTATGACATCATAATGGAATGTTACATTATGACATCATAATGGAATTTTGCATTATGACATCAAAATGGAATGTTACATTATGACATCATAATGGAATTTTGCATTATGACATCATAATAGAATGTTACAGTATGACATCATAATGGAATTTTGCATTATGACATCATAATGGGATTTTACATTATGACATCATAATGGTATTTTACATTATGACATCATAATGCAGTTTTACATTATGACATCATAATGGAATTTTGCATTATGACATCATAATGGAATTTTGCATTATGACATCATAATGAAATTTTGCATTATGACATCATAATAGAATTTTACATTATGACATCATAATGGAATTTTACATTATGACATAATAATGGAATTTTGCATTAAGACATCATAATGGAATTTTGCATTATGACATCATAATGGAATTTTGCATTATGACATCATAATGGAATTTTACATTATGACATCATAATGGAATTTTACATTATGACATCATAATGGAATTTTACATTATGGCATCATAATGGAATTTTACATTATGACATCATAATGGAATTTTGCATTATGACATCATAATGGAATTTTGCATTATGACATAATAATGGAATTTTGCATTTTGACATCATAATGGAATGTTACATTATGACATCATAATGGAATTTTGCATTTTGACATCATAATGGAATGTTACATTATGACATCATAATGCAATTTTGCATTATGACATCATAATGGAATGTTACATTATGACATCATAATGGAATTTTGCATTATGACATCATAATGGAATGTTACGTTATGACATCATAATGGAATTTTACATTATGACATCTTAATATAACTTTGCATTATGACATCATAATGGAATGTTACATTATGATATCATAATAGAATTTTGCATTATGACATTATAATGGAATTTTTACATTATGACATCATAATTGAATTTTGCATTATGACATCATAATGGAATTTTACATTATGACATCATAATGGAATTTTGCATTATGACATCATAATGGAATTTTGCATTATGACATCATAATGGAATTTTGCATTATGACATCATAATGGAATTTTACATTATGACATCATAATGGAATGTTACATTATGACATCATAATGGAATTTTACATTATGACATCATAATGGAATGTTACATTATGACATCTAATGGAATGTTACATTTTGACATCATAATGGAATTTTGCATTATGACATCATAAAGGAATGTTACATTATGACATCATAATGGAATTTTGCATTATGACATCATAATGGAATGTTACATTATGACATCATAATGGAATTTGCATTATGACATCATAATGGAATGTTACATTATGACATCATAATGGAATTTTGCATTATGACATCAAAATGGAATGTTACATTATGACATCATAATGGAATTTTGCATTATGACATCATAATAGAATGTTACAGTATGACATCATAATGGAATTTTGCATTATGACATCATAATGGGATTTTACATTATGACATCATAATGGTATTTTACATTATGACATCATAATGCAGTTTTACATTATGACATCATAATGGAATTTTGCATTATGACATCATAATGGAATTTTGCATTATGACATCATAATGAATTTTTGCATTATGACATCATAATAGAATTTTACATTATGACATCATAATGGAATTTTACATTATGACATAATAATGGAATTTTGCATTAAGACATCATAATGGAATTTTGCATTATGACATCATAATGGAATTTTGCATTATGACATCATAATGGAATTTTACATTATGACATCATAATGGAATTTTACATTATGACATCATAATGGAATTTTACATTATGGCATCATAATGGAATTTTACATTATGACATCATAATGGAATTTTGCATTATGACATCATAATGGAATTTTACATTATGACATCATAATGGAATTTTGCATTATGTCATCATAATAGTATTTTGCATTATGACATCATAATGGAATTTTGCATTATGACATCATAATGGAATTTTGCATTATGACATCATAATGGAATTTTGCATTATGACATAATAATGGAATTTTGCATTTTGACATCATAATGGAATGTTACATTATGACATCATAATGGAATTTTGCATTTTGACATCATAATGGAATGTTACATTATGACATCATAATGCAATTTTGCATTATGACATCATAATGGAATGTTACATTATGACATCATAATGGAATTTTGCATTATGACATCATAATGGAATGTTACGTTATGACATCATAATGGAATTTTACATTATGACATCTTAATATAACTTTGCATTATGACATCATAATGGAATGTTACATTATGATATCATAATAGAATTTTGCATTATGACATTATAATGGAATTTTTACATTATGACATCATAATTGAATTTTGCATTATGACATCATAATGGAATTTTACATTATGACATCATAATGGAATTTTGCATTATGACATCATAATGGAATGTTACATTATGACATCATAATGGAATTTTACATTATGACATCAAAATGGAATGTTACATTATGACATCATAATGGAATTTTACATTATGACATCATAATAGAATTTTGCATTATGACATCATAATGGAGTTTTACATTATGACATCATAATGTAATTTTACATTATGACATCATAATGGAATTTTACATTATGACATCATAATGTAATTTTACATTATGACATCATAATGGAATTTTACATTATGACATCATAATGGAATTTTACATTATGACATCATAATGGAATTTTGCATTATGACATCATAATGGAATTTCCCATTATGACATCATAATGCAGTTTTACATTATGACATCATAATGGAATTTTACATTATGACATCATAATGGAATTTTGCATTATGACATCATAATGGAATTTTGCATTATGACATCATAATGGAATTTTGCATTATGACATCATAATGGAATTTTGCATTATGACATCATAATGGAATTTTACATTATGACATCATAATGGAATGTTACATTATGACATCATAATGGAATTTTACATTATGACATCATAATGGAATGTTACATTATGACATCTAATGGAATGTTACATTTTGACATCATAATGGAATTTTGCATTATGACATCATAAAGGAATGTTACATTATGACATCATAATGGAATTTTGCATTATGACATCATAATGGAATGTTACATTATGACATCATAATGGAATTTGCATTATGACATCATAATGGAATGTTACATTATGACATCATAATGGAATTTTGCATTATGACATCAAAATGGAATGTTACATTATGACATCATAATGGAATTTTGCATTATGACATCATAATGGAATGTTACAGTATGACATCATAATGGAATTTTGCATTATGACATCATAATGGGATTTTACATTATGACATCATAATGGAATGTTACATTATGACATCATAATGGAATTTTACATTTTGACATCATAATGGAATTTTGCATTATGACATCATAATGAAATTTTGCATTATAACATCATAATGGAATTTTACATTATGACATCATAATGGAATTTTGCATTATGACATCATAATAGAATTTTACATTATGACATCATAATGGAATGTTACATTATGACATCATAATGGAATTTTGCATTATGACATCATAATGGAATTTTACATTATGACATCATAATGGAATGTTACATTATGAGATCATAATGGAATGTTACATTATGACATCATAATGGAATTTTACATTATGACATCATAATGGAATGTTACATTATGACATCTAATGGAATGTTACATTTTGACATCATAATGGAATTTTGCATTATGACATCATAAAGGAATGTTACATTATGACATCATAATGGAATTTTGCATTATGACATCATAATGGAATGTTACATTATGACATCATAATGGAATTTGCATTATGACATCATAATGGAATGTTACATTATGACATCATAATGGAATTTTGCATTATGACATCATAATGGAATTTTACATTATGACATCATAATGGAATTTTGCATTAAGACATCATAATGGAATTTTGCATTATGACATCATAATGGAATTTTACATTATGACATCATAATGGAATGTTACATTATGACATCATAATGGAATTTTGCATTATGACATCATAATGGAATTTTACATTATGACATCATAATGGAATGTTACATTATGACATCATAATGGAATTTAGCATTATGACATCATAATGGAATGTTACATTATGACATCATAATGGAGTTTTACATTATGACATCATAATAGAATTTTACATTATGACATCATAATGGAATGTTACATTATGACATCATAATGGAATTTTGCATTATGACATCATAATGGAATTTTACATTATGACATCATAATGGAATGTTACATTATGAGATCATAATGGAATTTTGCATTATGACATCATAATGGAATGTTACATTATGACATTATAATGGAATTTTGCATTATGACATCAAAATGGGATGTTACATTATGACATCATAATGGAATTTTACATTATGACATCATAATGGAATTTTGCATTATGACATCATAAGGGAATTTTACATTATGACATCATAATGCATTTTTACATTATGACATCATAATGGAATTTTGCATTATGACATCATAATGGAATTTTGCATTATGACATCATAATGGAATTTTTACATTATGACATCATAATTGAATTTTGCATTATGACATCATAATGGAATGTCACATTATGACATCATAATGGAATTTTACATTATGACATCATAATGGAATGTTACATTATGACATCTAATGGAATGTTACATTTTGACATCATAATGGAATTTTGCATTATGACATCATAAAGGAATGTAACATTATGACATCATAATGGAATTTTGCATTATGACATCATAATGGAATGTTACATTATGACATCATAATGGAATTTGCATTATGACATCATAATGGAATGTTACATTATGACATCATAATGGAATTTTGCATTATGACATCAAAATGGAATGTTACATTATGACATCATAATAGAGTTTTGCATTATGACATCATAATGGAATGTTACAGTATGACATCATAATGGAATTTTGCATTATGACATCATAATGGGATTTTACATTATGACATCATAATGGAATGTTACATTATGACATCATAATGGAATTTTACATTTTGACATCATAATGGAATTTTGCATTATGACATCATAATGAAATTTTGCATTATAACATCATAATGAATTTTACATTATGTCATCATAATGGAATTTTACATTATGACATCCTAATGGAATTTTGCATTATGACATCATAATGGAATTTTGCATTATGACATCATAATGGAATTTTACATTATGACATCATAATGGAATTTTGCATTATGACATCATAATGGAATTTTACATTATGACATCATAATGGAATTTTGCATTAAGACATCATAATGGAATTTAGCATTATGACATCATAATTGAATTTTACATTATGACATCATAATGGAATGTTACATTATGACATCATAATGGAATTTTGCATTATGACATCATAATGGAATGTTACATTATGACATCATAATGGAGTTTTACATTATGACATCATAATAGAATTTCACATTATGACATCATAATGGAATGTTACATTATGACATCAAAATGGAATTTTGCATTATGACATCATAATGGAATTTTACATTATGACATCATAATGGAATGTTACATTATGACATCATAACGGAATTTTGCATTATGACATCATAATGGAATGTTACATTATGACATCAGAATGGAATTTTGCATTATGACATCATAATGGGATGTAACATTATGACATCATAATGGAATTTTGCATTATGACATCATAATGGAATTTTGCATTATGACATCATAATGGAATTTTGCATTATGACATCATAATGGAGTTTTACATTATGACATCATAATAGAATTTTACATTATGACATCATAATGGAATTTTCCATTATGACATCATAATATAAATTTGCATTATGACATCATAATGGAATGTTACATTATATCATCATAATAGAATTTTGCATTATGACATCATAATGGAATTTTACATTATGACATCATAATGGAATTTTACATTATGACATCATAATGGAATTTTGCATTATGACATCATAATGGAATTTTACATTATGACATCATAATGGAATTTTACATTATGACATCATAATGGAATTTTGCATTATGACATCATAATGGAATTTTACATTATGACATCATAATGGAATATTGCATTATGTCATCATAATGGAATTTTGCATTATGATATCATAATGGAATTTTGCATTATGACATCATAATGGAATGTTGCATTATGACATCATAATGGAATTTTGCATTATGACATCATAATGGAATTTTGCATTATGACATCATAATGGAATTTTGCATTATGACATCATAATGGAATTTTGCATTTTGACATCATAATGGAATGTTACATTATGACATCATAATGGAATTTTGCATTATGACATCATAATGGAATGTTACATTATGACATCATAATGGAATTTTGCATTATGACATCATAATGAAATGTTACATTATGACATCATAATGGAATTTTACATTATGACATCTTAATATAATTTTGCATTATGACATCATAATGGAATGTTACATTATGATATCATAATAGAATTTTGCATTATGACTAGAGATGAGCGAACACGTTCGGCCCCGCCCCTTTTTCGCCCGAACACCGAACTTTGCGAACGCCTCGGTGTTCGGGCGAAAAAGTTCGGGGGCCGCCGTGGCAGCGCGGGGGGGTGCGGCGGGGAGTGGGAGAGAGAGAGGGCTCCCCCCTGTTCCCCGCTACTGCCGCCCGCGCCGCCGCGCATCTCCCCGCCCCCCGGCGGCACCCGGACACTTACGCGCGAACACTGCAGTGTTCGCTAAAGCCGGTGTCCGGGTGCGGATGTGTCCGTAACGGACACATTCGCTCATCTCTAATTATGACATTATAATGGAATTTTTACATTATGACATCATAATTGAATTTTGCATTATGACATCATAATGGAATTTTACATTATGACATGATAATGGAATTTTGCATTATGACATCATAATGGAATGTTACATTATGACATCATAATGGAATTTTACATTATGACATCATAATGGAATGTTACATTATGACATCATAATGGAATTTTACATTATGACATCATAATAGAATTTTGCATTATGACATCATAATGGAGTTTTACATTATGACATCATAATGTAATTTTACATTATGACATCATAATGGAATTTTACATTATGACATCATAATGTAATTTTACATTATGACATCATAATGTAATTTTACATTATGACATCATAATGGAATTTTACATTATGACATCATAATGGAATTTTACATTATGACATCATAATGGAATTTTGCATTATGACATCATAATGGAATTTTCCATTATGACATCATAATGCAGTTTTACATTATGACATCATAATGGAATTTTACATTATGACATCATAATGGAATTTTGCATTATGACATCATAATGGAATTTTGCATTATGACATCATAATGGAATTTTGCATTATGACATCATAATGGAATTTTATATTATGACATCATAATGGAATGTTACATTATGACATCATAATGGAATTTTACATTATGACATCATAATGGTATGTTACATTATGACATCTAATGGAATGTTACATTTTGACATCATAATGGAATTTTGCATTATGACATCATAAAGGAATGTTACATTATGACATCATAATGGAATTTTGCATTATGACATCATAATGGAATGTTACATTATGACATCATAATGGAATTTGCATTATGACATCATAATGGAATGTTACATTATGACATCATAATGGAATTTTGCATTATGACATCAAAATGGAATGTTACATTATAACATCATAATGGAATTTTGCATTATGACATCATAATGGAATGTTACAGTATGACATCATAATGGAATTTTGCATTATGACATCATAATGGGATTTTACATTATGACATCATAATGGAATGTTACATTATGACATCATAATGGAATTTTACATTTTGACATCATAATGGAATTTTGCATTATGACATTATAATGAAATTTTGCATTATAACATCATAATGGAATTTTACATTATGACATCATAATGGAATGTTACATTATGACATCATAATGCAGTTTTACATTATGACATCATAATGGAATTTTGCATTATGACATCATAATGGAATTTTACATTATGACATCATAATGCAGTTTTACATTATGACATCATAATGGAATTTTGCATTATGACATCATAATGGAATTTTACATTATGACATCATAATGGAATGTTACATTATGACATCATAATGGAATTTTGCATTATGACATCATAATGGAATGTTACATTATGACATCATAATGGAGTTTTGCATTATGACATCATAATAGAATTTTACATTATGACATCATAATGGAATGTTACATTATGACATCATAATGGAATTTTGCATTATGACATCATAATGGAATTTTACATTATGACATCATAATGGAATGTTACATTATGACATCCTAACGGAATTTTGCATTATGACATCATAATGGAATGTTACATTATGACATCATAATGGGATGTAACATTATGACATCATAATGGAATTTTGCATTATGACATCATAATGGGATGTTACATTATGACATCATAATGGAAATTTGCATTATGACATCATAATGGAGTTTTACATTATGACATCATAATAGAATTTTACATTATGACATCATAATGGAATTTTCCATTATGACATCATAATATAAATTTGCATTATGACATCATAATGGAATGTTACATTATATCATCATAATAGAATTTTGCATTATGACATCATAATGGAATTTTACATTATGACATCATAATGGAATTTTACATTATGACATCATAATCCAATTTTGCATTATGACATCATAATGGAATTTTACATTATGACATCATAATGCAGTTTTACATTATGACATCATAATGGAATTTTACATTATGACATCATAATGGAATTTTGCATTATGACATCATAATGGATTTTTGCATTATGACATCATAATGGAATTTTGCATTATGACATCATAATGGAATTTTACATTATGACATCATAATGGAATGTTACATTATGACATCATAATGGAATGTTACATTATGACATCTAATGGAATGTTAAATTTTGACATCATAATGGAATTTTGCATTATGACATCATAAAGGAATGTTACATTATGACATCATAATGGAATTTTGCATTATGACATCATAATAGAATTTTACATTATGACATCATAATGGAATTTTCCATTATGACATCATAATATAAATTTGCATTATGACATCATAATGGAATGTTACATTATGACATCATAATAGAATTTTGCATTATGACATCATAATGGAATTTTACATTATGACATCATAATGGAATTTTGCATTATGACATCATAATGAAATTTTGCATTATGACATCATAATAGAATTTTACATTATGACATGATAATGGAATTTTGCATTATGACATCATAATGGAATTTTACATTATGACATAATAATGGAATTTTGCATTAAGACATCATAATGGAATTTTGCATTATGACATCATAATGGAATGTTACATTATGACATTATAATGGAATTTTGCATTATGACATCATAATGGGATGTTACATTATGACATCATAATGTAATTTTACATTATGACATCATAATGGAATTTTACATTATGACATCATAATGGAATTTTACATTATGACATCATAATGGAATTTTGCATTATGACATCATAATGGAATTTTACATTATGACATCATAATGCAGTTTTACATTATGACATCATAATGGAATTTTGCATTATGACATCATAATGGAATTTTGCATTATGACATCATAATGGAATTTTTACATTATGACATCATAATTGAATTTTGCATTATGACATCATAATGGAATGTTACATTATGACATCATAATGGAATTTTACATTATGACATCATAATGGAATGTTACATTATGACATCTAATGGAATGTTACATTTTGACATCATAATGGAATTTTGCACTATGACATCATAAAGGAATGTTACATTATGACATCATAATGGAATTTTGCATGATGACATCATAATGGAATGTTACATTATGACTAAAGATGAGCGAACGTGTCCGTAACGGACACATCCGCACCCGGACACCGGCTTTAGCGAACACTGGAGTGTTCGCGCGTAAGTGTCCGGGTGCCGCCGGGGGGCGGGGAGATGCGCGGCGGCGCGGGCGGCAGTAGCGGGGAACAGGGGGGAGCCCTCTCTCTCTCCCTCTCGCCCCCGCTCCCCGCCGCACCCCCCCGCGCTGCCACGGCGGCCCCCGAACTTTTTCGCCCGAACACCGAGGTGTTCGCAAAGTTCGGTGTTCGGGCGAAAAAGGGGCGGGGCCGAACGTGTTCGCTCATCTCTAATTATGACATCATAATGGAATTTGCATTATGACATCATAATGGAATGTTACATTATGACATCATAATGGAATTTTGCATTATGACATCATAATGGAATTTTACATTTTGACATCATAATGGAATTTTGCATTATGACATCATAATGAAATTTTGCATTATAACATCATAATGGAATTTTACATTATGACATCATAATGGAATGTTACATTATGACATCATAATGCAGTTTTACATTATGACATCATAATGGAATTTTGCATTATGACATCATAATGGAATTTTACATTATGACATCATAATGCAGTTTTACATTATGACATCATAATGGAATTTTGCATTATGACATCATAATGGAATTTTGCATTATGACATCATAATGGAATTTTTACATTATGACATCATAATTGAATTTTGCATTATGACATCATAATGGAATGTTACATTATGACATCATAATGGAATTATACATTATGACATCATAATGGAATTATACATTATGACATCATATTGGAATGTTACATTATGACATCTAATGGAATGTTACATTTTGACATCATAATGGAATTTTGCATTATGACATCATAAAGGAATGTTACATTATGACATCATAATGGAATTTTGCATTATGACATCATAATGGAATGTTACATTATGACATCATAATGGAATTTGCATTATGACATCATAATGGAATGTTACACTATGACATCATAATGGAATTTTGCATTATGACATCAAAATGGAATGTTACATTTTGACATCATAATGGAATTTTGCATTATGACATCATAATGGGATTTTACATTATGACATCATAATGGAATTTTGCATTATGACATCATAATGGAATTTTCCATTATGACATCATAATGCAGTTTTTCATTATGACATCATAATGGAATTTTACATTATGACATCATAATGGAATTTTGCATTATGACATCATAATGGAATTTTGCATTATGACATCATAATGGAATTTTGCATTATGACATCATAATGGAATTTTACATTATGACATCATAATGGAATGTTACATTATGACATCATAATGGAATTTTACATTATGACATCATAATGGAATGTTACATTATGACATCTAATGGAATGTTACATTTTGACATCATAATGGAATTTTGCATTATGACATCATAAAGGAATGTTACATTATGACATCATAATGGAATGTTACATTATGACATCATAATGGAATTTTGCATGATGACATCATAATGGAATGTTACATTATGACTAAAGATGAGCGAACGTGTCCGTAACGGACACATCCGCACCCGGACACCGGCTTTAGCGAACACTGGAGTGTTCGCGCGTAAGTGTCCGGGTGCCGCCGGGGGGCGGGGAGATGCGCGGCGGCGCGGGCGGCAGTAGCGGGGAACAGGGGGGAGCCCTCTCTCTCTCCCTCTCCCCCCCGCTCCCCGCCGCACCCCCCCGCGCTGCCACGGCGGCCCCCGAACTTTTTCGCCCGAACACCGAGGTGTTCGCAAAGTTCGGTGTTCGGGCGAAAAAGGGGCGGGGCCGAACGTGTTCGCTCATCTCTAATTATGACATCATAATGGAATTTGCATTATGACATCATAATGGAATGTTACATTATGACATCATAATGGAATTTTGCATTATGACATCATAATGGAATTTTACATTTTGACATCATAATGGAATTTTGCATTATGACATCATAATGAAATTTTGCATTATAACATCATAATGGAATTTTACATTATGACATCATAATGGAATGTTACATTATGACATCATAATGCAGTTTTACATTATGACATCATAATGGAATTTTGCATTATGACATCATAATGGAATTTTACATTATGACATCATAATGCAGTTTTACATTATGACATCATAATGGAATTTTGCATTATGACATCATAATGGAATTTTGCATTATGACATCATAATGGAATTTTTACATTATGACATCATAATTGAATTTTGCATTATGACATCATAATGGAATGTTACATTATGACATCATAATGGAATTATACATTATGACATCATAATGGAATTATACATTATGACATCATATTGGAATGTTACATTATGACATCTAATGGAATGTTACATTTTGACATCATAATGGAATTTTGCATTATGACATCATAAAGGAATGTTACATTATGACATCATAATGGAATTTTGCATTATGACATCATAATGGAATGTTACATTATGACATCATAATGGAATTTGCATTATGACATCATAATGGAATGTTACACTATGACATCATAATGGAATTTTGCATTATGACATCAAAATGGAATGTTACATTTTGACATCATAATGGAATTTTGCATTATGACATCATAATGGGATTTTACATTATGACATCATAATGGAATTTTGCATTATGACATCATAATGGAATTTTCCATTATGACATCATAATGCAGTTTTTCATTATGACATCATAATGGAATTTTACATTATGACATCATAATGGAATTTTGCATTATGACATCATAATGGAATTTTGCATTATGACATCATAATGGAATTTTGCATTATGACATCATAATGGAATTTTACATTATGACATCATAATGGAATGTTACATTATGACATCATAATGGAATTTTACATTATGACATCATAATGGAATGTTACATTATGACATCTAATGGAATGTTACATTTTGACATCATAATGGAATTTTGCATTATGACATCATAAAGGAATGTTACATTATGACATCATAATGGAATTTTGCATTATGACATCATAATGGAATGTTACATTATGACATCATAATGGAATTTGCATTATGACATCATAATGGAATGTTACATTATGACATCATAATGGAATTTTGCATTATGACATCAAAATGGAATGTTACATTATGACATCATAATGGAATTTTGCATTATGACATCATAATAGAATGTTACAGTATGACATCATAATGGAATTTTGCATTATGACATCATAATGGGATTTTACATTATGACATCATAATGGAATTTTACATTATGACATCATAATGCAGTTTTACATTATGACATCATAATGGAATTTTGCATTATGACATCATAATGAAATTTTGCATTATGACATCATAATAGAATTTTACATTATGACATCATAATGGAATTTTACATTATGACATAATAATGGAATTTTGCATTAAGACATCATAATGGAATTTTGCATTATGACATCATAATGGAATTTTGCATTATGACATCATAATGGAATTTTACATTATGACATCATAATGGAATTTTACATTATGACATCATAATGGAATTTTACATTATGGCATCATAATGGAATTTTGCATTATGACATCATAATGGAATTTTGCATTATGACATCATAATGGAATTTTACATTATGACATCATAATGGAATTTTGCATTATGTCATCATAATAGTATTTTGCATTATGACATCATAATGGAATTTTGCATTATGACATCATAATGGAATTTTGCATTATGACATCATAATGGAATTTTGCATTATGACATAATAATGGAATTTTGCATTTTGACATCATAATGGAATGTTACATTATGACATCATAATGGAATTTTGCATTTTGACATCATAATGGAATGTTACATTATGACATCATAATGCAATTTTGCATTATGACATCATAATGGAATGTTACATTATGACATCATAATGGAATTTTGCATTATGACATCATAATGGAATGTTACGTTATGACATCATAATGGAATTTTACATTATGACATCTTAATATAATTTTGCATTATGACATCATAATGGAATGTTACATTATGATATCATAATAGAATTTTGCATTATGACATTATAATGGAATTTTTACATTATGACATCATAATTGAATTTTGCATTATGACATCATAATGGAATTTTACATTATGACATCATAATGGAATTTTGCATTATGACATCATAATGGAATGTTACATTATGACATCATAATGGAATTTTACATTATGACATCAAAATGGAATGTTACATTATGACATCATAATGGAATTTTACATTATGACATCATAATAGAATTTTGCATTATGACATCATAATGGAGTTTTACATTATGACATCATAATGTAATTTTACATTATGACATCATAATGGAATTTTACATTATGACATCATAATGTAATTTTACATTATGACATCATAATGGAATTTTACATTATGACATCATAATGGAATTTTACATTATGACATCATAATGGAATTTTGCATTATGACATCATAATGGAATTTCCCATTATGACATCATAATGCAGTTTTACATTATGACATCATAATGGAATTTTACATTATGACATCATAATGGAATTTTGCATTATGACATCATAATGGAATTTTGCATTATGACATCATAATGGAATTTTGCATTATGACATCATAATGGAATTTTACATTATGACATCATAATGGAATGTTACATTATGACATCATAATGGAATTTTACATTATGACATCATAATGGAATGTTACATTATGACATCTAATGGAATGTTACATTTTGACATCATAATGGAATTTTGCATTATGACATCATAAAGGAATGTTACATTATGACATCATAATGGAATTTTGCATTATGACATCATAATGGAATGTTACATTATGACATCATAATGGAATTTGCATTATGACATCATAATGGAATGTTACATTATGACATCATAATGGAATTTTGCATTATGACATCAAAATGGAATGTTACATTATGACATCATAATGGAATTTTGCATTATGACATCATAATGGAATGTTACAGTATGACATCATAATGGAATTTTGCATTATGACATCATAATGGGATTTTACATTATGACATCATAATGGAATGTTACATTATGACATCATAATGGAATTTTACATTTTGACATCATAATGGAATTTTGCATTATGACATCATAATGAAATTTTGCATTATAACATCATAATGGAATTTTACATTATGACATCATAATGGAATTTTGCATTATGACATCATAATAGAATTTTACATTATGACATCATAATGGAATGTTACATTATGACATCATAATGGAATTTTGCATTATGACATCATAATGGAATTTTACATTATGACATCATAATGGAATGTTACATTATGAGATCATAATGGAATGTTACATTATGACATCATAATGGAATTTTACATTATGACATCATAATGGAATGTTACATTATGACATCTAATGGAATGTTACATTTTGACATCATAATGGAATTTTGCATTATGACATCATAAAGGAATGTTACATTATGACATCATAATGGAATTTTGCATTATGACATCATAATGGAATGTTACATTATGACATCATAATGGAATTTGCATTATGACATCATAATGGAATGTTACATTATGACATCATAATGGAATTTTGCATTATGACATCATAATGGAATTTTACATTATGACATCATAATGGAATTTTGCATTAAGACATCATAATGGAATTTTGCATTATGACATCATAATGGAATTTTACATTATGACATCATAATGGAATGTTACATTATGACATCATAATGGAATTTTGCATTATGACATCATAATGGAATTTTACATTATGAAATCATAATGGAATGTTACATTATGACATCATAATGGAATTTTGCATTATGACATCATAATGGAATGTTACATTATGACATCATAATGGAGTTTTACATTATGACATCATAATAGAATTTTACATTATGACATCATAATGGAATGTTACATTATGACATCATAATGGAATTTTGCATTATGACATCATAATGGAATTTTACATTATGACATCATAATGGAATGTTACATTATGAGATCATAATGGAATTTTGCATTATGACATCATAATGGAATGTTACATTATGACATTATAATGGAATTTTGCATTATGACATCAAAATGGGATGTTACATTATGACATCATAATGGAATTTTACATTATGACATCATAATGGAATTTTGCATTATGACATCATAAGGGAATTTTACATTATGACATCATAATGCATTTTTACATTATGACATCATAATGGAATTTTGCATTATGACATCATAATGGAATTTTGCATTATGACATCATAATGGAATTTTTACATTATGACATCATAATTGAATTTTGCATTATGACATCATAATGGAATGTCACATTATGACATCATAATGGAATTTTACATTATGACATCATAATGGAATGTTACATTATGACATCTAATGGAATGTTACATTTTGACATCATAATGGAATTTTGCATTATGACATCATAAAGGAATGTAACATTATGACATCATAATGGAATTTTGCATTATGACATCATAATGGAATGTTACATTATGACATCATAATGGAATTTGCATTATGACATCATAATGGAATGTTACATTATGACATCATAATGGAATTTTGCATTATGACATCAAAATGGAATGTTACATTATGACATCATAATAGAGTTTTGCATTATGACATCATAATGGAATGTTACAGTATGACATCATAATGGAATTTTGCATTATGACATCATAATGGGATTTTACATTATGACATCATAATGGAATGTTACATTATGACATCATAATGGAATTTTACATTTTGACATCATAATGGAATTTTGCATTATGACATCATAATGAAATTTTGCATTATAACATCATAATGAATTTTACATTATGTCATCATAATGGAATTTTACATTATGACATCCTAATGGAATTTTGCATTATGACATCATAATGGAATTTTGCATTATGACATCATAATGGAATTTTACATTATGACATCATAATGGAATTTTGCATTATGACATCATAATGGAATTTTACATTATGACATCATAATGGAATTTTGCATTAAGACATCATAATGGAATTTAGCATTATGACATCATAATTGAATTTTACATTATGACATCATAATGGAATGTTACATTATGACATCATAATGGAATTTTGCATTATGACATCATAATGGAATGTTACATTATGACATCATAATGGAGTTTTACATTATGACATCATAATAGAATTTCACATTATGACATCATAATGGAATGTTACATTATGACATCAAAATGGAATTTTGCATTATGACATCATAATGGAATTTTACATTATGACATCATAATGGAATGTTACATTATGACATCATAACGGAATTTTGCATTATGACATCATAATGGAATGTTACATTATGACATCAGAATGGAATTTTGCATTATGACATCATAATGGGATGTAACATTATGACATCATAATGGAATTTTGCATTATGACATCATAATGGAATTTTGCATTATGACATCATAATGGAATTTTGCATTATGACATCATAATGGAGTTTTACATTATGACATCATAATAGAATTTTACATTATGACATCATAATGGAATTTTCCATTATGACATCATAATATAAATTTGCATTATGACATCATAATGGAATGTTACATTATATCATCATAATAGAATTTTGCATTATGACATCATAATGGAATTTTACATTATGACATCATAATGGAATTTTACATTATGACATCATAATGGAATTTTGCATTATGACATCATAATGGAATTTTACATTATGACATCATAATGGAATTTTACATTATGACATCATAATGGAATTTTGCATTATGACATCATAATGGAATTTTACATTATGACATCATAATGGAATATTGCATTATGTCATCATAATGGAATTTTGCATTATGATATCATAATGGAATTTTGCATTATGACATCATAATGGAATGTTGCATTATGACATCATAATGGAATTTTGCATTATGACATCATAATGGAATTTTGCATTATGACATCATAATGGAATTTTGCATTATGACATCATAATGGAATTTTGCATTTTGACATCATAATGGAATGTTACATTATGACATCATAATGGAATTTTGCATTATGACATCATAATGGAATGTTACATTATGACATCATAATGGAATTTTGCATTATGACATCATAATGAAATGTTACATTATGACATCATAATGGAATTTTACATTATGACATCTTAATATAATTTTGCATTATGACATCATAATGGAATGTTACATTATGATATCATAATAGAATTTTGCATTATGACTAGAGATGAGCGAACACGTTCGGCCCCGCCCCTTTTTCGCCCGAACACCGAACTTTGCGAACGCCTCGGTGTTCGGGCGAAAAAGTTCGGGGGCCGCCGTGGCAGCGCGGGGGGGTGCGGCGGGGAGTGGGAGAGAGAGAGGGCTCCCCCCTGTTCCCCGCTACTGCCGCCCGCGCCGCCGCGCATCTCCCCGCCCCCCGGCGGCACCCGGACACTTACGCGCGAACACTGCAGTGTTCGCTAAAGCCGGTGTCCGGGTGCGGATGTGTCCGTAACGGACACATTCGCTCATCTCTAATTATGACATTATAATGGAATTTTTACATTATGACATCATAATTGAATTTTGCATTATGACATCATAATGGAATTTTACATTATGACATGATAATGGAATTTTGCATTATGACATCATAATGGAATGTTACATTATGACATCATAATGGAATTTTACATTATGACATCATAATGGAATGTTACATTATGACATCATAATGGAATTTTACATTATGACATCATAATAGAATTTTGCATTATGACATCATAATGGAGTTTTACATTATGACATCATAATGTAATTTTACATTATGACATCATAATGGAATTTTACATTATGACATCATAATGTAATTTTACATTATGACATCATAATGTAATTTTACATTATGACATCATAATGGAATTTTACATTATGACATCATAATGGAATTTTACATTATGACATCATAATGGAATTTTGCATTATGACATCATAATGGAATTTTCCATTATGACATCATAATGCAGTTTTACATTATGACATCATAATGGAATTTTACATTATGACATCATAATGGAATTTTGCATTATGACATCATAATGGAATTTTGCATTATGACATCATAATGGAATTTTGCATTATGACATCATAATGGAATTTTATATTATGACATCATAATGGAATGTTACATTATGACATCATAATGGAATTTTACATTATGACATCATAATGGTATGTTACATTATGACATCTAATGGAATGTTACATTTTGACATCATAATGGAATTTTGCATTATGACATCATAAAGGAATGTTACATTATGACATCATAATGGAATTTTGCATTATGACATCATAATGGAATGTTACATTATGACATCATAATGGAATTTGCATTATGACATCATAATGGAATGTTACATTATGACATCATAATGGAATTTTGCATTATGACATCAAAATGGAATGTTACATTATAACATCATAATGGAATTTTGCATTATGACATCATAATGGAATTTTGCATTATGACATCATAATGGAATGTTACATTATGACATCATAATGGAATTTTGCATTATGACATCATAATGAAATGTTACATTATGACATCATAATGGAATTTTACATTATGACATCTTAATATAATTTTGCATTATGACATCATAATGGAATGTTACATTATGATATCATAATAGAATTTTGCATTATGACTAGAGATGAGCGAACACGTTCGGCCCCGCCCCTTTTTCGCCCGAACACCGAACTTTGCGAACGCCTCGGTGTTCGGGCGAAAAAGTTCGGGGGCCGCCGTGGCAGCGCGGGGGGGTGCGGCGGGGAGTGGGAGAGAGAGAGGGCTCCCCCCTGTTCCCCGCTACTGCCGCCCGCGCCGCCGCGCATCTCCCCGCCCCCCGGCGGCACCCGGACACTTACGCGCGAACACTGCAGTGTTCGCTAAAGCCGGTGTCCGGGTGCGGATGTGTCCGTAACGGACACATTCGCTCATCTCTAATTATGACATTATAATGGAATTTTTACATTATGACATCATAATTGAATTTTGCATTATGACATCATAATGGAATTTTACATTATGACATGATAATGGAATTTTGCATTATGACATCATAATGGAATGTTACATTATGACATCATAATGGAATTTTACATTATGACATCATAATGGAATGTTACATTATGACATCATAATGGAATTTTACATTATGACATCATAATAGAATTTTGCATTATGACATCATAATGGAGTTTTACATTATGACATCATAATGTAATTTTACATTATGACATCATAATGGAATTTTACATTATGACATCATAATGTAATTTTACATTATGACATCATAATGTAATTTTACATTATGACATCATAATGGAATTTTACATTATGACATCATAATGGAATTTTACATTATGACATCATAATGGAATTTTGCATTATGACATCATAATGGAATTTTCCATTATGACATCATAATGCAGTTTTACATTATGACATCATAATGGAATTTTACATTATGACATCATAATGGGATTTTGCATTATGACATCATAATGGAATTTTGCATTATGACATCATAATGGAATTTTGCATTATGACATCATAATGGAATTTTATATTATGACATCATAATGGAATGTTACATTATGACATCATAATGGAATTTTACATTATGACATCATAATGGTATGTTACATTATGACATCTAATGGAATGTTACATTTTGACATCATAATGGAATTTTGCATTATGACATCATAAAGGAATGTTACATTATGACATCATAATGGAATTTTGCATTATGACATCATAATGGAATGTTACATTATGACATCATAATGGAATTTGCATTATGACATCATAATGGAATGTTACATTATGACATCATAATGGAATTTTGCATTATGACATCAAAATGGAATGTTACATTATAACATCATAATGGAATTTTGCATTATGACATCATAATGGAATGTTACAGTATGACATCATAATGGAATTTTGCATTATGACATCATAATGGGATTTTACATTATGACATCATAATGGAATGTTACATTATGACATCATAATGGAATTTTGCATTATGACATCATAATGGAATGTTGCATTATGACATCATAATGGAATTTTGCATTATGACATCATAATGGAATTTTGCATTATGACATCATAATGGAATTTTGCATTTTGACATCATAATGGAATGTTACATTATGACATCATAATGGAATTTTGCATTATGACATCATAATGGAATGTTACATTATGACATCATAATGGAATTTTGCATTATGACATCATAATGAAATGTTACATTATGACATCATAATGGAATTTTACATTATGACATCTTAATATAATTTTGCATTATGACATCATAATGGAATGTTACATTATGACATCTAATGGAATGTTACATTTTGACATCATAATGGAATTTTGCATTATGACATCATAAAGGAATGTTACATTATGACATCATAATGGAATTTTGCATTATGACATCATAATGGAATGTTACATTATGACATCATAATGGAATTTGCATTATGACATCATAATGGAATGTTACATTATGACATCATAATGGAATTTTGCATTATGACATCATAATGGAATTTTACATTATGACATCATAATGGAATTTTGCATTAAGACATCATAATGGAATTTTGCATTATGACATCATAATGGAATTTTACATTATGACATCATAATGGAATGTTACATTATGACATCATAATGGAATTTTGCATTATGACATCATAATGGAATTTTACATTATGAAATCATAATGGAATGTTACATTATGACATCATAATGGAATTTTGCATTATGACATCATAATGGAATGTTACATTATGACATCATAATGGAGTTTTACATTATGACATCATAATAGAATTTTACATTATGACATCATAATGGAATGTTACATTATGACATCATAATGGAATTTTGCATTATGACATCATAATGGAATTTTACATTATGACATCATAATGGAATGTTACATTATGAGATCATAATGGAATTTTGCATTATGACATCATAATGGAATGTTACATTATGACATTATAATGGAATTTTGCATTATGACATCAAAATGGGATGTTACATTATGACATCATAATGGAATTTTACATTATGACATCATAATGGAATTTTGCATTATGACATCATAAGGGAATTTTACATTATGACATCATAATGCATTTTTACATTATGACATCATAATGGAATTTTGCATTATGACATCATAATGGAATTTTGCATTATGACATCATAATGGAATTTTTACATTATGACATCATAATTGAATTTTGCATTATGACATCATAATGGAATTTTGCATTAGGACATCATAATGGAATGTTACATTATGACATCATAATGGAATGTTACATTATGACATCTAATGGAATGTTACATTTTGACATCATAATGGAATTTTGCATTATGACATCATAAAGGAATGTAACATTATGACATCATAATGGAATTTTGCATTATGACATCATAATGGAATGTTACATTATGACATCATAATGGAATTTGCATTATGACATCATAATGGAATGTTACATTATGACATCATAATGGAATTTTGCATTATGACATCAAAATGGAATGTTACATTATGACATCATAATAGAGTTTTGCATTATGACATCATAATGGAATGTTACAGTATGACATCATAATGGAATTTTGCATTATGACATCATAATGGGATTTTACATTATGACATCATAATGGAATGTTACATTATGACATCATAATGGAATTTTACATTTTGACATCATAATGGAATTTTGCATTATGACATCATAATGAAATTTTGCATTATAACATCATAATGAATTTTACATTATGTCATCATAATGGAATTTTACATTATGACATCCTAATGGAATTTTGCATTATGACATCATAATGGAATTTTGCATTATGACATCATAATGGAATTTTACATTATGACATCATAATGGAATTTTGCATTATGACATCATAATGGAATTTTACATTATGACATCATAATGGAATTTTGCATTAAGACATCATAATGGAATTTAGCATTATGACATCATAATTGAATTTTACATTATGACATCATAATGGAATGTTACATTATGACATCATAATGGAATTTTGCATTATGACATCATAATGGAATGTTACATTATGACATCATAATGGAGTTTTACATTATGACATCATAATAGAATTTCACATTATGACATCATAATGGAATGTTACATTATGACATCAAAATGGAATTTTGCATTATGACATCATAATGGAATTTTACATTATGACATCATAATGGAATGTTACATTATGACATCATAACGGAATTTTGCATTATGACATCATAATGGAATGTTACATTATGACATCAGAATGGAATTTTGCATTATGACATCATAATGGGATGTAACATTATGACATCATAATGGAATTTTGCATTATGACATCATAATGGAATTTTGCATTATGACATCATAATGGAATTTTGCATTATGACATCATAATGGAGTTTTACATTATGACATCATAATAGAATTTTACATTATGACATCATAATGGAATTTTCCATTATGACATCATAATATAAATTTGCATTATGACATCATAATGGAATGTTACATTATATCATCATAATAGAATTTTGCATTATGACATCATAATGGAATTTTACATTATGACATCATAATGGAATTTTACATTATGACATCATAATGGAATTTTGCATTATGACATCATAATGGAATTTTACATTATGACATCATAATGGAATTTTACATTATGACATCATAATGGAATTTTGCATTATGACATCATAATGGAATTTTACATTATGACATCATAATGGAATATTGCATTATGTCATCATAATGGAATTTTGCATTATGATATCATAATGGAATTTTGCATTATGACATCATAATGGAATGTTGCATTATGACATCATAATGGAATTTTGCATTATGACATCATAATGGAATTTTGCATTATGACATCATAATGGAATTTTGCATTATGACATCATAATGGAATTTTGCATTTTGACATCATAATGGAATGTTACATTATGACATCATAATGGAATTTTGCATTATGACATCATAATGGAATGTTACATTATGACATCATAATGGAATTTTGCATTATGACATCATAATGAAATGTTACATTATGACATCATAATGGAATTTTACATTATGACATCTTAATATAATTTTGCATTATGACATCATAATGGAATGTTACATTATGATATCATAATAGAATTTTGCATTATGACTAGAGATGAGCGAACACGTTCGGCCCCGCCCCTTTTTCGCCCGAACACCGAACTTTGCGAACGCCTCGGTGTTCGGGCGAAAAAGTTCGGGGGCCGCCGTGGCAGCGCGGGGGGGTGCGGCGGGGAGTGGGAGAGAGAGAGGGCTCCCCCCTGTTCCCCGCTACTGCCGCCCGCGCCGCCGCGCATCTCCCCGCCCCCCGGCGGCACCCGGACACTTACGCGCGAACACTGCAGTGTTCGCTAAAGCCGGTGTCCGGGTGCGGATGTGTCCGTAACGGACACATTCGCTCATCTCTAATTATGACATTATAATGGAATTTTTACATTATGACATCATAATTGAATTTTGCATTATGACATCATAATGGAATTTTACATTATGACATGATAATGGAATTTTGCATTATGACATCATAATGGAATGTTACATTATGACATCATAATGGAATTTTACATTATGACATCATAATGGAATGTTACATTATGACATCATAATGGAATTTTACATTATGACATCATAATAGAATTTTGCATTATGACATCATAATGGAGTTTTACATTATGACATCATAATGTAATTTTACATTATGACATCATAATGGAATTTTACATTATGACATCATAATGTAATTTTACATTATGACATCATAATGTAATTTTACATTATGACATCATAATGGAATTTTACATTATGACATCATAATGGAATTTTACATTATGACATCATAATGGAATTTTGCATTATGACATCATAATGGAATTTTCCATTATGACATCATAATGCAGTTTTACATTATGACATCATAATGGAATTTTACATTATGACATCATAATGGAATTTTGCATTATGACATCATAATGGAATTTTGCATTATGACATCATAATGGAATTTTGCATTATGACATCATAATGGAATTTTATATTATGACATCATAATGGAATGTTACATTATGACATCATAATGGAATTTTACATTATGACATCATAATGGTATGTTACATTATGACATCTAATGGAATGTTACATTTTGACATCATAATGGAATTTTGCATTATGACATCATAAAGGAATGTTACATTATGACATCATAATGGAATTTTGCATTATGACATCATAATGGAATGTTACATTATGACATCATAATGGAATTTGCATTATGACATCATAATGGAATGTTACATTATGACATCATAATGGAATTTTGCATTATGACATCAAAATGGAATGTTACATTATAACATCATAATGGAATTTTGCATTATGACATCATAATGGAATTTTGCATTATGACATCATAATGGAATGTTACATTATGACATCATAATGGAATTTTGCATTATGACATCATAATGAAATGTTACATTATGACATCATAATGGAATTTTACATTATGACATCTTAATATAATTTTGCATTATGACATCATAATGGAATGTTACATTATGATATCATAATAGAATTTTGCATTATGACTAGAGATGAGCGAACACGTTCGGCCCCGCCCCTTTTTCGCCCGAACACCGAACTTTGCGAACGCCTCGGTGTTCGGGCGAAAAAGTTCGGGGGCCGCCGTGGCAGCGCGGGGGGGTGCGGCGGGGAGTGGGAGAGAGAGAGGGCTCCCCCCTGTTCCCCGCTACTGCCGCCCGCGCCGCCGCGCATCTCCCCGCCCCCCGGCGGCACCCGGACACTTACGCGCGAACACTGCAGTGTTCGCTAAAGCCGGTGTCCGGGTGCGGATGTGTCCGTAACGGACACATTCGCTCATCTCTAATTATGACATTATAATGGAATTTTTACATTATGACATCATAATTGAATTTTGCATTATGACATCATAATGGAATTTTACATTATGACATGATAATGGAATTTTGCATTATGACATCATAATGGAATGTTACATTATGACATCATAATGGAATTTTACATTATGACATCATAATGGAATGTTACATTATGACATCATAATGGAATTTTACATTATGACATCATAATAGAATTTTGCATTATGACATCATAATGGAGTTTTACATTATGACATCATAATGTAATTTTACATTATGACATCATAATGGAATTTTACATTATGACATCATAATGTAATTTTACATTATGACATCATAATGTAATTTTACATTATGACATCATAATGGAATTTTACATTATGACATCATAATGGAATTTTACATTATGACATCATAATGGAATTTTGCATTATGACATCATAATGGAATTTTCCATTATGACATCATAATGCAGTTTTACATTATGACATCATAATGGAATTTTACATTATGACATCATAATGGAATTTTGCATTATGACATCATAATGGAATTTTGCATTATGACATCATAATGGAATTTTGCATTATGACATCATAATGGAATTTTATATTATGACATCATAATGGAATGTTACATTATGACATCATAATGGAATTTTACATTATGACATCATAATGGTATGTTACATTATGACATCTAATGGAATGTTACATTTTGACATCATAATGGAATTTTGCATTATGACATCATAAAGGAATGTTACATTATGACATCATAATGGAATTTTGCATTATGACATCATAATGGAATGTTACATTATGACATCATAATGGAATTTGCATTATGACATCATAATGGAATGTTACATTATGACATCATAATGGAATTTTGCATTATGACATCAAAATGGAATGTTACATTATAACATCATAATGGAATTTTGCATTATGACATCATAATGGAATGTTACAGTATGACATCATAATGGAATTTTGCATTATGACATCATAATGGGATTTTACATTATGACATCATAATGGAATGTTACATTATGACATCATAATGGAATTTTGCATTATGACATCATAATGGAATGTTGCATTATGACATCATAATGGAATTTTGCATTATGACATCATAATGGAATTTTGCATTATGACATCATAATGGAATTTTGCATTTTGACATCATAATGGAATGTTACATTATGACATCATAATGGAATTTTGCATTATGACATCATAATGGAATGTTACATTATGACATCATAATGGAATTTTGCATTATGACATCATAATGAAATGTTACATTATGACATCATAATGGAATTTTACATTATGACATCTTAATAGAATTTTGCATTATGACATCATAATGGAATGTTACATTATGATATCATAATAGAATTTTGCATTATGACTAGAGATGAGCGAACACGTTCGGCCCCGCCCCTTTTTCGCCCGAACACCGAACTTTGCGAACGCCTCGGTGTTCGGGCGAAAAAGTTCGGGGGCCGCCGTGGCAGCGCGGGGGGGTGCGGCGGGGAGTGGGAGAGAGAGAGGGCTCCCCCCTGTTCCCCGCTACTGCCGCCCGCGCCGCCGCGCATCTCCCCGCCCCCCGGCGGCACCCGGACACTTACGCGCGAACACTGCAGTGTTCGCTAAAGCCGGTGTCCGGGTGCGGATGTGTCCGTAACGGACACATTCGCTCATCTCTAATTATGACATTATAATGGAATTTTTACATTATGACATCATAATTGAATTTTGCATTATGACATCATAATGGAATTTTACATTATGACATGATAATGGAATTTTGCATTATGACATCATAATGGAATGTTACATTATGACATCATAATGGAATTTTACATTATGACATCATAATGGAATGTTACATTATGACATCATAATGGAATTTTACATTATGACATCATAATAGAATTTTGCATTATGACATCATAATGGAGTTTTACATTATGACATCATAATGTAATTTTACATTATGACATCATAATGGAATTTTACATTATGACATCATAATGTAATTTTACATTATGACATCATAATGTAATTTTACATTATGACATCATAATGGAATTTTACATTATGACATCATAATGGAATTTTACATTATGACATCATAATGGAATTTTGCATTATGACATCATAATGGAATTTTCCATTATGACATCATAATGCAGTTTTACATTATGACATCATAATGGAATTTTACATTATGACATCATAATGGAATTTTGCATTATGACATCATAATGGAATTTTGCATTATGACATCATAATGGAATTTTGCATTATGACATCATAATGGAATTTTATATTATGACATCATAATGGAATGTTACATTATGACATCATAATGGAATTTTACATTATGACATCATAATGGTATGTTACATTATGACATCTAATGGAATGTTACATTTTGACATCATAATGGAATTTTGCATTATGACATCATAAAGGAATGTTACATTATGACATCATAATGGAATTTTGCATTATGACATCATAATGGAATGTTACATTATGACATCATAATGGAATTTGCATTATGACATCATAATGGAATGTTACATTATGACATCATAATGGAATTTTGCATTATGACATCAAAATGGAATGTTACATTATAACATCATAATGGAATTTTGCATTATGACATCATAATGGAATGTTACAGTATGACATCATAATGGAATTTTGCATTATGACATCATAATGGGATTTTACATTATGACATCATAATGGAATGTTACATTATGACATCATAATGGAATTTTACATTTTGACATCATAATGGAATTTTGCATTATGACATTATAATGAAATTTTGCATTATAACATCATAATGGAATTTTACATTATGACATCACAATGGAATGTTACATTATGACATCATAATGCAGTTTTACATTATGACATCATAATGGAATTTTGCATTATGACATCATAATGGAATTTTACATTATGACATCATAATGCAGTTTTACATTATGACATCATAATGGAATTTTGCATTATGACATCATAATGGAATTTTACATTATGACATCATAATGGAATGTTACATTATGACATCATAATGGAATTTTGCATTATGACATCATAATGGAATGTTACATTATGACATCATAATGGAGTTTTACATTATGACATCATAATAGAATTTTACATTATGACATCATAATGGAATGTTACATTATGACATCATAATGGAATTTTGCATTATGACATCATAATGGAATTTTACATTATGACATCATAATGGAATGTTACATTATGACATCCTAACGGAATTTTGCATTATGACATCATAATGGAATGTTACATTATGACATCATAATGGAATTTTGCATTATGACATCATAATGGGATGTAACATTATGACATCATAATGGAATTTTGCATTATGACATCATAATGGGATGTTACATTATGACATCATAATGGAAATTTGCATTATGACATCATAATGGAGTTTTACATTATGACATCATAATAGAATTTTACATTATGACATCATAATGGAATGTTACATTATATCATCATAATAGAATTTTGCATTATGACATCATAATGGAATTTTACATTATGACATCATAATGGAATTTTACATTATGACATCATAATCCAATTTTGCATTATGACATCATAATGGAATTTTACATTATGACATCATAATGCAGTTTTACATTATGACATCATAATGGAATTTTACATTATGACATCATAATGGAATTTTGCATTATGACATCATAATGGATTTTTGCATTATGACATCATAATGGAATTTTGCATTATGACATCATAATGGAATTTTACATTATGACATCATAATGGAATGTTACATTATGACATCATAATGGAATGTTACATTATGACATCTAATGGAATGTTAAATTTTGACATCATAATGGAATTTTGCATTATGACATCATAAAGGAATGTTACATTATGACATCATAATGGAATTTTGCATTATGACATCATAATAGAATTTTACATTATGACATCATAATGGAATTTTCCATTATGACATCATAATATAAATTTGCATTATGACATCATAATGGAATGTTACATTATGACATCATAATAGAATTTTGCATTATGACATCATAATGGAATTTTACATTATGACATCATAATGGAATTTTGCATTATGACATCATAATGAAATTTTGCATTATGACATCATAATAGAATTTTACATTATGACATGATAATGGAATTTTGCATTATGACATCATAATGGAATTTTACATTATGACATAATAATGGAATTTTGCATTAAGACATCATAATGGAATTTTGCATTATGACATCATAATGGAATGTTACATTATGACATTATAATGGAATTTTGCATTATGACATCATAATGGGATGTTACATTATGACATCATAATGTAATTTTACATTATGACATCATAATGGAATTTTACATTATGACATCATAATGGAATTTTACATTATGACATCATAATGGAATTTTGCATTATGACATCATAATGGAATTTTACATTATGACATCATAATGCAGTTTTACATTATGACATCATAATGGAATTTTGCATTATGACATCATAATGGAATTTTGCATTATGACATCATAATGGAATTTTTACATTATGACATCATAATTGAATTTTGCATTATGACATCATAATGGAATGTTACATTATGACATCATAATGGAATTTTACATTATGACATCATAATGGAATGTTACATTATGACATCTAATGGAATGTTACATTTTGACATCATAATGGAATTTTGCACTATGACATCATAAAGGAATGTTACATTATGACATCATAATGGAATTTTGCATGATGACATCATAATGGAATGTTACATTATGACTAAAGATGAGCGAACGTGTCCGTAACGGACACATCCGCACCCGGACACCGGCTTTAGCGAACACTGGAGTGTTCGCGCGTAAGTGTCCGGGTGCCGCCGGGGGGCGGGGAGATGCGCGGCGGCGCGGGCGGCAGTAGCGGGGAACAGGGGGGAGCCCTCTCTCTCTCCCTCTCCCCCCCGCTCCCCGCCGCACCCCCCCGCGCTGCCACGGCGGCCCCCGAACTTTTTCGCCCGAACACCGAGGTGTTCGCAAAGTTCGGTGTTCGGGCAAAAAGGGGCTGGGCCGAACGTGTTCGCTCATCTCTAATTATGACATCATAATGGAATTTGCATTATGACATCATAATGGAATGTTACATTATGACATCATAATGGAATTTTGCATTATGACATCAAAATGGAATGTTACATTATGACATCATAATGGAATTTTGCATTATGACATCATAATGGAATGTTACAGTATGACATCATAATGGAATTTTGCATTATGACATCATAATGGGATTTTACATTATGACATCATAATGGAATGTTACATTATGACATCATAATGGAATTTTACATTTTGACATCATAATGGAATTTTGCATTATGACATCATAATGAAATTTTGCATTATAACATCATAATGGAATTTTACATTATGACATCATAATGGAATGTTACATTATGACATCATAATGCAGTTTTACATTATGACATCATAATGGAATTTTGCATTATGACATCATAATGGAATTTTACATTATGACATCATAATGCAGTTTTACATTATGACATCATAATGGAATTTTGCATTATGACATCATAATGGAATTTTGCATTATGACATCATAATGGAATTTTTACATTATGACATCATAATTGAATTTTGCATTATGACATCATAATGGAATGTTACATTATGACATCATAATGGAATTATACATTATGACATCATAATGGAATTATACATTATGACATCATATTGGAATGTTACATTATGACATCTAATGGAATGTTACATTTTGACATCATAATGGAATTTTGCATTATGACATCATAAAGGAATGTTACATTATGACATCATAATGGAATTTTGCATTATGACATCATAATGGAATGTTACATTATGACATCATAATGGAATTTGCATTATGACATCATAATGGAATGTTACACTATGACATCATAATGGAATTTTGCATTATGACATCAAAATGGAATGTTACATTTTGACATCATAATGGAATTTTGCATTATGACATCATAATGGGATTTTACATTATGACATCATAATGGAATTTTGCATTATGACATCATAATGGAGTTTTACATTATGACATCATAATAGAATTTTACATTATGACATCATAATGGAATTTTCCATAATGACATCATAATATAAATTTGCATTATGACATCATAATGGAATGTTACATTATATCATCATAATAGAATTTTGCATTATGACATCATAATGGAATTTTACATTATGGCATCATAATCACATTTTACATTATGACATCATAATGGAATTTTGCATTATGACATCATAATGGATTTTTGCATTATGACATAATAATGGAATTTTGCATTATGACATCATAATGGAATTTTACATTATGACATCATAATGGAATGTTACATTATGACATCATAATGGAATGTTACATTATGACATCTAATGGAATGTTACATTTTGACATCATAATGGAATTTTGCATTATGACATCATAAAGGAATGTTACATTATGACATCATGATGAAATTTTGCATTATGACATCATAATGGAATGTTACATTATGACATCATAATGGAATTTGCATTATGACATCATAATGGAATGTTACATTATGACATCATAATGGAATTTTGCATTATGACATCAAAATGGAATGTTACATTATGACATCATAATGGAATTTTGCATTATGACATCATAATGGAATGTTACAGTATGACATCATAATGGAATTTTGCATTATGACATCATAATGGGATTTTACATTATGACATCATAATGGAATGTTACATTATGACATCATAATGGAATTTTACATTTTGACATCATAATGGAATTTTGCATTATGACATCATAATGAAATTTTGCATTATAACATCATAATGGAATTTTACATTATGACATCATAATGGAATGTTACATTATGACATCATAATGCAGTTTTACATTATGACATCATAATGGAATTTTGCATTATGACATCATAATGGAATTTTACATTATGACATCATAATGCAGTTTTACATTATGACATCATAATGGAATTTTGCATTATGACATCATAATGGAATTTTTACATTATGACATCATAATTGAATTTTGCATTATGACATCATAATGGAATGTTACATTATGACATCATAATGGAATTTTACATTATGACATCATAATGGAATGTTACATTATGACATCTAATGGAATGTTACATTTTGACATCATAATGGAATTTTGCATTACGACATCATAAAGGAATGTTACATTATGACATCATAATGGAATTTTGCATTATGACATCATAATGGAATGTTACATTATGACATCATAATGGAATTTGCATTATGACATCATAATGGAATGTTACACTATGACATCATAATGGAATTTTGCATTATGACATCATAATGAAATTTTGCATTATAACATCATAATGGAATTTTGCATTATGACATCATAATGGAATTTTACATTATGACATCATAATGGAATTTTGCATTAAGACATCATAATGGAATTTTGCATTATGACATCATAATGGAATTTTACATTATGACATCATAATGGAATGTTACATTATGACATCATAATGGAATTTTGCATTATGACATCATAATGGAATGTTACATTATGACATCATAATGGAGTTTTACATTATGACATCATAATAGAATTTTACATTATGACATCATAATGGAATGTTACATTATGACATCATAATGGAATTTTGCATTATGACATCATAATGGAATTTTACATTATGACATCATAATGGAATGTTACATTATGACATCCTAACGGAATTTTGCATTATGACATCATAATGGAATGTTACATTATGACATCATAATGGAATTTTGCATTATGACATCATAATGGGATGTAACATTATGACATCATAATGGAATTTTGCATTATGACATCATAATGGGATGTTACATTATGACATCATAATGGAATTTTACATTATGACATCATAATGGAATGTTACATTATGACATCTAATGGAATGTTACATTTTGACATCATAATGGAATTTTGCATTACGACATCATAAAGGAATGTTACATTATGACATCATAATGGAATTTTGCATTATGACATCATAATGGAATGTTACATTATGACATCATAATGGAATTTGCATTATGACATCATAATGGAATGTTACACTATGACATCATAATGGAATTTTGCATTATGACATCATAATGAAATTTTGCATTATAACATCATAATGGAATTTTGCATTATGACATCATAATGGAATTTTACATTATGACATCATAATGGAATTTTGCATTAAGACATCATAATGGAATTTTGCATTATGACATCATAATGGAATTTTACATTATGACATCATAATGGAATGTTACATTATGACATCATAATGGAATTTTGCATTATGACATCATAATGGAATGTTACATTATGACATCATAATGGAGTTTTACATTATGACATCATAATAGAATTTTACATTATGACATCATAATGGAATGTTACATTATGACATCATAATGGAATTTTGCATTATGACATCATAATGGAATTTTACATTATGACATCATAATGGAATGTTACATTATGACATCCTAACGGAATTTTGCATTATGACATCATAATGGAATGTTACATTATGACATCATAATGGAATTTTGCATTATGACATCATAATGGGATGTAACATTATGACATCATAATGGAATTTTGCATTATGACATCATAATGGGATGTTACATTATGACATCATAATGGAATTTTGCATTATGACATCATAATGGAGTTTTACATTGTGACATCATAAAAGAATTTTCCATTATGACATCATAATGGAATTTTCCATTATGACATCATAATGGAATTTTACATTATGACATCATAATGGAATTTTGCATTATGACAACATAATGGAATTTTACATTATGACATCATAATGCAGTTTTACATTATGACATCATAATGGAATTTTACATTATGACATCATAATGGAATTTTGCATTATGACATCATAATGGATTTTTGCATTATGACATCATAATGGAATTTTGCATTATGACATCATAATGGAATTTTGCATTATGACATCATAATGGAATTTTGCATTATGACATCATAATGGAATTTTGCATTATGACATCATAATGGAATTTTGCATTATGACATCATAATGGAATGTTACATTATGACATCATAATGGAATGTTACATTATGACATCTAATGGAATGTTACATTTTGACATCATAATGGAATTTTGCATTATGACATCATAAAGGAATGTTACATTATGACATCATGATGGAATTTTGCATTATGACATCATAATAGAATTTTACATTATGACATCATAATGCAATTTTCCATTATGACATCATAATATAAATTTGCATTATGACATCATAATGGAATGTTACATTATGACATCATAATAGAATTTTGCATTATGACATCATAATGGAATTTTACATTATGACATCATAATGGAATTTTGCATTATGACATCATATTGAAATTTTGCATTATGACATCATAATAGAATTTTACATTATGACATGATAATGGAATTTTGCATTAAGACATCATAATGGAATTTTGCATTATGACATCATAATGGAATTTTACATTATGACATCATAATGGAATGTTACATTTTGACATCATAATGGAATTTTCCATTATGACATCATAATGGAATGTTACATTATGACATTATAATGGAATTTTGCATTATGACATCATACTGGGATGTTACATTATGACATCATAATGTAATTTTACATTATGACATCATAATGTAATTTTACATTATGACATCATAATGGAATTTTACATTATGACATCATAATGGAATTTTACATTATGACATCATAATGGAATTTTGCATTATGACATCATAATGGAATTTTACATTATGACATCATAATGCAGTTTTACATTATGACATCATAATGGAATTTTGCATTATGACATCATAATGGAATTTTGCATTATGACATCATAATGGAATTTTTACATTATGACATCATAATTGAATTTTGCATTATGACATCATAATGGAATGTTACATTATGACATCATAATGGAATTTTACATTATGACATCATAATGGAATTTTACATTATGACATCATAATGGAATTTTACATTATGACATCATAATGGAATTTTGCATTATGACATCATAATGGAATTTTACATTATGACATCATAATGCAGTTTTACATTATGACATCATAATGGAATTTTGCATTATGACATCATAATGGAATTTTGCATTATGACATCATAATGGAATTTTTACATTATGACATCATAATTGAATTTTGCATTATGACATCATAATGGAATGTTACATTATGACATCATAATGGAATTTTACATTATGACATCATAATGGAATGTTACATTATGACATCTAATGGAATGTTACATTATGACATCATAATGGAATTTTGCATTATGACATCATAAAGGAATGTTACATTATGACATCATAAAGGAATTTTGCATTATGACATCATAATGGAATGTTACATTATGACATCATAATGGAATTTGCATTATGACATCATAATGGAATGTTACATTATGACATCATAATGGAATTTTGCATTATGACATCAAAATGGAATGTTACATTATGACATCATAATGGAATTTTGCATTATGACATCATAATGGAATGTTACAGTATGACATCATAATGGAATTTTGCATTATGACATCATAATGGGATTTTACATTATGACATCATAATGGAATGTTACATTATGACATCATAATGGAATTTTACATTTTGACATCATAATGGAATTTTGCATTTTGACTTCATAATGAAATTTTGCATTATAACATCATAATGGAATGTTACATTATGACATCATAATGCAGTTTTACATTATGACATCATAATGGAATTTTGCATTATGACATCATAATGGAATTTTACATTATGACATCATAATGCAGTTTTACATTATGACATCATAATGGAATTTTGCATTATGACATCATAATGGAATTTTTACATTATGACATCATAATTGAATTTTGCATTATGACATCATAATGGAATGTTACATTATGACATCATAATGGAATTATACATTATGACATCATAATGGAATTATACATTATGACATCATAATGGAATGTTACATTATGACATCTAATGGAATGTTACATTTTGACATCATAATGGAATCTTGCATTATGACATCATAAAGGAATGTTACATTATGACATCATAATGGAATTTTGCATTATGACATCATAATGGAATGTTACACTATGACATCATAATGGAATTTTGCATTATGACATCAAAATGGAATGTTACATTTTGACATCATAATGGAATTTTGCATTATGACATCATAATGGAATGTTACAGTATGACATCATAATGGAATTTTGCATTATGACATCATAATGGCATTTTACATTATGACATCATAATGGAATGTTACATTATGACATCATAATGGAATTTTACATTTTGACATCATAATGGAATTTTGCATTATGACATCATAATGAAATTTTGCATTATAACATCATAATGGAATTTTACATTATGACATCATAATGGAATTTTACATTATGACATCCTAATGGAATTTTGCATTATGACATCATAATGGAATTTTGCATTATGACATCATAATGGAATTTTACATTATGACATCATAATGGAATTTTGCATTATGACATCATAATGGAATTTTACATTATGACATCATAATGGAATTTTGCATTAAGACATCATAATGGAATTTTGCATTATGACATCATAATGGAATTTTGCATTAAGACATCATAATGGAATTTTGCATTATGACATCATAATGGATTTTTACATTATGACATCATAATGGAATGTTACATTATGACATCATAATGGAATGTTACATTATGACATCATAATGGAATTTTGCATTATGACATCATAATGGAATTTTACATTATGACATCATAACGGAATGTTACATTATGACATCCTAACGGAATTTTGCATTATGACATCATAATGGAATGTAACATTATGACATCATAATGGAATTTTGCATTATGACATCATAATGGGATGTAACATTATGACATCATAATGGAATTTTGCATTATGACATCATAATGGGATGTTACATTATGACATCATAATGGAATTTTGCATTATGACATCATAATGGAGTTTTACATTATGACATCATAATAGAATTTTACATTATGACATCATAATGGAATTTTCCATTATGACATCATAATATAAATTTGCATTATGACATCATAATGGAATGTTACATTATATCATCATAATAGAATTTTGCATTATGACATCATAATGGAATTTTACATTATGACATCATAATGGAATTTTACATTATGACATCATAATGGAATTTTGCATTATGACATCATAACGGAATTTTACATTATGACATCATAATGCAGTTTTACATTATGACATCATAATGGAATTTTACATTATGACATCATAATGGAATTTTGCATTATGACATCATAATGGATTTTTGCATTATGACATCATAAGGGAATTTTGCATTATGACATCATAATGGAATTTTTCATTATGACATCATAATGGAATGTTACATTATGACATCATAATGGAATGTTACATTATGACATCTAATGGAATGTTACATTTTGACATCATAATGGAATTTTGCATTATGACATCATAAAGGAATGTTACATTATGACATCATAATGGAATTTTGCATTATGACATCATAATAGAATTTTACATTATGACATCATAATGGAATTTTCCATTATGACATCATAATATAAATTTGCATTATGATATCATAATGGAATGTTACATTATGACATCATAATAGAATTTTGCATTATGACATCATAATGGAATTTTACATTATGACATCATAATGGAATTTTGCATTATGACATCATAATGAAATTTTGCATTATGACATCATAATAGAATTTTACATCATGACATGATAATGGAATTTTGCATTATGACATCATAATGGAATTTTACATTATGACATAATAATGGAATTTTGCATTAAGACATCATAATGGAATTTTGCATTATGACATCATAATGGAATCTTACATTATGACATTATAATGGAATTTTGCATTATGACATCATAATGGGATGTTACATTATGACATCATAATGTAATTTTACATTATGACATCATAATGGAATTTTACATTATGACATCATAATGGAATTTTACATTATGACATCATAATGGAATTTTGCATTATGACATCATAATGGAATTTTACATTATGACATCATAATGCAGTTTTACATTATGACATCATAATGGAATTTTGCATTATGACATCATAATGGAATTTTGCATTATGACATCATAATGGAATTTTTACATTATGACATCATAATTGAATTTTGCATTATGACATCATAATGGAATGTTACATTATGACATCATAATGGAATTTTACATTATAACATCATAATGGAATGTTACATTATGACATCTAATGGAATGTTACATTTGACATCATAATGGAATTTTGCATTATGACATCATAAAGGAATCTTACATTATGACATCATAATGGAATTTTGCATTATGACATCATAATGGAATGTTACATTATGACATCATAATGGAATTTGCATTATGACATCATAATGGAATGTTACACTATGACATCATAATGGAATTTTGCATTATGACATCAAAATGGAATGTTACATTATGACATCATAATGGAATTTTGCATTATGACATCATAATGGAATGTTACAGTATGACATCATAATGGAATTTTGCATTATGACATCATAATGGGATTTTACATTATGACATCATAATGGAATGTTACATTATGACATCATAATGGAATTTTACATTTTGACATCATAATGGAATTTTGCATTATGACATCATAATGAAATTTTGCATTATAACATCATAATGGAATTTTACATTATGACATCATAATGGAATTTTACATTATGACATCCTAATGGAATTTTGCATTATGACATCATAATGGAATTTTGCATTATGACATCATAATGGAATTTTACATTATGACATCATAATGGAATTTTGCATTATGACATCATAATGGAATTTTACATTATGACATCATAATGGAATTTTGCATTAAGACATCATAATGGAATTTTGCATTATGACATCATAATGGAATTTTGCATTATGACATCATAATGGAATTTTAAATTATGACATCATAATGGAATTTTGCATTATGACATCATAATGGAATGTTACATCATGACATCATAACGGAATTTTGCATTATGACATCATAATGGAATGTTACATTATGACATCATAATGGAATTTTGCATTATGACATCATAATGGGATGTAACATTATGACATCATAATGGAATTTTGCATTATGACATCATAATGGAGTTTTACATTATGACATCATAATAGAATTTTACATTATGACATCATAATGGAATTTTCCATTATGACATCATAATATAAATTTGCATTATGACATCATAATGGAATGTTACATTATATCATCATAATAGAATTTTGCATTATGACATCATAATGGAATGTTACATTATATCATCATAATAGAATTTTGCATTATGACATCATAATGGAATTTTACATTATGACATCATAATGGAATTTTACATTATGACATCATAATGGAATTTTACATTATGACATCATAATGGAATTTTGCATTATGACATCATAATGGAATTTTACATTATGACATCATAATGGAATTTAACATTATGACATCATAATGGAATTTTACATTATGACATCATAATGGAATTTTACATTATGACATCATAATGGAATGTTACATTATGGCATCATAATGGAATTTTACATAATGACATCATAATGGAATGTTACATTATGACATCTAATGGAATGTTACATTTTGACATCATAATGGAATTTTGCATTATGACATCATAAAGGAATGTTACATTATGACATCATAATGGAATTTTGCATTATGACATCATAATGGAATGTTACATTATGACATCATAATAGAATTTTACATTATGACATCATAATGGAATTTTCCATTATGACGTCATAATATAATTTTGCATTATGACATCATAATGGAATGTTACATTATGACATCATAATAGAATTTCGCATTATGACATCATAATGGAAATTTTTATTATGACATCATAATGGAATTTTGCATTATGACATCATAATGAAATTTTGCATTATGACATCATAATAGAATTTTACATTATGACATCATAATAGAATTTTACATTATGACATAATAATGGAATTTTGCATTAAGACATCATAATGGAATTTTGCATTATGACATCATAATGGAATTTTGCATTATGACATCATAATGGAATTTTACATTATGACATCATAATGGAATTTTGCATTATGACATCATAATGGAATTTTACATTATGACATCATAATGGAATTTTGCATTATGACATCATAATGGAGTTTTACATTATGACATCATAATGGCATTTTGCATTATGACATCATAATGGAATTTTACATTATGACATCATAATGGAATTTTGCATTATGTCATCATAATGGAATTTTGCATTATGACATCATAATGGAATTTTGCATTATGACATCATAATGGAATTTTGCATTATGACATCATAATGGAATTTTGCATTATGACATCATAATGGAATTTTGCATTTTGACATCATAATGGAATGTTACATTATGACATCATAATGGAATTTTGCATTATGACATCATAATGGAATGTTACGTTATGACATCATAATGGAATTTTGCATTATGACATCATAATGGAATGTTACGTTATGACATCATAATGGAATTTTACATTATGACATCTTAATATAATTTTGCATTATGACATCATAATGGAATGTTACATTATGATATCATAATAGAATTTTGCATTATGACATCATAATGGAGTTTTACAATATGACATCATAATGTAATTTTACATTATGACATCATAATGGAATTTTACATTATGACATCATAATGTAATTTTACATTATGACATCATAATGTAATTTTACATTATGACATCATAATGGAATTTTACATTATGACATCATAATGGAATTTTACATTATGACATCATAATGGAATTTTGCATTATGACATCATAATGGAATTTTCCATTATGACATCATAATGCAGTTTTACATTATGACATCATAATGGAATTTTACATTATGACATCATAATGGAATTTTGCATTATGACATCATAATGGAATTTTGCATTATGACATCATAATGGGATTTTGCATTATGACATCATAATGGAATTTTACATTATGACATCATAATGGAATGTTACATTATGACATCATAATGGAATTTTACATTATAACATCATAATGGAATGTTACATTATGACATCTAATGGAATGTTACATTTGACATCATAATGGAATTTTGCATTATGACATCATAAAGGAATCTTACATTATGACATCATAATGGAATTTTGCATTATGACATCATAATGGAATGTTACACTATGACATCATAATGGAATTTTGCATTATGACATCAAAATGGAATGTTACATTATGACATCATAATGGAATTTTGCATTATGACATCATAATGGAATGTTACAGTATGACATCATAATGGAATTTTGCATTATGACATCATAATGGAATTTTACATTATGACATCATAATGGAATTTTGCATTAAGACATCATAATGGAATTTTGCATTATGACATCATAATGGATTTTTACATTATGACATCATAATGGAATGTTACATTATGACATCATAATGGAATTTTGCATTATGACATCATAATGGAATGTTACATTATGACATCATAATGGAGTTTTACATTATGACATCATAATAGAATTTTACATTATGACATCATAATGGAATGTTACATTATGACATCATAATGGAATTTTGCATTATGACATCATAATGGAATTTTACATTATGACATCATAACGGAATGTTACATTATGACATCATAATGGGACGTAACATTATGACATCATAATGGAATTTTGCATTATGACATCATAATGGGATGTTACATTATGACATCATAATGGAATTTTGCATTATGACATCATAATGGAGTTTTACATTATGACATCATAATAGAATTTTACATTATGACATCATAATGGAATTTTCCATTATGACATCATAATATAAATTTGCATTATGACATCATAATGGAATGTTACATTATATCATCATAATAGAATTTTGCATTATGACATCATAATGGAATTTTACATTATGACATCATAATGGAATTTTACATTATGACATCATAATGGAATTTTGCATTATGACATCATAATGGAATTTTACATTATGACATCATAATGCAGTTTTACATTATGACATCATAATGGAATTTTACATTATGACATCATAATGGAATTTTGCATTATGACATCATAATGGATTTTTGCATTATGACATCATAATGGAATTTTGCATTATGACATCATAATGGAATTTTACATTATGACATCATAATGGAATGTTACATTATGACATCATAATGGAATGTTACATTATGACATCTAATGGAATGCTACATTTTGACATCATAATGGAATTTTGCATTATGACATCATAAAGGAATGTAACATTATGACATCATAATGGAATTTTGCATTATGACATCATAATAGAATTTTACATTATGACATCATAATTAGAGATGAGCGAACACGTTCGGCCCCGCCCCTTTTTCGCCCGAACACCGAACCTTGCGAACACTTCAGTGTTCGGGCGAAAAAGTTCGGGGGCCGCCGTGGCAGCGCGGGGGGGTGCGGCGGGGAGTGGGGGGGAGAGGGAGAGAGAGATGGCTCCCCCCTGTTCCCCGCTACTGCCGCCCGCGCCGCCGCGCATCTCCCCACCCCCCGGCGGCACCCAGACACTTACGCGCGAACACTGCAGTGTTCGGCAAAGCGGGTGTCCGGGTGCGGATGTGTCCGTAACGGACACGTTCGCTCATCTCTAATCATAATGGAATTTTCCATTATGACATCATAATATAAATTTGCATTATGACATCATAATGGAATGTTACATTATGACATCATAATAGAATTTTGCATTATGACATCATAATGGAATTTTACATTATGACATCATAATGGAATTTTGCATTATGACATCATAATGAAATTTTGCATTATGACATCATAATAGAATTTTACATTATGACTAGAGATGAGCGAACACGTTCGGCCCCGCCCCTTTTTCGCCCGAACACCGAACTTTGCGAACACCTCGGTGTTCGCGCGAAAAAGTTCGGGGGCCGCCGTGGCAGCGCGGGGGGGTGCGGCGGGGAGCGGGGGGGAGAGGGAGAGAGAGAGGGCTCCCCCCTGTTCCCCGCTACTGCCGCCCGCGCCGCCGCGCATCTCCCCGCCCCCCGGCGGCACCCGGACACTTACGCGCGAACACTCCAGTGTTCGCTAAAGCCGGTGTCCGGGTGCGGATGTGTCCGTTACGGACACGTTCGCTCATCTCTAATTATGACATGATAATGGAATTTTGCATTATGACATCATAATGGAATTTTACATTATGACATAATAATGGAATTTTGCATTAAGACATCATAATGGAATTTTGCATTATGACATCATAATGGAATTTTACATTATGACATCATAATGGAATGTTACATTATGACATCATAATGGAATTTTGCATTATGACATCATAATGGAATGTTACATTATGACATTATAATGGAATTTTGCATTATGACATCATAATGGGATGTTACATTATGACATCATAATGTAATTTTACATTATGACATCATAATGGAATTTTACATTATGACATCATAATGGAATTTTACATTATGACATCATAATGGAATTTTGCATTATGACATCATAATGGAATTTTACATTATGACATCATAATGCAGTTTTACATTATGACATCATAATGGAATTTTGCATTATGACATCATAATGGAATTTTGCATTATGACATCATAATGGAATTTTTACATTATGACATCATATTTGAATTTTGCATTATGACATCATAATGGAATGTTACATTATGACATCATAATGGAATTTTACATTATAACATCATAATGGAATGTTACATTATGACATCTAATGGAATGTTACATTTGACATCATAATGGAATTTTGCATTATGACATCATAAAGGAATCTTACATTATGACATCATAATGGAATTTTGCATTATGACATCATAATAGAATTTTACATTATGACATCATAATGGAATTTTGCATTATGACATCATAATGAAATTTTGCATTATGACATCATAATAGAATTTTACATTATGACATGATAATGGAATTTTGCATTATGACATCATAATGGAATTTTACATTATGACATAATAATGGAATTTTACATTATGACATCATAATGGAATTTTGCATTAAGACATCATAATGGAATTTTGCATTATGACATCATAATGGAATTTTGCATTATGACATCATAATGGAATTTTACATTATGACATCATAATGGAATTTTGCATTATGACATCATAATGAAATTTTGCATTATGACATAATAGAATTTTACATTATGACATGATAATGGAATTTTGCATTATGACATCATAATGGAATTTTACATTATGACATAATAATGGAATTTTGCATTAAGACATCATAATGGAATTTTGCAATATGACATCATAATGGAATTTTACATTATGACATCATAATGGAATGTTACATTATGACATCATAATGGAATTTTGCATTATGACATCATAATGGAATGTTACATTATGACATTATAATGGAATTTTGCATTATGACATCATAATGGGATGTTACATTATGACATCATAATGTAATTTACATTATGACATCATAATGTAATTTTACATTATGACATCATAATGGAATTTTACATTATGACATCATAATGGAATTTTGCATTATGACATCATAATGGAATTTTACATTATGACATCATAATGCAGTTTTACATTATGACATCATAATGGAATTTTGCATTATGACATCATAATGGAATTTTGCATTATGACATCATAATGGAATTTTTACATTATGACATCATAATGGAATGTTACATTATGACATCATAATGGAATTTTACATTATAACATCATAATGGAATGTTACATTATGACATCTAATGGAATGTTACATTTGACATCATAATGGAATTTTGCATTATGACATCATAAATGAATCTTACATTATGACATCATAATGGAATTTTACATTTTGACATCATAATGGAATTTTGCATTATGACATCATAATGAAATTTTGCATTATAACATCATAATGGAATTTTACATTATGACATCATAATGGAATTTTACATTATGACATCCTAATGGAATTTTGCATTATGACATCATAATGGAATTTTGCATTATGACATCATAATGGAATTTTACATTATGACATAATGGAATTTTGCATTATGACATCATAATGGAATTTTACATTATGACATCATAATGGAATTTTACATTATGACATCATAATGGAATTTTGCATTATGACATCATAATGGAATTTTACATTATGACATCATAATGCAGTTTTACATTATGACATCATAATGGAATTTTGCATTATGACATCATAATGGAATTTTGCATTATGACATCATAATGGAATTTTTACATTATGACATCATATTTGAATTTTGCATTATGACATCATAATGGAATGTTACATTATGACATCATAATGGAATTTTACATTATAACATCATAATGGAATGTTACATTATGACATCTAATGGAATGTTACATTTGACATCATAATGGAATTTTGCATTATGACATCATAAAGGAATCTTACATTATGACATCATAATGGAATTTTGCATTATGACATCATAATAGAATTTTACATTATGACATCATAATGGAATTTTGCATTATGACATCATAATGAAATTTTGCATTATGACATCATAATAGAATTTTACATTATGACATGATAATGGAATTTTGCATTATGACATCATAATGGAATTTTACATTATGACATAATAATGGAATTTTACATTATGACATCATAATGGAATTTTGCATTAAGACATCATAATGGAATTTTGCATTATGACATCATAATGGAATTTTGCATTATGACATCATAATGGAATTTTACATTATGACATCATAATGGAATTTTGCATTATGACATCATAATGAAATTTTGCATTATGACATAATAGAATTTTACATTATGACATGATAATGGAATTTTGCATTATGACATCATAATGGAATTTTACATTATGACATAATAATGGAATTTTGCATTAAGACATCATAATGGAATTTTGCAATATGACATCATAATGGAATTTTACATTATGACATCATAATGGAATGTTACATTATGACATCATAATGGAATTTTGCATTATGACATCATAATGGAATGTTACATTATGACATTATAATGGAATTTTGCATTATGACATCATAATGGGATGTTACATTATGACATCATAATGTAATTTACATTATGACATCATAATGTAATTTTACATTATGACATCATAATGGAATTTTACATTATGACATCATAATGGAATTTTGCATTATGACATCATAATGGAATTTTACATTATGACATCATAATGCAGTTTTACATTATGACATCATAATGGAATTTTGCATTATGACATCATAATGGAATTTTGCATTATGACATCATAATGGAATTTTTACATTATGACATCATAATGGAATGTTACATTATGACATCATAATGGAATTTTACATTATAACATCATAATGGAATGTTACATTATGACATCTAATGGAATGTTACATTTGACATCATAATGGAATTTTGCATTATGACATCATAAATGAATCTTACATTATGACATCATAATGGAATTTTACATTTTGACATCATAATGGAATTTTGCATTATGACATCATAATGAAATTTTGCATTATAACATCATAATGGAATTTTACATTATGACATCATAATGGAATTTTACATTATGACATCCTAATGGAATTTTGCATTATGACATCATAATGGAATTTTGCATTATGACATCATAATGGAATTTTACATTATGACATAATGGAATTTTGCATTATGACATCATAATGGAATTTTACATTATGACATCATAATGGAATTTTGCATTAAGACATCATAATGGAATTTTGCATTATGACATCATAATGGAATTTTACATTATGACATCATAATGGAATGTTACATTATGACATCATAATGGAATTTTGCATTATGACATCATAATGGAATGTTACATTATGACATCATAATGGAGTTTTACATTATGACATCATAATAGAATTTTACATTATGACATCATAATGGAATGTTACATTATGACATCATAATGGAATTTTGCATTATGACATCATAATGGAATTTTACATTATGACATCATAATGGAATGTTACATTATGACATCCTAACGGAATTTTGCATTATGACATCATAATGGAATGTAGCATTATGACATCATAATGGAATTTTGCATTATGACATCATAATGGGATGTAACATTATGACATCATAATGGAATTTTGCATTATGACATCATAATGGGATGTTACATTATGACATCATAATGGAATTTTGCATTATGACATCATAATGGAGTTTTACATTATGACATCATAATAGAATTTTACATTATGACATCATAATGGAATTTTCCATTATGACATCATAATATAAATTTGCATTATGACATCATAATGGAATGTTACATTATATCATCATAATAGAATTTTGCATTATGACATCATAATGGAATTTTACATTATGACATCATAATGGAATTTTACATTATGACCTCATAATGGAATTTTGCATTATGACATCATAATGGAATTTTACATTATGACATCATAATGCAGTTTTACATTATGACATCATAATGGAATTTTACATTATGACATCATAATGGAATTTTGCATTATGACATCATAATGGATTTTTGCATTATGACATCATAATGGAATTTTGCATTATGACATCATAATGGAATTTTACATTATGACATCATAATGGAATGTTACATTATGACATCATAATGGAATGTTACATTATGACATCTAATGGAATGCTACATTTTGACATCATAATGGAAATTTGCATTATGACATCATAAAGGAATGTAACATTATGACATCATAATGGAATTTTGCATTATGACATCATAATAGAATTTTACATTATGACATCATAATTAGAGATGAGCGAACAGGTTCGGCCCCGCCCATTTTTCGCCCGAACACCGAACCTTGCGAACACTTCAGTGTTCGGGCGAAAAAGTTCGGGGGCCGCCGTGGCAGCGCGGGGGGGTGCGGCGGGGAGTGGGGGGGAGAGGGAGAGAGATGGCTCCCCCCTGTTCCCCGCTACTGCCGCCCGCGCCACCGCGCATCTCCCCACCCCCCGGCGGCACCCGGACACTTACGCGCGAACACTGCAGTGTTCGGCAAAGCGGGTGTCCGGGTGCGGATGTGTCCGTAACGGACACGTTCGCTCATCTCTAATCATAATGGAATTTTCCATTATGACATCATAATATAAATTATGACATCATAATGGAATGTTACATTATGACATCATAATAGAATTTTGCATTATGACATCATAATGGAATTTTACATTATGACATCATAATGGAATTTTGCATTATGACATCATAATGAAATTTTGCATTATGACATCATAATAGAATTTTACATTATGACATGATAATGGAATTTTGCATTATGACATCATAATGGAATTTTACATTATGACATAATAATGGAATTTTGCATTAAGACATCATAATGGAATTTTGCATTATGACATCATAATGGAATTTTACATTATGACATCATAATGGAATGTTACATTATCACATCATAATGGAATTTTGCATTATGACATCATAATGGAATGTTACATTATGACATTATAATGGAATTTTGCATTATGACATCATAATGGAATTTTACATTATGACATAATAATGGAATTTTGCATTATGACATCATAATGGAATTTTACATTATGACATAATAATGGAATTTTGCATTAAGACATCATAATGGAATTTTGCATTATGACATCATAATGGAATTTTACATTATGACATCATAATGGAATGTTACATTATGACATCATAATGGAATTTTGCATTATGACATCATAATGGAATGTTACATTATGGCATTATAATGGAATTTTGCATTATGACATCATAATGGGATGTTACATTATGACATCATAATGTAATTTTACATTATGACATCATAATGGAATTTTACATTATGACATCATAATGGAATTTTACATTATGACATCATAATGAAATTTTGCATTATGACATCATAATAGAATTTTACATTATGACATCATAATGGTATTTTACATTATGACATAATAATGGAATTTTGCATTAAGACATCATAATGGAATTTTGCATTATGACATCATAATTGAATTTTGCATTATGACATCATAATGGAATTTTACATTATGACATCATAATGGAATTTTGCATTATGACATCATAATGGAATTTTACATTATGACATCATAATGGAATTTTGCATTATGACATCATAATGGAGTTTTACATTATGACATCATAATGGCATTTTGCATTATGACATCATAATGGAATTTTACATTATGACATCATAATGGAATTTTGCATTATGTCATCATAATGGAATTTTGCATTATGACATCATAATGGAATTTTACATTATGACATCATAATGGAATTTTGCATTATGACATCATAATGGAATTTTGCATTATGACATCATAATGGAATTTTGCATTTTGACATCATAATGGAATGTAACATTATGACATCATAATGGAATTTTGCATTATGACATCATAATGGAATGTTACGTTATGACATCATAATGGAATTTTGCATTATGACATCATAATGGAATGTTACGTTATGACATCATAATGGAATTTTACATTATGACATCTTAATATAATTTTGCATTATGACATCATAATGGAGTTTTACATTATGACATCATAATGTAATTTTACATTATGACATCATAATGTAATTTTACATTATGACATCATAATGTAATTTTACATTATGACATCATAATGTAATTTTACATTATGACATCATAATGGAATTTTACATTATGACATCATAATGGAATTTTACATTATGACATCATAATGGAATTTTGCATTATGACATCATAATGGAATTTTCCATTATGACATCATAATGCAGTTTTACATTATGACATCATAATGGAATTTTACATTATGACATCATAATGGAATTTTGCATTATGACATCATAATGGAATTTTGCATTATGACATCATAATGGAATTTTGCATTATGACATCATAATGGAATTTTACATTATGACATCATAATGGAATGTTACATTATGACATCATAATGGAATTTTACATTATAACATCATAATGGAATGTTACATTATGACATCTAATGGAATGTTACATTTGACATCATAATGGAATTTTGCATTATGACATCATAAAGGAATCTTACATTATGACATCATAATGGAATTTTGCATTATGACATCATAATGGAATGTTACATTATGACATCATAATGGAATTTGCATTATGACATCATAATGGAATGTTACACTATGACATCATAATGGAATTTTGCATTATGACATCAAAATGGAATGTTACATTATGACATCATAATGGAATTTTGCATTATGACATCATAATAGAATGTTACAGTATGACATCATAATGGAATTTTGCATTATGACATCATAATGGGATTTTACATTATGACATCATAATGGAATGTTACATTATGACATCATAATGGAATTTTACATTTTGACATCATAATGGAATTTTGCATTATGACATCATAATGAAATTTTGCATTATAACATCATAATGGAATTTTACATTATGACATCATAATGGAATTTTACATTATGACATCCTAATGGAATTTTGCATTATGACATCATAATGGAATTTTGCATTATGACATCATAATGGAATTTTACATTATGACATCATAATGGAATTTTGCTATATTACATCATAATGGAATTTTACATTATGACATCATAATGGAATTTTGCATTAAGACATCATAATGGAATTTTGCATTATGACATCATAATGGAATTTTACATTATGACATCATAATGGAATGTTACATTATGACATCATAATGGAATTTTGCATTATGACATCATAATGGAATGTTACATTATGACATCATAATGGAGTTTTACATTATGACATCATAATAGAATTTTACATTATGACATCATAATGGAATGTTACATTATGACATCATAATGGAATTTTGCATTATGACATCATAATGGAATTTTACATTATGACATCATAATGGAATGTTACATTATGACATCCTAACGGATTTTTGCATTATGACATCATAATGGAATGTAACATTATGACATCATAATGGAATTTTGCATTATGACATCATAATGGGCTGTAACATTATGACATCATAATGGAATTTTGCATTATGACATCATAATGGGATGTTACATTATGACATCATAATGGAATTTTGCATTATGACATCATAATGGAGTTTTACATTATGACATCATAATAGAATTTTACATTATGACATCATAATAGAATTTTCCATTATGACATCATAATATAAATTTGCATTATGACATCATAATGGAATGTTACATTATATCATCATAATAGAATTTTGCATTATGACATCATAATGGAATTTTACATTATGACATCATAATGGAATTTTGCATTATGACATCATAATGGAATTTTACATTATGACATCATAATGCAGTTTTACATTATGACATCATAATGGAATTTTACATTATGACATCATAATGGAATTTTGCATTATGACATCATAATGGATTTTTGCATTATGACATCATAATGGAATTTTGCATTATGACATCATAATGGAATGTTACATTATGACATCATAATGGAATGTTACATTATGACATCATAATGGAATGTTACATTATGACATCTAATGGAATGCTACATTTTGACATCATAATGGAATTTTGCATTATGACATCATAAAGGAATGTAACATTATGACATCATAATGGAATTTTGCATTATGACATCATAATAGAATTTTACATTATGACATCATAATTAGAGATGAGCGAACACGTTCGGCCCCGCCCCTTTTTCGCCCGAACACCGAACCTTGCGAACACTTCAGTGTTCGGGCGAAAAAGTTCGGGGGCCGCCGTGGCAGCGCGGGGGGGTGCGGCGGGGAGTGGGGGGGAGAGGGAGAGAGAGATGGCTCCCCCCTGTTCCCCGCTACTGCCGCCCGCGCCGCCGCGCATCTCCCCACCCCCCGGCGGCACCCGGACACTTACGCGCGAACACTGCAGTGTTCGGCAAAGCGGGTGTCCGGGTGCGGATGTGTCCGTAACGGACACGTTCGCTCATCTCTAATCATAATGGAATTTTCCATTATGACATCATAATATAAATTTGCATTATGACATCATAATGGAATGTTACATTATGACATCATAATAGAATTTTGCATTATGACATCATAATGGAATTTTACATTATGACATCATAATGGAATTTTGCATTATGACATCATAATGAAATTTTGCATTATGACATCATAATAGAATTTTACATTATGACATGATAATGGAATTTTGCATTATGACATCATAATGGAATTTTACATTATGACATAATAATGGAATTTTGCATTAGGACATCATAATGGAATTTTGCATTATGACATCATAATGGAATTTTACATTATGACATCATAATGGAATGTTACATTATGACATCATAATGGAATTTTGCATTATGACATCATAATGGAATGTTACATTATGACATTATAATGGAATTTTGCATTATGACATCATAATGGGATGTTACATTATGACATCATAATGTAATTTTACATTATGACATCATAATGGAATTTTACATTATGACATCATAATGGAATTTTACATTATGACATCATAATGGAATTTTGCATTATGACATCATAATGGAATTTTACATTATGACATCATAATGCAGTTTTACATTATGACATCATAATGGAATTTTGCATTATGACATCATAATGGAATTTTGCATTATGACATCATAATGGAATTTTGCATTATGACATCATAATGGAATTTTTACATTATGACATCATAATTGAATTTTGCATTATGACATCATAATGGAATGTTACATTATGACATCATAATGGAATTTTACATTATAACATCATAATGGAATGTTACATTATGACATCTAATGGAGTGTTACATTTGACATCATAATGGAATTTTGCATTATGACATCATAAAGGAATCTTACATTATGACATCATAATGGAATTTTGCATTATGACATCATAATGGAATGTTACATTATGACATCATAATGGAATTTGCAATATGACATCATAATGGAATGTTACACTATGACATCATAATGGAATTTTGCATTATGACATCAAAATGGAATGTTACATTATGACATCATAATGGAATTTTGCATTATGACATCATAATGGAATGTTACAGTATGACATCATAATGGAATTTTGCATTATGACATCATAATGGGATTTTACATTATGACATCATAATGGAATGTTACATTATGACATCATAATGGAATTATACATTTTGACATCATAATGGAATTTTGCATTATGACATCATAATGAAATTTTGCATTATAACATCATAATGGAATTTTACATTATGACATCATAATGGAATTTTACATTATGACATCCTAATGGAATTTTGCATTATGACATCATAATGGAATTTTGCATTATGACATCATAATGGAATTTTACATTATGACATCATAATGGAATTTTGCATTATGACATCATAATGGAATTTTACATTATGACATCATAATGGAATTTTGCATTAAGACATCATAATGGAATTTTGCATTATGACATCATAATGGAATTTTGCATTATGACATCATAATGGAATTTTACATTATGACATCATAATGGAATTTTGCATTATGACATCATAATGGAATTTTACATTATGACATCATAATGGAATTTTGCATTATGACATCATAATGGAATTTTACATTATGACATCATAATGGAATTTTGCATTAAGACATCATAATGGAATTTTGCATTATGACATCATAATGGAATTTTGCATTATGACATCATAATGGAATTTTACATTATGACATCATAATGGAATTTTGCATTATGACATCATAATGAAATTTTGCATTATGACATCATAATAGAATTTTACATTATGACATGATAATGGAATTTTGCATTATGACATCATAATGGAATTTTACATTATGACATAATAATGGAATTTTGCATTAAGACATCATAATGGAATTTTGCAATATGACATCATAATGCAATTTTACATTATGACATCATAATGGAATGTTACATTATGACATCATAATGGAATTTTGCATTATGACATCATAATGGAATGTTACATTATGACATTATAATGGAATTTTGCATTATGACATCATAATGGGATGTTACATTATGACATCATAATGGAATTTTACATTATGACATCATAATGGAATTTTACATTATGACATCATAATGGAATTTTACATTATGACATCATAATGGAATTTTGCATTATGACATCATAATGGAATTTTACATTATGACATCATAATGGAGTTTTACATTATGACATCATAATAGAATTTTACATTATGACATCATAATGGAATGTTACATTATGACATCATAATGGAAGTTTGCATTATGACATCATAATGGAATTTTACATTATGACATCATAATGGAATGTTACAGTATGACATCCTAACGGATTTTTGCATTATGACATCATAATGGAATGTAACATTATGACATCATAATGGAATTTTACATTTGACATCATAATGGAATTTTGCATTATGACATCATAAAGGAATCTTACATTATGACATCATAATGGAATTTTGCATTATGACATCATAATGGAATTTTACATTATGACATCATAATGGAATTTTGCATTATGACATCATAATGAAATTTTGCATTATGACATCATAATAGAATTTTACATTATGACATGATAATGGAATTTTGCATTATGACATCATAATGGAATTTTACATTATGACATAATAATGGAATTTTACATTATGACATCATAATGGAATTTTGCATTAAGACATCATAATGGAATTTTGCATTATGACATCATAATGGAATTTTGCATTATGACATCATAATGGAATTTTACATTATGACATCATAATGGAATTTTGCATTATGACATCATAATGAAATTTTGCATTATGACATCATAATAGAATTTTACATTATGACATGATAATGGAATTTTGCATTATGACATCATAATGGAATTTTACATTATGACATAATAATGGAATTTTGCATTAAGACATCATAATGGAATTTTGCAATATGACATCATAATGGAATTTTACATTATGACATCATAATGGAATGTTACATTATGACATCATAATGGAATTTTGCATTATGACATCATAATGGAATGTTACATTATGACATTATAATGGAATTTTGCATTATGACATCATAATGGGATGTTACATTATGACATCATAATGTAATTTACATTATGACATCATAATGTAATTTTACATTATGACATCATAATGGAATTTTACATTATGACATCATAATGGAATTTTGCATTATGACATCATAATGGAATTTTACATTATGACATCATAATGCAGTTTTACATTATGACATCATAATGGAATTTTGCATTATGACATCATAATGGAATTTTGCATTATGACATCATAATGGAATTTTTACATTATGACATCATAATGGAATGTTACATTATGACATCATAATGGAATTTTACATTATAACATCATAATGGAATGTTACATTATGACATCTAATGGAATGTTACATTTGACATCATAATGGAATTTTGCATTATGACATCATAAAGGAATCTTACATTATGACATCATAATGGAATTTTGCATTATGACATCATAATGAAATGTTACATTATGACATCATAATGGAATTTGCATTATGACATCATAATGGAATATTACACTATGACATCATAATGGAATTTTGCATTATGACATCAAAATGGAATGTTACATTATGACATCATAATGGAATTTTGCATTATGACATCATAATGGAATGTTACAGTATGACATCATAATGGAATTTTGCATTATGACATCATAATGGGATTTTACATTATGACATCATAATGGAATGTTACATTATGACATCATAATGGAATTTTACATTTTGACATCATAATGGAATTTTGCATTATGACATCATAATGAAATTTTGCATTATGACATCATAATGGAATTTTACATTATGACATCATAATGGAATTTTGCATTATGACATCATAATGGAATTTTACATTATGACATCATAATGGAATTTTGCATTAAGACATCATAATGGAATTTTGCATTATGACATCATAATGGAATTTTGCATTATGACATCATAATGGAATTTTACATTATGACATCATAATGGAATTTTGCATTATGACATCATAATGGAATGTTACATTATGACATCATAACGGAATTTTGCATTATGACATCATAATGGAATGTTACATTATGACATCATAATGGAATTTTGCATTATGACATCATAATGGGATGTAACATTATGACATCATAATGGAATTTTGCATTATGACATCATAATGGGATGTTACATTATGACATCATAATGGAATTTTGCATTATGACATCATAAAGGAGTTTTACATTATGACATCATAATTAGAGATGAGCGAACGTGTCCGTAACGGACACATCCGCACCCGGACACCGGCTTTAGCGAACACTGGAGTGTTCGCGCGTAAGTGTCCGGGTGCCGCCGGGGGGCGGGGAGATGCGCGGCGGCGCGGGCGGCAGTAGCGGGGAACAGGGGGGAGCCCTCTCTCTCTCCCTCTCCCCCCCGCTCCCCGCCGCACCCCCCCGCGCTGCCACGGCGGCCCCCGAACTTTTTCGCCCGAACACCGAGGTGTTCGCAAAGTTCGGTGTTCGGGCGAAAAAGGGGCGGGGCCGAACGTGTTCGCTCATCTCTAATCATAATAGAATTTTACATTATGACATCATAATGGAATTTTCCATTATGACATCATAATATAAATTTGCATTATGACATCATAATGGAATGTTACATTATATCATCATAATAGAATTTTGCATTATGACATCATAATGGAATGTTACATTATATCATCATAATAGAATTTTGCATTATGACATCATAATGGAATTTTACATTATGACATCATAATGGAATTTTACATTATGACATCATAATGGAATGTTACATTATGGCATCATAATGGAATTTTACATAATGACATCATAATGGAATGTTACATTATGACATCTAATGGAATGTTACATTTTGACATCATAATGGAATTTTGCATTATGACATCATAAAGGAATGTTACATTATGACATCATAATGGAATTTTGCATTATGACATTATAATGGAATGTTACATTATGACATCATAATAGAATTTTACATTATGACATCATAATGGAATTTTCCATTATGACGTCATAATATAATTTTGCATTATGACATCATAATGAAATTTTGCATTATGACATCATAATAGAATTTTACATTATGACATCATAATAGAATTTTGCATTATGACATCATAATGGAATTTTACATTATGACATCATAATGGAATTTTGCATTATGACATCATAATGAAATTTTGCATTATGACATCATAATAGAATTCTACATTATGACATCATAATGGAATTTTGCATTATGACATCAAAATGGAATGTTACATTATGACATCATAATGGAATTTTGCATTATGACATCATAATGGAATGTTACAGTATGACATCATAATGGAATTTTGCATTATGACATCATAATGGGATTTTACATTATGACATCATAATGGAATGTTACATTATGACATCATAATGGAATTTTACATTTTGACATCATAATGGAATTTTGCATTATGACATCATAATGAAATTTTGCATTATAACATCATAATGGAATTTTACATTATGACATCATAATGGAATTTTGCATTATGACATCATAATGGAATGTTACATTATGACATCATAATGGAATTTTACATTATGACATCCTAATGGAATTTTGCATTATGACATCATAATGGAATTTTGCATTATGACATCATAATGGAATTTTACATTATGACATCATAATGGAATTTTGCATTATGACATCATAATGGAATGTTACATTATGACTAGAGATGAGCGAACGTGTCCGTAACGGACACATCCGCACCCGGACACCGGCTTTAGCGAACACTGGAGTGTTCGCGCGTAAGTGTCCGGGTGCCGCCGGGGGGCGGGGAGATGCGCGGCGGCGCGGGCGGCAGTAGCGGGGAACAGGGGGGAGCCCTCTCTCTCTCCCTCTCCCCCCCGCTCCCCGCCGCACCCCCCCGCGCTGCCACGGCGGCCCCCGAACTTTTTCGCCCGAACACCGAGGTGTTCGCAAAGTTCGGTGTTCGGGCGAAAAAGGGGCGGGGCCGAACGTGTTCGCTCATCTCTAATTATGACATCATAATGGAGTTTTACATTATGAAATCATAATGGAATTTTACATTATGACATCATAATGGAATCTTACATTATGACATCATAATGGAATTTTACATTATGACATCATAATGTAATGTTACATTTGACATCATAATGGAATTTTGCATTATGACATCATAAAGGAATCTTACATTATGACATCATAATGGAATTTTGCATTATGACATCATAATGGAATTTGCATTATGACATCATAATGGAATGTTACACTATGACATCATAATGGAATTTTACATTTTGACATCATAATGGAATTTTGCATTATAACATCATAATGGAATTTTACATTATGACATCATAATGGAATTTTACATTATGACATCCTAATGGAATTTTGCATTATGACATCATAATGGAATTTTGCATTATGACATCATTATGGAATTTTACATTATGACATCATAATGGAATTTTGCATTATGACATCATAATGGAATTTTACATTATGACATCATAATGGAATTTTGCATTAAGACATCATAATGGAATTTTGCATTATGACATCATAATGGAATTTTGCATTATGACATCATAATGGAATTTTACATTATGACATCATAATGGAATTTTGCATTATGACATCATAATGGAATGTTACATTATGACATCATAACGGAATTTTGAATTATGACATCATAATGGAATTTTGCATTATGACATCATAATGGAATTTTGCATTATGACATCATAATGCAATTTTACATTATGACATCATAATGGAATTTTGCATTATGACATCATAATGGAATTTTACATTATGACATCATAATGGAATTTTACATTATGACATCATAATGGAATTTTACATTATGACATCATAATGGAATTTTGCATTATGACATCATAATGGAATTTTACATTATGACATCATAATGGAATTTTGCATTATGTCATCATAATGGAATTTTGCATTATGACATCATAATGGAATTTTGCATTATGACATCATAATGGAATTTTGCATTATGACATCATAATGGAATTTTGCATTTTGACATCATAATGGAATGTTACATTATGACATCATAATGGAATTTTGCATTATGACATCATAATGGAATGTTACGTTATGACATCATAATGGAATTTTGCATTATGACATCCTAATGGAATGTTACGTTATGACATCATAATGGAATTTTACATTATGACATCTTAATATAATTTTGCATTATGACATCATAATGGAATGTTACATTATGATATCATAATAGAATTTTGCATTATGACATCATAATGGAGTTTTACATTATGACATCATAATGGAGTTTTACATTATGACATCATAATAGAATTTTACATTATGACATCATAATGGAATTTTCCATTATGACATCATAATATAAATTTGCATTATGACATCATAATGGAATGTTACATTATATCATCATAATAGAATTTTGCATTATGACATCATAATGGAATTTTACATTATGACATCATAATGGAATTTTACATTATGACATCATAATGGAATTTTGCATTATGACATCATAACGGAATTTTACATTATGACATCATAATGCAGTTTTACATTATGACATCATAATGGAATTTTACATTATGACATCATAATGGAATTTTGCATTATGACATCATAATGGATTTTTGCATTATGACATCATAAGGGAATTTTGCATTATGACATCATAATGGAATTTTTCATTATGACATCATAATGGAATGTTACATTATGACATCATAATGGAATGTTACATTTTGACATCATAATGGAATTTTGCATTATGACATCATAAAGGAATGTTACATTATGACATCATAATGGAATTTTCCATTATGACATCATAATAGAATTTTACATTATGACATCATAATGGAATTTTCCATTATGACATCATAATATAAATTTGCATTATGACATCATAATGAAATGTTACATTATGACATCATAATAGAATTTTGCATTATGACATCATAATGGAATTTTACATTATGACATCATAATGGAATTTTGCATTATGACATCATAATGAAATTTTGCATTATGACATCATAATAGAATTTTACATCATGACATGATAATGGAATTTTGCATTATGACATCATAATGGAATTTTACATTATGACATAATAATGGAATTTTGCATTAAGACATCATAATGGAATTTTGCATTATGACATCATAATGGAATTTTACATTATGACATCATAATGGAATGTTACATTATGACATCATAATGGAATTTTGCATTATGACATCATAATGGAATTTTACATTATAACATCATAATGGAATGTTACATTATGACATCTAATGGAATGTTACATTTGACATCATAATGGAATTTTGCATTATGACATCATAAAGGAATCTTACATTATGACATCATAATGGAATTTTGCATTATGACATCATATTGGAATGTTACATTATGACATCATAATGGAATTTGCATTATGACATCATAATGGAATGTTACACTATGACATCATAATGGAATTTTGCATTATGACATCAAAATGGAATGTTACATTATGACATCATAATGGAATTTTGCATTATGACATCATAATGGAATGTTACAGTATGACATCATAATGGAATTTTGCATTATGACATCATAATGGGATTTTACATTATGACATCATAATGGAATGTTACATTATGACATCATAATGGAATTTTACATTTTGACATCATAATGGAATTTTGCATTATGACATCATAATGAAATTTTGCATTATAACATCATAATGGAATTTTACATTATGACATCATAATGGAATTTTACATTATGACATCCTAAAAGAATTTTGCATTATGACATCATAATGGAATTTTGCATTATGACATCATAATGGAATTTTACATTATGACATCATAATGGAATTTTGCATTATGACATCATAATGGAATTTTACATTATGACATCATAATGGAATTTTGCATTAAGACATCATAATGGAATTTTGCATTATGACATCATAATGGAATTTTGCATTATGACATCATAATGGAATTTTAAATTATGACATCATAATGAAATTTTGCATTATGACATCATAATGGAATGTTACATTATGACATCATAACAGAATTTTGCATTATGACATCATAATGGAATGTTACATTATGACATCATAATGGAATTTTGCATTATGACATCATAATGGGATGTAACATTATGACATCATAATGGAATTTTGCATTATGACATCATAATGGGATGTTACATTATGACATCATAATGGAATTTTGCATTATGACATCATAATGGAGTTTTACATTATGACATCATAATAGAATTTTCCATTATGACATCATAATATAAATTTGCATTATGACATCATAATGGAATGTTACATTATATCATCATAATAGAATTTTGCATTATGACATCATAATGGAATGTTACATTATATCATCATAATAGAATTTTGCATTATGACATCATAATGGAATTTTACATTATGACATCATAATGGAATTTTACATTATGACATCATAATGGAATTTTGCATTATGACATCATAATGGAATTTTACATTATGACATCATAATGGAATTTAACATTATGACATCATAATGGAATTTTACATTATGACATCATAATGGAATTTTACATTATGACATCATAATGGAATGTTACATTATGGCATCATAATGGAATTTTACATAATGACATCATAATGGAATGTTACATTATGACATCTAATGGAATGTTACATTATGACATCTAATGGAATGTTACATTATGACATCATAATGGAATTTTGCATTATGACATCATAATGGAATGTTACATTATGACATCATAATAGAATTTTACATTATGACATCATAATGGAATTTTCCATTATGACGTCATAATATAATTTTGCATTATGACATCATAATGGAATGTTACATTATGACATCATAATAGAATTTCGCATTATGACATCATAATGGAAATTTTTATTATGACATCATAATGGAATTTTGCATTATGACATCATAATGAAATTTTGCATTATGACATCATAATAGAATTTTACATTATGACATCATAATAGAATTTTACATTATGACATAATAATGGAATTTTGCATTAAGACATCATAATGGAATTTTGCATTATGACATCATAATGGAATTTTGCATTATGACATCATAATGGAATTTTACATTATGACATCATAATGGAATTTTGCATTATGACATCATAATGGAATTTTACATTATGACATCATAATGGAATTTTGCATTATGACATCATAATGGAGTTTTACATTATGACATCATAATGGCATTTTGCATTATGACATCATAATGGAATTTTACATTATGACATCATAATGGAATTTTACATTATGACATCATAATGGAATGTTGCATTATGACATCATAACGGAATTTTACATTATGACATCATAATGCAGTTTTACATTATGACATCATAATGGAATTTTACATTATGACATCATAATGGAATTTTGCATTATGACATCATAATGGATTTTTGCATTATGACATCATAAGGGAATTTTGCATTATGACATCATAATGCAGTTTTACATTATGACATCATAATGGAATTTTACATTATGACATCATAATGGAATTTTGCATTATGACATCATAATGGATTTTTGCATTATGACATCATAAGGGAATTTTGCATTATGACATCATAATGGAATTTTTCATTATGACATCATAAAGGAATCTTACATTATGACATCATAATGGAATTTTGCATTATGACATCATATTGGAATGTTACATTATGACATCATAATGGAATTTGCATTATGACATCATAATGGAATGTTACACTATGACATCATAATGGAATTTTGCATTATGACATCAAAATGGAATGTTACATTATGACATCATAATGGAATTTTGCATTATGACATCATAATGGAATGTTACAGTATGACATCATAATGGAATTTTGCATTATGACATCATAATGGGATTTTACATTATGACATCATAATGGAATGTTACATTATGACATCATAATGGAATTTTACATTTTGACATCATAATGGAATTTTGCATTATGACATCATAATGAAATTTTGCATTATAACATCATAATGGAATTTTACATTATGACATCATAATGGAATTTTACATTATGACATCCTAAAAGAATTTTGCATTATGACATCATAATGGAATTTTGCATTATGACATCATAATGGAATTTTACATTATGACATCATAATGGAATTTTGCATTATGACATCATAATGGAATTTTACATTATGACATCATAATGGAATTTTGCATTAAGACATCATAATGGAATTTTGCATTATGACATCATAATGGAATTTTGCATTATGACATCATAATGGAATTTTAAATTATGACATCATAATGAAATTTTGCATTATGACATCATAATGGAATGTTACATTATGACATCATAACAGAATTTTGCATTATGACATCATAATGGAATGTTACATTATGACATCATAATGGAATTTTGCATTATGACATCATAATGGGATGTAACATTATGACATCATAATGGAATTTTGCATTATGACATCATAATGGGATGTTACATTATGACATCATAATGGAATTTTGCATTATGACATCATAATGGAGTTTTACATTATGACATCATAATAGAATTTTCCATTATGACATCATAATATAAATTTGCATTATGACATCATAATGGAATGTTACATTATATCATCATAATAGAATTTTGCATTATGACATCATAATGGAATGTTACATTATATCATCATAATAGAATTTTGCATTATGACATCATAATGGAATTTTACATTATGACATCATAATGGAATTTTACATTATGACATCATAATGGAATTTTGCATTATGACATCATAATGGAATTTTACATTATGACATCATAATGGAATTTAACATTATGACATCATAATGGAATTTTACATTATGACATCATAATGGAATTTTACATTATGACATCATAATGGAATGTTACATTATGGCATCATAATGGAATTTTACATAATGACATCATAATGGAATGTTACATTATGACATCTAATGGAATGTTACATTATGACATCTAATGGAATGTTACATTATGACATCATAATGGAATTTTGCATTATGACATCATAATGGAATGTTACATTATGACATCATAATAGAATTTTACATTATGACATCATAATGGAATTTTCCATTATGACGTCATAATATAATTTTGCATTATGACATCATAATGGAATGTTACATTATGACATCATAATAGAATTTCGCATTATGACATCATAATGGAAATTTTTATTATGACATCATAATGGAATTTTGCATTATGACATCATAATGAAATTTTGCATTATGACATCATAATAGAATTTTACATTATGACATCATAATAGAATTTTACATTATGACATAATAATGGAATTTTGCATTAAGACATCATAATGGAATTTTGCATTATGACATCATAATGGAATTTTGCATTATGACATCATAATGGAATTTTACATTATGACATCATAATGGAATTTTGCATTATGACATCATAATGGAATTTTACATTATGACATCATAATGGAATTTTGCATTATGACATCATAATGGAGTTTTACATTATGACATCATAATGGCATTTTGCATTATGACATCATAATGGAATTTTACATTATGACATCATAATGGAATTTTACATTATGACATCATAATGGAATGTTGCATTATGACATCATAACGGAATTTTACATTATGACATCATAATGCAGTTTTACATTATGACATCATAATGGAATTTTACATTATGACATCATAATGGAATTTTGCATTATGACATCATAATGGATTTTTGCATTATGACATCATAAGGGAATTTTGCATTATGACATCATAATGCAGTTTTACATTATGACATCATAATGGAATTTTACATTATGACATCATAATGGAATTTTGCATTATGACATCATAATGGATTTTTGCATTATGACATCATAAGGGAATTTTGCATTATGACATCATAATGGAATTTTTCATTATGACATCATAATGGAATGTTACATTATGACATCATAATGGAATGTTACATTATGACATCTAATGGAATGTTACATTTTGACATCATAATGGAATTTTGCATTATGACATCATAAAGGAATGTTACATTATGACATCATAATGGAATTTTGCATTATGACATCATAATAGAATTTTACATTATGACATCATAATGGAATTTTCCATTATGACATCATAATATAAATTTGCATTATGACATCATAATGGAATGTTACATTATGACATCATAATAGAATTTTGCATTATGACATCATAATGGAATTTTACATTATGACATCATAATGGAATTTTGCATTATGACATCATAATGAAATTTTGCATTATGACATCATAATAGAATTTTACATCATGACATGATAATGGAATTTTGCATTATGACATCATAATGGAATTTTACATTATGACATAATAATGGAATTTTGCATTAAGACATCATAATGGAATTTTGCATTATGACATCATAATGGAATTTTACATTATGACATCATAATGGAATTTTGCATTATGACATCATAATGGAATTTTACATTATGACATCATAATGCAGTTTTACATTATGACATCATAATGGAATTTTGCATTATGACATCATAATTGAATTTTGCATTATGACATCATAATGGAATTTTTACATTATGACATCATAATTGAATTTTGCATTATGACATCATAATGGAATGTTACATTATGACATCATAATGGAATTTTACATTATAACATCATAATGGAATGTTACATTATGACATCATAATGGAATTTGCATTATGACATAATAATGGAATGTTACACTATGACATCATAATGGAATTTTGCATTATGACATCAAAATGGAATGTTACATTATGACATCATAATGGAATTTTGCATTATGACATAATAATGGAATGTTACAGTATGACATCATAATGGAATTTTGCATTATGACATCATAATGGGATTTTACATTATGACATCATAATGGAATGTTACATTATGACATCATAATGGAATTTTACATTTTTACATCATAATGGAATTTTGCATTATGACATCATAATGAAATTTTGCATTATAACATCATAATGGAATTTTACATTATGACATCATAATGGAATTTTACATTATGACATCCTAATGGAATTTTGCATTATGACATCATAATGGAATTTTGCATTATGACATCATAATGGAATTTTACATTATGACATCATAATGGAATTTTGCATTATGACATCATAATGGAATTTTACATTATGACATCATAATGGAATTTTGCATTAAGACATCATAATGGAATTTTGCATTATGACATCATAATGGAATTTTGCATTATGACATCATAATGGAATTTTAAATTATGACATCATAATGGAATTTTGCATTATGACATCATAATGGAATGTTACATTATGACATCATAACGGAATTTTGCATTATGACATCATAATGGAATGTTACATTATGACATCATAATGGAATTTTGCATTATGACATCATAATGGGATGTAACATTATGACATCATAATGGAATTTTGCATTATGACATCATAATGGGATGTTACATTATGACATCATAATGGAATTTTGCATTATGACATCATAATGGAGTTTTACATTATGACATCATAATAGAATTTTACATTATGACATCATAATGGAATTTTCCATTATGACATCATAATATAAATTTGCATTATGACATCATAATGGAATGTTACATTATATCATCATAATAGAATTTTGCATTATGACATCATAATGGAATGTTACATTATATCATCATAATAGAATTTTGCATTATGACATCATAATGGAATTTTTACATTATGACATCATAATGGAATTTTACATTATGACATCATAATGGAATTTAACATTATGACATCATAATGGAATTTTACATTATGACATCATAATGGAATTTTACATTATGACATCATAATGGAATGTTACATTATGGCATCATAATGGAATTTTACATAATGACATCATAATGGAATGTTACATTATGACATCTAATGGAATGTTACATTTTGACATCATAATGGAATTTTGCATCATGACATCATAAAGGAATGTTACATTATGACATCATAATGGAATTTTGCATTATGACATCATAATGGAATGTTACATTATGACATCATAATAGAATTTTACATTATGACATCATAATGGAATTTTCCATTATGACGTCATAATATAATTTTGCATTATGACATCATAATGGAATGTTACATTATGACATCATAATAGAATTTCGCATTATGACATCATAATGGAAATTTTTATTATGACATCATAATGGAATTTTGCATTATGACATCATAATGAAATTTTGCATTATGACATCATAATAGAATTTTACATTATGACATCATAATAGAATTTTACATTATGACATAATAATGGAATTTTGCATTAAGACATCATAATGGAATTTTGCATTATGACATCATAATAGAATTTTACATTATGACATCATAATGGAATTTTCCATTATGACATCATAATATAAATTTGCATTATGACATCATAATGGAATGTTACATTATGACATCATAATAGAATTTTGCATTATGACATCATAATGGAATTTTACATTTTTACATCATAATGGAATTTTGCATTATGACATCATAATGAAATTTTGCATTATAACATCATAATGGAATTTTACATTATGACATCATAATGGAATTTTACATTATGACATCCTAATGGAATTTTGCATTATGACATCATAATGGAATTTTGCATTATGACATCATAATGGAATTTTACATTATGACATCATAATGGAATTTTGCATTATGACATCATAATGGAATTTTACATTATGACATCATAATGGAATTTTGCATTAAGACATCATAATGGAATTTTGCATTATGACATCATAATGGAATTTTGCATTATGACATCATAATGGAATTTTAAATTATGACATCATAATGGAATTTTGCATTATGACATCATAATGGAATGTTACATTATGACATCATAACGGAATTTTGCATTATGACATCATAATGGAATGTTACATTATGACATCATAATGGAATTTTGCATTATGACATCATAATGGGATGTAACATTATGACATCATAATGGAATTTTGCATTATGACATCATAATGGGATGTTACATTATGACATCATAATGGAATTTTGCATTATGACATCATAATGGAGTTTTACATTATGACATCATAATAGAATTTTACATTATGACATCATAATGGAATTTTACATTATGACATCATAATATAAATTTGCATTATGACATCATAATGGAATGTTACATTATATCATCATAATAGAATTTTGCATTATGACATCATAATGGAATGTTACATTATATCATCATAATAGAATTTTGCATTATGACATCATAATGGAATTTTTACATTATGACATCATAATGGAATTTTACATTATGACATCATAATGGAATTTAACATTATGACATCATAATGGAATTTTACATTATGACATCATAATGGAATTTTACATTATGACATCATAATGGAATGTTACATTATGGCATCATAATGGAATTTTACATAATGACATCATAATGGAATGTTACATTATGACATCTAATGGAATGTTACATTTTGACATCATAATGGAATTTTGCATCATGACATCATAAAGGAATGTTACATTATGACATCATAATGGAATTTTGCATTATGACATCATAATGGAATGTTACATTATGACATCATAATAGAATTTTACATTATGACATCATAATGGAATTTTCCATTATGACGTCATAATATAATTTTGCATTATGACATCATAATGGAATTTTGCATTATGACATCATAATGGAATTTTTACATTATGACATAATGGAATTTTGCATTATGACATCATAATGGAATGTTACATTATGACATCATAATTGAATTTTGCATTATGACATCATAATGGAATGTTGCATTATGACATCATAATGGAATTTTGCATTATGACATCATAATGGAATGTTGCATTATGACATCATAATGGAATTTTTACTTTATGACATCATAATGGAATTTTGCTTTATGACATCATAATGGAATGTTGCATTATGACATCATAATGGAATGTTGCATTATGACATCATAATGGATTTTTTACATTATGACATCATAATGGAATGTTGCATTATGACATCATAATGGAATGTTGCATTATGACATCATAATGGAATGTTGCATTATGACATCATAATGGAATTTTACATTATGACATCATAATGGAATTTTGCATTATGACATCACAATGGAATTTTGCATTATGACATCATAATGGAATGTTACATTATGACATCATAATGGAATGTTGCATTATGACATCATAATGGAATTTTTACATTATGACATCATAATGGAATTTTGCATTATGACATCATAATGGAATGTTACATTATGACATCATAATGGAATGTTGCATTATGACATCATAATGGAATGTTGCATTATGACATCATAATGGAATGTTACATTATGACATCATAATGGAATTGTGTATTATGACATCATAATGGAAATTTGCATTATGACATCATAATGGAATTTTGCATTATGACATCATAATGGAATTTTTACATTATGACATCATAATTGAATTTTGCATTATAACATCATAATGGAATGTTACATTATGACATCATAATGGAATTTTACATTATAACATCATAATGGAATGTTACATTATGACATCTAATGGAATGTTACATTTGACATCATAATGGAATTTTGCATTATGACATCATAAAGGAATCTTACATTATGACATCATAATGGAATTTTGCATTATGACATCATAATGGAATGTTACATTATGACATCATAATGGAATTTGCATTATGACATAATAATGGAATGTTACACTATGACATCATAATGGAATTTTGCATTATGACATCAAAATGGAATGTTACATTATGACATCATAATGGAATTTTGCATTATGACATCATAATGGAATGTTACAGTATGACATCATAATGGAATTTTGCATTATGACATCATAATGGGATTTTACATTATGACATCATAATGGAATGTTACATTATGACATCATAATGGAATTTTACATTTTGACATCATAATGGAATTTTGCATTATGACATCATAATGAAATTTTGCATTATAACATCATAATGGAATTTTACATTATGACATCATAATGGAATTTTACATTATGACATCCTAATGGAATTTTGCATTATGACATCATAATGGAATTTTGCATTATGACATCATAATGGAATTTTACATTATGACATCATAATGGAATTTTGCATTATGACATCATAATGGAATTTTACATTATGACATCATAATGGAATTTTGCATTAAGACATCATAATGGAATTTTGCATTATGACATCATAATGGAATTTTGCATTATGACATCATAATGGAATTTTAAATTATGACATCATAATGGAATTTTGCATTATGACATCATAATGGAATGTTACATTATGACATCATAACGGAATTTTGCATTATGACATCATAATGGAATGTTACATTATGACATCATAATGGAATTTTGCATTATGACATCATAATGGGATGTAACATTATGACATCATAATGGAATTTTGCATTATGACATCATAATGGGATGTTACATTATGACATCATAATGGTATTTTGCATTATGACATCATAATGGAGTTTTACATTATGACATCATAATAGAATTTTACATTATGACATCATAATGGAATTTTCCTTTATGACATCATAATATAAATTTGCATTATGACATCATAATGGAATGTTACATTATATCATCATAATAGAATTTTGCATTATGACATCATAATGGAATGTTACATTATATCATCATAATAGAATTTTGCATTATGACATCATAATGGAATTTTACATTATGACATCATAATGGAATTTTACATTATGACATCATAATGGAATTTTGCATTATGACATCATAATGGAATTTTACATTATGACATCAAAATGGAATTTAACATTATGACATCATAATGGAATTTTACATTATGACATCATAATGGAATTTTACATTATGACATCATAATGGAATGTTACATTATGGCATCATAATGGAATTTTACATAATGACATCATAATGGAATGTTACATTATGACATCTAATGGAATGTTACATTTTGACATCATAATGGAATTTTGCATTATGACATCATAAAGGAATGTTACATTATGACATCATAATGGAATTTTGCATTATGACATCATAATGGAATGTTACATTATGACATCATAATAGAATTTTACATTATGACATCATAATGGAATTTTCCATTATGACGTCATAATATAATTTTGCATTATGACATCATAATGGAATGTTACATTATGACATCATAATAGAATTTCGCATTATGACATCATAATGGAAATTTTTATTATGACATCATAATGGAATTTTGCATTATGACATCATAATGAAATTTTGCATTATGACATCATAATGAAATTTTGCATTATGACATCATAATAGAATTTTACATTATGACATCATAATAGAATTTTACATTATGACATAATAATGGAATTTTGCATTAAGACATCATAATGGAATTTTGCATTATGACATCATAATGGAATTTTGCATTATGACATCATAATGGAATTTTACATTATGACATCATAATGGAATTTTGCATTATGACATCATAATGGAATTTTACATTATGACATCATAATGGAATTTTGCATTATGACATCATAATGGAGTTTTACATTATGACATCATAATGGCATTTTGCATTATGACATCATAATGGAATTTTACATTATGACATCATAATGGAATTTTGCATTATGTCATCATAATGGAATTTTGCATTATGACATCATAATGGAATTTTGCATTATGACATCATAATGGAATTTTGCATTATGACATCATAATGGAATTTTGCATTTTGACATCATAATGGAATGTTACGTTATGACATCATAATGGAATTTTGCATTATGACATCATAATGGAATGTTACGTTATGACATCATAATGGAATTTTACATTATGACATCTTAATATAATTTTGCATTATGACATCATAATGGAATGTTACATTATGATATCATAATAGAATTTTGCATTATGACATCATAATGGAGTTTTACATTATGACATCATAATGTAATTTTACATTATGACATCATAATGGAATTTTACATTATGACATCATAATGTAATTTTACATTATGACATCATAATGTAATTTTACATTATGACATCATAATGGAATTTTACATTATGACATCATAATGGAATTTTACATTATGACATCATAATGGAATTTTGCATTATGACATCATAATGGAATTTTCCATTATGACATCATAATGCAGTTTTACATTATGACATCATAATGGAATTTTACATTATGACATCATAATGGAATTTTGCATTATGACATCATAATGGAATTTTGCATTATGACATCATAATGGAATTTTGCATTATGACATCATAATGGAATTTTACATTATGACATCATAATGGAATGTTACATTATGACATCATAATGGAATTTTACATTATAACATCATAATGGAATGTTACATTATGACATCTAATGGAATGTTACATTTTTCATCATAATGGAATTTTGCATTATGACATCATAAAGGAATCTTACATTATGACATCATAATGGAATTTTGCATTATGACATCATAATGGAATGTTACATTATGACATCATAATGGAATTTGCAATATGACATCATAATGGAATGTTACACTATGACATCATAATGGAATTTTGCATTAAGACATCAAAATGGAATGTTACATTATGACATCATAATGGAATTTTGCATTATGACATCATAATGGAATGCTACAGTATGACATCATAATGGAATTTTGCATTATGACATCATAATGGGATTTTACATTATGACATCATAATGGAATGTTACATTATGACATCATAATGGAATTTTACATTTTGACATCATAATGGAATTTTGCATTATGACATCATAATGAAATTTTGCATTATAACATCATAATGGAATTTTGCATTATGACATCATAATGGAATTTTACATTATGACATCCTAATGGAATTTTGCATTATGACATCAAAATGGAATTTTGCATTATGACATCATAATGGAATTTTACATTATGACATCATAATGGAATTTTGCATTATGACATCATAATGGAATTTTACATTATGACATCATAATGGAATTTTACATTATGACATCATAATGGAATTTTGCATTATGACATCATAATAGAATTTTACATTATGACATGATAATGGAATTTTGCATTATGACATCATAATGGAATTTTACATTATGACATAATAATGGAATTTTGCATTAAGACATCATAATGGAATTTTGCAATATGACATCATAATGCAATTTTACATTATGACATCATAATGGAATGTTACATTATGACATCATAATGGAATTTTGCATTATGACATCATAATGGAATGTTGCATTATGACATCATAATGGAATTTTTACATTATGACATCATAATGGAATGTTGCATTATGACATCATAATGGAATTTTTACATTATGACATCATAATGGAATTTTGCATTATGACATCATAATGGAATTTTGCATTATGACATCATAATGGAATTTTACATTATGACATCCTAATGGAATTTTGCATTATGACATCATAATGGAATTTTGCATTATGACATCATTATGGAATTTTGCATTATGACATCATAATGGAATGTTGCATTATGACATCATAATGGAATTTTGCATTATGACATCATAATGGAATTTTGCATTATGACATCATAATGGAATTTTGCATTATGACATCATAATGGATTTTTTACTTTATGACATCATAATGGAATTTTGCATTATGACATCATAATGGAATTTTGCATTATGACATCATAATGGAATGTTACATTATGACATCATAATGGAATGTTGCATTATGACATCATAATGGAATTTTTACATTATGACATCATAATGGAATTTTGCATTATGACATCATAATGGAATTTTGCATTATGACATCATAATGGAATTTTTACATTATGACATCATAATGGAATTTTGCATTATGACATCATAATGGAATTTTGCATTATGACATCATAATGGAATTTTACATTATGACATCCTAATGGAATTTTGCATTATGACATCATAATGGAATTTTGCATTATGACATCATTATGGAATTTTACATTATGACATCATAATGGAATTTTGCATTATGACATCATAATGGAATTTTACATTATGACATCATAATGGAATTTTGCATTAAGACATCATAATGGAATTTTGCATTATGACATCATAATGGAATTTTGCATTATGACATCATAATGGAATTTTACATTATGACATCATAATGGAATTTTGCATTATGACATCATAATGGAATGTTACATTATGACATCATAACGGAATTTTGAATTATGACATCATAATGGAATTTTGCATTATGACATCATAATGGAATTTTGCATTATGACATCATAATGCAATTTTACATTATGACATCATAATGGAATTTTGCATTATGACATCATAATGGAATTTTACATTATGACATCATAATGGAATTTTACATTATGACATCATAATGGAATTTTACATTATGACATCATAATGGAATTTTGCATTATGACATCATAATGGAATTTTACATTATGACATCATAATGGAATTTTGCATTATGTCATCATAATGGAATTTTGCATTATGACATCATAATGGAATTTTGCATTATGACATCATAATGGAATTTTGCATTATGACATCATAATGGAATTTTGCATTTTGACATCATAATGGAATGTTACATTATGACATCATAATGGAATTTTGCATTATGACATCATAATGGAATGTTACGTTATGACATCATAATGGAATTTTGCATTATGACATCCTAATGGAATGTTACGTTATGACATCATAATGGAATTTTGCATTATGACATCTTAATATAATTTTGCATTATGACATCATAATGGAATGTTACATTATGATATCATAATAGAATTTTGCATTATGACATCATAATGGAGTTTTACATTATGACATCATAATGGAGTTTTACATTATGACATCATAATAGAATTTTACATTATGACATCATAATGGAATTTTCCATTATGACATCATAATATAAATTTGCATTATGACATCATAATGGAATGTTACATTATATCATCATAATAGAATTTTGCATTATGACATCATAATGGAATTTTACATTATGACATCATAATGGAATTTTACATTATGACATCATAATGGAATTTTGCATTATGACATCATAACGGAATTTTACATTATGACATCATAATGCAGTTTTACATTATGACATCATAATGGAATTTTACATTATGACATCATAATGGAATTTTGCATTATGACATCATAATGGATTTTTGCATTATGACATCATAAGGGAATTTTGCATTATGACATCATAATGGAATTTTTCATTATGACATCATAATGGAATGTTACATTATGACATCATAATGGAATGTTACATTTTGACATCATAATGGAATTTTGCATTATGACATCATAAAGGAATGTTACATTATGACATCATAATGGAATTTTCCATTATGACATCATAATAGAATTTTACATTATGACATCATAATGGAATTTTCCATTATGACATCATAATATAAATTTGCATTATGACATCATAATGAAATGTTACATTATGACATCATAATAGAATTTTGCATTATGACATCATAATGGAATTTTACATTATGACATCATAATGGAATTTTGCATTATGACATCATAATGAAATTTTGCATTATGACATCATAATAGAATTTTACATCATGACATGATAATGGAATTTTGCATTATGACATCATAATGGAATTTTACATTATGACATAATAATGGAATTTTGCATTAAGACATCATAATGGAATTTTGCATTATGACATCATAATGGAATTTTACATTATGACATCATAATGGAATGTTACATTATGACATCATAATGGAATTTTGCATTATGACATCATAATGGAATTTTACATTATAACATCATAATGGAATGTTACATTATGACATCTAATGGAATGTTACATTTGACATCATAATGGAATTTTGCATTATGACATCATAAAGGAATCTTACATTATGACATCATAATGGAATTTTGCATTATGACATCATATTGGAATGTTACATTATGACATCATAATGGAATTTGCATTATGACATCATAATGGAATGTTACACTATGACATCATAATGGAATTTTGCATTATGACATCAAAATGGAATGTTACATTATGACATCATAATGGAATTTTGCATTATGACATCATAATGGAATGTTACAGTATGACATCATAATGGAATTTTGCATTATGACATCATAATGGGATTTTACATTATGACATCATAATGGAATGTTACATTATGACATCATAATGGAATTTTACATTTTGACATCATAATGGAATTTTGCATTATGACATCATAATGAAATTTTGCATTATAACATCATAATGGAATTTTACATTATGACATCATAATGGAATTTTACATTATGACATCCTAAAAGAATTTTGCATTATGACATCATAATGGAATTTTGCATTATGACATCATAATGGAATTTTACATTATGACATCATAATGGAATTTTGCATTATGACATCATAATGGAATTTTACATTATGACATCATAATGGAATTTTGCATTAAGACATCATAATGGAATTTTGCATTATGACATCATAATGGAATTTTGCATTATGACATCATAATGGAATTTTAAATTATGACATCATAATGAAATTTTGCATTATGACATCATAATGGAATGTTACATTATGACATCATAACAGAATTTTGCATTATGACATCATAATGGAATGTTACATTATGACATCATAATGGAATTTTGCATTATGACATCATAATGGGATGTAACATTATGACATCATAATGGAATTTTGCATTATGACATCATAATGGGATGTTACATTATGACATCATAATGGAATTTTGCATTATGACATCATAATGGAGTTTTACATTATGACATCATAATAGAATTTTCCATTATGACATCATAATATAAATTTGCATTATGACATCATAATGGAATGTTACATTATATCATCATAATAGAATTTTGCATTATGACATCATAATGGAATGTTACATTATATCATCATAATAGAATTTTGCATTATGACATCATAATGGAATTTTACATTATGACATCATAATGGAATTTTACATTATGACATCATAATGGAATTTTGCATTATGACATCATAATGGAATTTTACATTATGACATCATAATGGAATTTAACATTATGACATCATAATGGAATTTTACATTATGACATCATAATGGAATTTTACATTATGACATCATAATGGAATGTTACATTATGGCATCATAATGGAATTTTACATAATGACATCATAATGGAATGTTACATTATGACATCTAATGGAATGTTACATTATGACATCTAATGGAATGTTACATTATGACATCATAATGGAATTTTGCATTATGACATCATAATGGAATGTTACATTATGACATCATAATAGAATTTTACATTATGACATCATAATGGAATTTTCCATTATGACGTCATAATATAATTTTGCATTATGACATCATAATGGAATGTTACATTATGACATCATAATAGAATTTCGCATTATGACATCATAATGGAAATTTTTATTATGACATCATAATGGAATTTTGCATTATGACATCATAATGAAATTTTGCATTATGACATCATAATAGAATTTTACATTATGACATCATAATAGAATTTTACATTATGACATAATAATGGAATTTTGCATTAAGACATCATAATGGAATTTTGCATTATGACATCATAATGGAATTTTGCATTATGACATCATAATGGAATTTTACATTATGACATCATAATGGAATTTTGCATTATGACATCATAATGGAATTTTACATTATGACATCATAATGGAATTTTGCATTATGACATCATAATGGAGTTTTACATTATGACATCATAATGGCATTTTGCATTATGACATCATAATGGAATTTTACATTATGACATCATAATGGAATTTTACATTATGACATCATAATGGAATGTTGCATTATGACATCATAACGGAATTTTACATTATGACATCATAATGCAGTTTTACATTATGACATCATAATGGAATTTTACATTATGACATCATAATGGAATTTTGCATTATGACATCATAATGGATTTTTGCATTATGACATCATAAGGGAATTTTGCATTATGACATCATAATGCAGTTTTACATTATGACATCATAATGGAATTTTACATTATGACATCATAATGGAATTTTGCATTATGACATCATAATGGATTTTTGCATTATGACATCATAAGGGAATTTTGCATTATGACATCATAATGGAATTTTTCATTATGACATCATAAAGGAATCTTACATTATGACATCATAATGGAATTTTGCATTATGACATCATATTGGAATGTTACATTATGACATCATAATGGAATTTGCATTATGACATCATAATGGAATGTTACACTATGACATCATAATGGAATTTTGCATTATGACATCAAAATGGAATGTTACATTATGACATCATAATGGAATTTTGCATTATGACATCATAATGGAATGTTACAGTATGACATCATAATGGAATTTTGCATTATGACATCATAATGGGATTTTACATTATGACATCATAATGGAATGTTACATTATGACATCATAATGGAATTTTACATTTTGACATCATAATGGAATTTTGCATTATGACATCATAATGAAATTTTGCATTATAACATCATAATGGAATTTTACATTATGACATCATAATGGAATTTTACATTATGACATCCTAAAAGAATTTTGCATTATGACATCATAATGGAATTTTGCATTATGACATCATAATGGAATTTTACATTATGACATCATAATGGAATTTTGCATTATGACATCATAATGGAATTTTACATTATGACATCATAATGGAATTTTGCATTAAGACATCATAATGGAATTTTGCATTATGACATCATAATGGAATTTTGCATTATGACATCATAATGGAATTTTAAATTATGACATCATAATGAAATTTTGCATTATGACATCATAATGGAATGTTACATTATGACATCATAACAGAATTTTGCATTATGACATCATAATGGAATGTTACATTATGACATCATAATGGAATTTTGCATTATGACATCATAATGGGATGTAACATTATGACATCATAATGGAATTTTGCATTATGACATCATAATGGGATGTTACATTATGACATCATAATGGAATTTTGCATTATGACATCATAATGGAGTTTTACATTATGACATCATAATAGAATTTTCCATTATGACATCATAATATAAATTTGCATTATGACATCATAATGGAATGTTACATTATATCATCATAATAGAATTTTGCATTATGACATCATAATGGAATGTTACATTATATCATCATAATAGAATTTTGCATTATGACATCATAATGGAATTTTACATTATGACATCATAATGGAATTTTACATTATGACATCATAATGGAATTTTGCATTATGACATCATAATGGAATTTTACATTATGACATCATAATGGAATTTAACATTATGACATCATAATGGAATTTTACATTATGACATCATAATGGAATTTTACATTATGACATCATAATGGAATGTTACATTATGGCATCATAATGGAATTTTACATAATGACATCATAATGGAATGTTACATTATGACATCTAATGGAATGTTACATTATGACATCTAATGGAATGTTACATTATGACATCATAATGGAATTTTGCATTATGACATCATAATGGAATGTTACATTATGACATCATAATAGAATTTTACATTATGACATCATAATGGAATTTTCCATTATGACGTCATAATATAATTTTGCATTATGACATCATAATGGAATGTTACATTATGACATCATAATAGAATTTCGCATTATGACATCATAATGGAAATTTTTTTTATGACATCATAATGGAATTTTGCATTATGACATCATAATGAAATTTTGCATTATGACATCATAATAGAATTTTACATTATGACATCATAATAGAATTTTACATTATGACATAATAATGGAATTTTGCATTAAGACATCATAATGGAATTTTGCATTATGACATCATAATGGAATTTTGCATTATGACATCATAATGGAATTTTACATTATGACATCATAATGGAATTTTGCATTATGACATCATAATGGAATTTTACATTATGACATCATAATGGAATTTTGCATTATGACATCATAATGGAGTTTTACATTATGACATCATAATGGCATTTTGCATTATGACATCATAATGGAATTTTACATTATGACATCATAATGGAATTTTACATTATGACATCATAATGGAATGTTGCATTATGACATCATAACGGAATTTTACATTATGACATCATAATGCAGTTTTACATTATGACATCATAATGGAATTTTACATTATGACATCATAATGGAATTTTGCATTATGACATCATAATGGATTTTTGCATTATGACATCATAAGGGAATTTTGCATTATGACATCATAATGCAGTTTTACATTATGACATCATAATGGAATTTTACATTATGACATCATAATGGAATTTTGCATTATGACATCATAATGGATTTTTGCATTATGACATCATAAGGGAATTTTGCATTATGACATCATAATGGAATTTTTCATTATGACATCATAATGGAATGTTACATTATGACATCATAATGGAATGTTACATTATGACATCTAATGGAATGTTACATTTTGACATCATAATGGAATTTTGCATTATGACATCATAAAGGAATGTTACATTATGACATCATAATGGAATTTTGCATTATGACATCATAATAGAATTTTACATTATGACATCATAATGGAATTTTCCATTATGACATCATAATATAAATTTGCATTATGACATCATAATGGAATGTTACATTATGACATCATAATAGAATTTTGCATTATGACATCATAATGGAATTTTACATTATGACATCATAATGGAATTTTGCATTATGACATCATAATGAAATTTTGCATTATGACATCATAATAGAATTTTACATCATGACATGATAATGGAATTTTGCATTATGACATCATAATGGAATTTTACATTATGACATAATAATGGAATTTTGCATTAAGACATCATAATGGAATTTTGCATTATGACATCATAATGGAATTTTACATTATGACATCATAATGGAATTTTGCATTATGACATCATAATGGAATTTTACATTATGACATCATAATGCAGTTTTACATTATGACATCATAATGGAATTTTGCATTATGACATCATAATTGAATTTTGCATTATGACATCATAATGGAATTTTTACATTATGACATCATAATTGAATTTTGCATTATGACATCATAATGGAATGTTACATTATGACATCATAATGGAATTTTACATTATAACATCATAATGGAATGTTACATTATGACATCATAATGGAATTTGCATTATGACATAATAATGGAATGTTACACTATGACATCATAATGGAATTTTGCATTATGACATCAAAATGGAATGTTACATTATGACATCATAATGGAATTTTGCATTATGACATAATAATGGAATGTTACAGTATGACATCATAATGGAATTTTGCATTATGACATCATAATGGGATTTTACATTATGACATCATAATGGAATGTTACATTATGACATCATAATGGAATTTTACATTTTTACATCATAATGGAATTTTGCATTATGACATCATAATGAAATTTTGCATTATAACATCATAATGGAATTTTACATTATGACATCATAATGGAATTTTACATTATGACATCCTAATGGAATTTTGCATTATGACATCATAATGGAATTTTGCATTATGACATCATAATGGAATTTTACATTATGACATCATAATGGAATTTTGCATTATGACATCATAATGGAATTTTACATTATGACATCATAATGGAATTTTGCATTAAGACATCATAATGGAATTTTGCATTATGACATCATAATGGAATTTTGCATTATGACATCATAATGGAATTTTAAATTATGACATCATAATGGAATTTTGCATTATGACATCATAATGGAATGTTACATTATGACATCATAACGGAATTTTGCATTATGACATCATAATGGAATGTTACATTATGACATCATAATGGAATTTTGCATTATGACATCATAATGGGATGTAACATTATGACATCATAATGGAATTTTGCATTATGACATCATAATGGGATGTTACATTATGACATCATAATGGAATTTTGCATTATGACATCATAATGGAGTTTTACATTATGACATCATAATAGAATTTTACATTATGACATCATAATGGAATTTTCCATTATGACATCATAATATAAATTTGCATTATGACATCATAATGGAATGTTACATTATATCATCATAATAGAATTTTGCATTATGACATCATAATGGAATGTTACATTATATCATCATAATAGAATTTTGCATTATGACATCATAATGGAATTTTTACATTATGACATCATAATGGAATTTTACATTATGACATCATAATGGAATTTAACATTATGACATCATAATGGAATTTTACATTATGACATCATAATGGAATTTTACATTATGACATCATAATGGAATGTTACATTATGGCATCATAATGGAATTTTACATAATGACATCATAATGGAATGTTACATTATGACATCTAATGGAATGTTACATTTTGACATCATAATGGAATTTTGCATCATGACATCATAAAGGAATGTTACATTATGACATCATAATGGAATTTTGCATTATGACATCATAATGGAATGTTACATTATGACATCATAATAGAATTTTACATTATGACATCATAATGGAATTTTCCATTATGACGTCATAATATAATTTTGCATTATGACATCATAATGGAATGTTACATTATGACATCATAATAGAATTTCGCATTATGACATCATAATGGAAATTTTTATTATGACATCATAATGGAATTTTGCATTATGACATCATAATGAAATTTTGCATTATGACATCATAATAGAATTTTACATTATGACATCATAATAGAATTTTACATTATGACATAATAATGGAATTTTGCATTAAGACATCATAATGGAATTTTGCATTATGACATCATAATAGAATTTTACATTATGACATCATAATGGAATTTTCCATTATGACATCATAATATAAATTTGCATTATGACATCATAATGGAATGTTACATTATGACATCATAATAGAATTTTGCATTATGACATCATAATGGAATTTTACATTTTTACATCATAATGGAATTTTGCATTATGACATCATAATGAAATTTTGCATTATAACATCATAATGGAATTTTACATTATGACATCATAATGGAATTTTACATTATGACATCCTAATGGAATTTTGCATTATGACATCATAATGGAATTTTGCATTATGACATCATAATGGAATTTTACATTATGACATCATAATGGAATTTTGCATTATGACATCATAATGGAATTTTACATTATGACATCATAATGGAATTTTGCATTAAGACATCATAATGGAATTTTGCATTATGACATCATAATGGAATTTTGCATTATGACATCATAATGGAATTTTAAATTATGACATCATAATGGAATTTTGCATTATGACATCATAATGGAATGTTACATTATGACATCATAACGGAATTTTGCATTATGACATCATAATGGAATGTTACATTATGACATCATAATGGAATTTTGCATTATGACATCATAATGGGATGTAACATTATGACATCATAATGGAATTTTGCATTATGACATCATAATGGGATGTTACATTATGACATCATAATGGAATTTTGCATTATGACATCATAATGGAGTTTTACATTATGACATCATAATAGAATTTTACATTATGACATCATAATGGAATTTTACATTATGACATCATAATATAAATTTGCATTATGACATCATAATGGAATGTTACATTATATCATCATAATAGAATTTTGCATTATGACATCATAATGGAATGTTACATTATATCATCATAATAGAATTTTGCATTATGACATCATAATGGAATTTTTACATTATGACATCATAATGGAATTTTACATTATGACATCATAATGGAATTTAACATTATGACATCATAATGGAATTTTACATTATGACATCATAATGGAATTTTACATTATGACATCATAATGGAATGTTACATTATGGCATCATAATGGAATTTTACATAATGACATCATAATGGAATGTTACATTATGACATCTAATGGAATGTTACATTTTGACATCATAATGGAATTTTGCATCATGACATCATAAAGGAATGTTACATTATGACATCATAATGGAATTTTGCATTATGACATCATAATGGAATGTTACATTATGACATCATAATAGAATTTTACATTATGACATCATAATGGAATTTTCCATTATGACGTCATAATATAATTTTGCATTATGACATCATAATGGAATGTTACATTATGACATCATAATAGAATTTCGCATTATGACATCATAATGGAAATTTTTATTATGACATCATAATGGAATTTTGCATTATGACATCATAATGAAATTTTGCATTATGACATCATAATAGAATTTTACATTATGACATCATAATAGAATTTTACATTATGACATAATAATGGAATTTTGCATTAAGACATCATAATGGAATTTTGCATTATGACATCATAATAGAATTTTACATTATGACATCATAATGGAATTTTCCATTATGACATCATAATATAAATTTGCATTATGACATCATAATGGAATGTTACATTATGACATCATAATAGAATTTTGCATTATGACATCATAATGGAATTTTACATTATGACATCATAATGGAATTTTGCATTATGACATCATAATGAAATTTTGCATTATGACATCATAATAGAATTTTACATCATGACATGATAATGGAATTTTGCATTATGACATCATAATGGAATTTTACATTATGACATAATAATGGAATTTTGCATTAAGACATCATAATGGAATTTTGCATTATGACATCATAATGGAATTTTACATTATGACATCATAATGGAATGTTACATTATGACATCATAATGGAATTTTGCATTATGACATCATAATGGAATCTTACATTATGACATTATAATGGAATTTTGCATTATGACATCATAATGGGATGTTACATTATGACATCATAATGTAATTTTACAGTATGACATCATAATGGAATTTTACATTTTGACATCATAATGGAATTTTACATTATGACATCATAATGGAATTTTGCATTATGACATCATAATGGAATTTTACATTATGACATCATAATGCAGTTTTACATTATGACATCATAATGGAATTTTGCATTATGACATCATAATGGAATTTTGCATTATGACATCATAATGGAATTTTTACATTATGACATCATAATTGAATTTTGCATTATAACATCATAATGGAATGTTACATTATGACATCATAATGGAATTTTACATTATAACATCATAATGGAATGTTACATTATGACATCTAATGGAATGTTACATTTGACATCATAATGGAATTTTGCATTATGACATCATAAAGGAATCTTACATTATGACATCATAATGGAATTTTGCATTATGACATCATAATGGAATGTTACATTATGACATCATAATGGAATTTGCATTATGACATAATAATGGAATGTTACACTATGACATCATAATGGAATTTTGCATTATGACATCAAAATGGAATGTTACATTATGACATCATAATGGAATTTTGCATTATGACATCATAATGGAATGTTACAGTATGACATCATAATGGAATTTTGCATTATGACATCATAATGGGATTTTACATTATGACATCATAATGGAATGTTACATTATGACATCATAATGGAATTTTACATTTTGACATCATAATGGAATTTTGCATTATGACATCATAATGAAATTTTGCATTATAACATCATAATGGAATTTTACATTATGACATCATAATGGAATTTTACATTATGACATCCTAATGGAATTTTGCATTATGACATCATAATGGAATTTTGCATTATGACATCATAATGGAATTTTACATTATGACATCATAATGGAATTTTGCATTATGACATCATAATGGAATTTTACATTATGACATCATAATGGAATTTTGCATTAAGACATCATAATGGAATTTTGCATTATGACATCATAATGGAATTTTGCATTATGACATCATAATGGAATTTTAAATTATGACATCATAATGGAATTTTGCATTATGACATCATAATGGAATGTTACATTATGACATCATAACGGAATTTTGCATTATGACATCATAATGGAATGTTACATTATGACATCATAATGGAATTTTGCATTATGACATCATAATGGGATGTAACATTATGACATCATAATGGAATTTTGCATTATGACATCATAATGGGATGTTACATTATGACATCATAATGGTATTTTGCATTATGACATCATAATGGAGTTTTACATTATGACATCATAATAGAATTTTACATTATGACATCATAATGGAATTTTCCTTTATGACATCATAATATAAATTTGCATTATGACATCATAATGGAATGTTACATTATATCATCATAATAGAATTTTGCATTATGACATCATAATGGAATGTTACATTATATCATCATAATAGAATTTTGCATTATGACATCATAATGGAATTTTACATTATGACATCATAATGGAATTTTACATTATGACATCATAATGGAATTTTGCATTATGACATCATAATGGAATTTTACATTATGACATCAAAATGGAATTTAACATTATGACATCATAATGGAATTTTACATTATGACATCATAATGGAATTTTACATTATGACATCATAATGGAATGTTACATTATGGCATCATAATGGAATTTTACATAATGACATCATAATGGAATGTTACATTATGACATCTAATGGAATGTTACATTTTGACATCATAATGGAATTTTGCATTATGACATCATAAAGGAATGTTACATTATGACATCATAATGGAATTTTGCATTATGACATCATAATGGAATGTTACATTATGACATCATAATAGAATTTTACATTATGACATCATAATGGAATTTTCCATTATGACGTCATAATATAATTTTGCATTATGACATCATAATGGAATGTTACATTATGACATCATAATAGAATTTCGCATTATGACATCATAATGGAAATTTTTATTATGACATCATAATGGAATTTTGCATTATGACATCATAATGAAATTTTGCATTATGACATCATAATGAAATTTTGCATTATGACATCATAATAGAATTTTACATTATGACATCATAATAGAATTTTACATTATGACATAATAATGGAATTTTGCATTAAGACATCATAATGGAATTTTGCATTATGACATCATAATGGAATTTTGCATTATGACATCATAATGGAATTTTACATTATGACATCATAATGGAATTTTGCATTATGACATCATAATGGAATTTTACATTATGACATCATAATGGAATTTTGCATTATGACATCATAATGGAGTTTTACATTATGACATCATAATGGCATTTTGCATTATGACATCATAATGGAATTTTACATTATGACATCATAATGGAATTTTGCATTATGTCATCATAATGGAATTTTGCATTATGACATCATAATGGAATTTTGCATTATGACATCATAATGGAATTTTGCATTATGACATCATAATGGAATTTTGCATTTTGACATCATAATGGAATGTTACGTTATGACATCATAATGGAATTTTGCATTATGACATCATAATGGAATGTTACGTTATGACATCATAATGGAATTTTACATTATGACATCTTAATATAATTTTGCATTATGACATCATAATGGAATGTTACATTATGATATCATAATAGAATTTTGCATTATGACATCATAATGGAGTTTTACATTATGACATCATAATGTAATTTTACATTATGACATCATAATGGAATTTTACATTATGACATCATAATGTAATTTTACATTATGACATCATAATGTAATTTTACATTATGACATCATAATGGAATTTTACATTATGACATCATAATGGAATTTTACATTATGACATCATAATGGAATTTTGCATTATGACATCATAATGGAATTTTCCATTATGACATCATAATGCAGTTTTACATTATGACATCATAATGGAATTTTACATTATGACATCATAATGGAATTTTGCATTATGACATCATAATGGAATTTTGCATTATGACATCATAATGGAATTTTGCATTATGACATCATAATGGAATTTTACATTATGACATCATAATGGAATGTTACATTATGACATCATAATGGAATTTTACATTATAACATCATAATGGAATGTTACATTATGACATCTAATGGAATGTTACATTTTTCATCATAATGGAATTTTGCATTATGACATCATAAAGGAATCTTACATTATGACATCATAATGGAATTTTGCATTATGACATCATAATGGAATGTTACATTATGACATCATAATGGAATTTGCAATATGACATCATAATGGAATGTTACACTATGACATCATAATGGAATTTTGCATTAAGACATCAAAATGGAATGTTACATTATGACATCATAATGGAATTTTGCATTATGACATCATAATGGAATGCTACAGTATGACATCATAATGGAATTTTGCATTATGACATCATAATGGGATTTTACATTATGACATCATAATGGAATGTTACATTATGACATCATAATGGAATTTTACATTTTGACATCATAATGGAATTTTGCATTATGACATCATAATGAAATTTTGCATTATAACATCATAATGGAATTTTGCATTATGACATCATAATGGAATTTTACATTATGACATCCTAATGGAATTTTGCATTATGACATCAAAATGGAATTTTGCATTATGACATCATAATGGAATTTTACATTATGACATCATAATGGAATTTTGCATTATGACATCATAATGGAATTTTACATTATGACATCATAATGGAATTTTACATTATGACATCATAATGGAATTTTGCATTATGACATCATAATAGAATTTTACATTATGACATGATAATGGAATTTTGCATTATGACATCATAATGGAATTTTACATTATGACATGATAATGGAATTTTGCATTATGACATCATAATGGAATTTTACATTATGACATAATAATGGAATTTTGCATTAAGACATCATAATGGAATTTTGCAATATGACATCATAATGCAATTTTACATTATGACATCATAATGGAATGTTACATTATGACATCATAATGGAATTTTGCATTATGACATCATAATGGAATGTTGCATTATGACATCATAATGGAATTTTTACATTATGACATCATAATGGAATGTTGCATTATGACATCATAATGGAATTTTTACATTATGACATCATAATGGAATTTTGCATTATGACATCATAATGGAATTTTGCATTATGACATCATAATGGAATGTTGCATTATGACATCATAATGGAATTTTGCATTATGACATCATAATGGAATTTTACATTATGACATCATAATGCAGTTTTACATTATGACATCATAATGGAATTTTGCATTATGACATCATAATGGAATTTTGCATTATGACATCATAATGGAATTTTTACATTATGACATCATAATTGAATTTTGCATTATGACATCATAATGGAATGTTACATTATGACATCATAATGGAATTTTACATTATAACATCATAATGGAATGTTACATTATGACATCATAATGGAATTTTACATTATGACATCATAATGGAATGTTACATTATGGCATCATAATGGAATTTTACATAATGACATCATAATGGAATGTTACATTATGACATCTAATGGAATGTTACATTTTGACATCATAATGGAATTTTGCATTATGACATCATAAAGGAATGTTACATTATGACATCATAATGGAATTTTGCATTATGACATTATAATGGAATGTTACATTATGACATCATAATAGAATTTTACATTATGACATCATAATGGAATTTTCCATTATGACGTCATAATATAATTTTGCATTATGACATCATAATGAAATTTTGCATTATGACATCATAATAGAATTTTACATTATGACATCATAATAGAATTTTGCATTATGACATCATAATGGAATTTTACATTATGACATCATAATGGAATTTTGCATTATGACATCATAATGAAATTTTGCATTATGACATCATAATAGAATTCTACATTATGACATCATAATGGAATTTTGCATTATGACATCAAAATGGAATGTTACATTATGACATCATAATGGAATTTTGCATTATGACATCATAATGGAATGTTACAGTATGACATCATAATGGAATTTTGCATTATGACATCATAATGGGATTTTACATTATGACATCATAATGGAATGTTACATTATGACATCATAATGGAATTTTACATTTTGACATCATAATGGAATTTTGCATTATGACATCATAATGAAATTTTGCATTATAACATCATAATGGAATTTTACATTATGACATCATAATGGAATTTTGCATTATGACATCATAATGGAATGTTACATTATGACATCATAATGGAATTTTACATTATGACATCCTAATGGAATTTTGCATTATGACATCATAATGGAATTTTGCATTATGACATCATAATGGAATTTTACATTATGACATCATAATGGAATTTTGCATTATGACATCATAATGGAATGTTACATTATGACATCATAATGGAGTTTTACATTATGAAATCATAATGGAATTTTACATTATGACATCATAATGGAATCTTACATTATGACATCATAATGGAATTTTACATTATGACATCATAATGTAATGTTACATTTGACATCATAATGGAATTTTGCATTATGACATCATAAAGGAATCTTACATTATGACATCATAATGGAATTTTGCATTATGACATCATAATGGAATTTGCATTATGACATCATAATGGAATGTTACACTATGACATCATAATGGAATTTTACATTTTGACATCATAATGGAATTTTGCATTATAACATCATAATGGAATTTTACATTATGACATCATAATGGAATTTTACATTATGACATCCTAATGGAATTTTGCATTATGACATCATAATGGAATTTTGCATTATGACATCATTATGGAATTTTACATTATGACATCATAATGGAATTTTGCATTATGACATCATAATGGAATTTTACATTATGACATCATAATGGAATTTTGCATTAAGACATCATAATGGAATTTTGCATTATGACATCATAATGGAATTTTGCATTATGACATCATAATGGAATTTTACATTATGACATCATAATGGAATTTTGCATTATGACATCATAATGGAATGTTACATTATGACATCATAACGGAATTTTGAATTATGACATCATAATGGAATTTTGCATTATGACATCATAATGGAATTTTGCATTATGACATCATAATGCAATTTTACATTATGACATCATAATGGAATTTTGCATTATGACATCATAATGGAATTTTACATTATGACATCATAATGGAATTTTACATTATGACATCATAATGGAATTTTACATTATGACATCATAATGGAATTTTGCATTATGACATCATAATGGAATTTTACATTATGACATCATAATGGAATTTTGCATTATGTCATCATAATGGAATTTTGCATTATGACATCATAATGGAATTTTGCATTATGACATCATAATGGAATTTTGCATTATGACATCATAATGGAATTTTGCATTTTGACATCATAATGGAATGTTACATTATGACATCATAATGGAATTTTGCATTATGACATCATAATGGAATGTTACGTTATGACATCATAATGGAATTTTGCATTATGACATCCTAATGGAATGTTACGTTATGACATCATAATGGAATTTTACATTATGACATCTTAATATAATTTTGCATTATGACATCATAATGGAATGTTACATTATGATATCATAATAGAATTTTGCATTATGACATCATAATGGAGTTTTACATTATGACATCATAATGGAGTTTTACATTATGACATCATAATAGAATTTTACATTATGACATCATAATGGAATTTTCCATTATGACATCATAATATAAATTTGCATTATGACATCATAATGGAATGTTACATTATATCATCATAATAGAATTTTGCATTATGACATCATAATGGAATTTTACATTATGACATCATAATGGAATTTTACATTATGACATCATAATGGAATTTTGCATTATGACATCATAACGGAATTTTACATTATGACATCATAATGCAGTTTTACATTATGACATCATAATGGAATTTTACATTATGACATCATAATGGAATTTTGCATTATGACATCATAATGGATTTTTGCATTATGACATCATAAGGGAATTTTGCATTATGACATCATAATGGAATTTTTCATTATGACATCATAATGGAATGTTACATTATGACATCATAATGGAATGTTACATTATGACATCTAATGGAATGTTACATTTTGACATCATAATGGAATTTTGCATTATGACATCATAAAGGAATGTTACATTATGACATCATAATGGAATTTTGCATTATGACATCATAATAGAATTTTACATTATGACATCATAATGGAATTTTCCATTATGACATCATAATATAAATTTGCATTATGACATCATAATGAAATGTTACATTATGACATCATAATAGAATTTTGCATTATGACATCATAATGGAATTTTACATTATGACATCATAATGGAATTTTGCATTATGACATCATAATGAAATTTTGCATTATGACATCATAATAGAATTTTACATCATGACATGATAATGGAATTTTACATTATGACATAATAATGGAATTTTGCATTAAGACATCATAATGGAATTTTGCATTATGACATCATAATGGAATTTTACATTATGACATCATAATGGAATGTTACATTATGACATCATAATGGAATTTTGCATTATGACATCATAATGGAATTTTACATTATAACATCATAATGGAATGTTACATTATGACATCTAATGGAATGTTACATTTGACATCATAATGGAATTTTGCATTATGACATCATAAAGGAATCTTACATTATGACATCATAATGGAATTTTGCATTATGACATCATATTGGAATGTTACATTATGACATCATAATGGAATTTGCATTATGACATCATAATGGAATGTTACAATATGACATCATAATGGAATTTTGCATTATGACATCAAAATGGAATGTTACATTATGACATCATAATGGAATTTTGCATTATGACATCATAATGGAATGTTACAGTATGACATCATAATGGAATTTTGCATTATGACATCATAATGGGATTTTACATTATGACATCATAATGGAATGTTACATTATGACATCATAATGAAATTTTGCATTATAACATCATAATGGAATTTTACATTATGACATCATAATGGAATTTTACATTATGACATCCTAAAAGAATTTTGCATTATGACATCATAATGGAATTTTGCATTATGACATCATAATGGAATTTTACATTATGACATCATAATGGAATTTTGCATTATGACATCATAATGGAATTTTACATTATGACATCATAATGGAATTTTGCATTAAGACATCATAATGGAATTTTGCATTATGACATCATAATGGAATTTTGCATTATGACATCATAATGGAATTTTAAATTATGACATCATAATGAAATTTTGCATTATGACATCATAATGGAATGTTACATTATGACATCATAACAGAATTTTGCATTATGACATCATAATGGAATGTTACATTATGACATCATAATGGAATTTTGCATTATGACATCATAATGGGATGTAACATTATGACATCATAATGGAATTTTGCATTATGACATCATAATGGGATGTTACATTATGACATCATAATGGAATTTTGCATTATGACATCATAATGGAGTTTTACATTATGACATCATAATAGAATTTTCCATTATGACATCATAATATAAATTTGCATTATGACATCATAATGGAATGTTACATTATATCATCATAATAGAATTTTGCATTATGACATCATAATGGAATGTTACATTATATCATCATAATAGAATTTTGCATTATGACATCATAATGGAATTTTACATTATGACATCATAATGGAATTTTACATTATGACATCATAATGGAATTTTGCATTATGACATCATAATGGAATTTTACATTATGACATCATAATGGAATTTAACATTATGACATCATAATGGAATTTTACATTATGACATCATAATGGAATTTTACATTATGACATCATAATGGAATGTTACATTATGGCATCATAATGGAATTTTACATAATGACATCATAATGGAATGTTACATTATGACATCTAATGGAATGTTACATTATGACATCTAATGGAATGTTACATTATGACATCATAATGGAATTTTGCATTATGACATCATAATGGAATGTTACATTATGACATCATAATAGAATTTTACATTATGACATCATAATGGAATTTTCCATTATGACGTCATAATATAATTTTGCATTATGACATCATAATGGAATGTTACATTATGACATCATAATAGAATTTCGCATTATGACATCATAATGGAAATTTTTATTATGACATCATAATGGAATTTTGCATTATGACATCATAATGAAATTTTGCATTATGACATCATAATAGAATTTTACATTATGACATCATAATAGAATTTTACATTATGACATAATAATGGAATTTTGCATTAAGACATCATAATGGAATTTTGCATTATGACATCATAATGGAATTTTGCATTATGACATCATAATGGAATTTTACATTATGACATCATAATGGAATTTTGCATTATGACATCATAATGGAATTTTACATTATGACATCATAATGGAATTTTGCATTATGACATCATAATGGAGTTTTACATTATGACATCATAATGGCATTTTGCATTATGACATCATAATGGAATTTTACATTATGACATCATAATGGAATTTTACATTATGACATCATAATGGAATGTTGCATTATGACATCATAACGGAATTTTACATTATGACATCATAATGCAGTTTTACATTATGACATCATAATGGAATTTTACATTATGACATCATAATGGAATTTTGCATTATGACATCATAATGGATTTTTGCATTATGACATCATAAGGGAATTTTGCATTATGACATCATAATGCAGTTTTACATTATGACATCATAATGGAATTTTACATTATGACATCATAATGGAATTTTGCATTATGACATCATAATGGATTTTTGCATTATGACATCATAATGGAATTTTACATTATGACATCATAATGGAATTTAACATTATGACATCATAATGGAATTTTGCATTATGACATCATAATGGAATTTTACATTATGACATCATAATGGAATTTAACATTATGACATCATAATGGAATTTTACATTATGACATCATAATGGAATTTTACATTATGACATCATAATGGAATGTTACATTATGGCATCATAATGGAATTTTACATAATGACATCATAATGGAATGTTACATTATGACATCTAATGGAATGTTACATTATGACATCTAATGGAATGTTACATTATGACATCATAATGGAATTTTGCATTATGACATCATAATGGAATGTTACATTATGACATCATAATAGAATTTTACATTATGACATCATAATGGAATTTTCCATTATGACGTCATAATATAATTTTGCATTATGACATCATAATGGAATGTTACATTATGACATCATAATAGAATTTCGCATTATGACATCATAATGGAAATTTTTATTATGACATCATAATGGAATTTTGCATTATGACATCATAATGAAATTTTGCATTATGACATCATAATAGAATTTTACATTATGACATCATAATAGAATTTTACATTATGACATAATAATGGAATTTTGCATTAAGACATCATAATGGAATTTTGCATTATGACATCATAATGGAATTTTGCATTATGACATCATAATGGAATTTTACATTATGACATCATAATGGAATTTTGCATTATGACATCATAATGGAATTTTACATTATGACATCATAATGGAATTTTGCATTATGACATCATAATGGAGTTTTACATTATGACATCATAATGGCATTTTGCATTATGACATCATAATGGAATTTTACATTATGACATCATAATGGAATTTTACATTATGACATCATAATGGAATGTTGCATTATGACATCATAACGGAATTTTACATTATGACATCATAATGCAGTTTTACATTATGACATCATAATGGAATTTTACATTATGACATCATAATGGAATTTTGCATTATGACATCATAATGGATTTTTGCATTATGACATCATAAGGGAATTTTGCATTATGACATCATAATGCAGTTTTACATTATGACATCATAATGGAATTTTACATTATGACATCATAATGGAATTTTGCATTATGACATCATAATGGATTTTTGCATTATGACATCATAAGGGAATTTTGCATTATGACATCATAATGGAATTTTTCATTATGACATCATAAAGGAATCTTACATTATGACATCATAATGGAATTTTGCATTATGACATCATATTGGAATGTTACATTATGACATCATAATGGAATTTGCATTATGACATCATAATGGAATGTTACACTATGACATCATAATGGAATTTTGCATTATGACATCAAAATGGAATGTTACATTATGACATCATAATGGAATTTTGCATTATGACATCATAATGGAATGTTACAGTATGACATCATAATGGAATTTTGCATTATGACATCATAATGGGATTTTACATTATGACATCATAATGGAATGTTACATTATGACATCATAATGGAATTTTACATTTTGACATCATAATGGAATTTTGCATTATGACATCATAATGAAATTTTGCATTATAACATCATAATGGAATTTTACATTATGACATCATAATGGAATTTTACATTATGACATCCTAAAAGAATTTTGCATTATGACATCATAATGGAATTTTGCATTATGACATCATAATGGAATTTTACATTATGACATCATAATGGAATTTTGCATTATGACATCATAATGGAATTTTACATTATGACATCATAATGGAATTTTGCATTAAGACATCATAATGGAATTTTGCATTATGACATCATAATGGAATTTTGCATTATGACATCATAATGGAATTTTAAATTATGACATCATAATGAAATTTTGCATTATGACATCATAATGGAATGTTACATTATGACATCATAACAGAATTTTGCATTATGACATCATAATGGAATGTTACATTATGACATCATAATGGAATTTTGCATTATGACATCATAATGGGATGTAACATTATGACATCATAATGGAATTTTGCATTATGACATCATAATGGGATGTTACATTATGACATCATAATGGAATTTTGCATTATGACATCATAATGGAGTTTTACATTATGACATCATAATAGAATTTTCCATTATGACATCATAATATAAATTTGCATTATGACATCATAATGGAATGTTACATTATATCATCATAATAGAATTTTGCATTATGACATCATAATGGAATGTTACATTATATCATCATAATAGAATTTTGCATTATGACATCATAATGGAATTTTACATTATGACATCATAATGGAATTTTACATTATGACATCATAATGGAATTTTGCATTATGACATCATAATGGAATTTTACATTATGACATCATAATGGAATTTAACATTATGACATCATAATGGAATTTTACATTATGACATCATAATGGAATTTTACATTATGACATCATAATGGAATGTTACATTATGGCATCATAATGGAATTTTACATAATGACATCATAATGGAATGTTACATTATGACATCTAATGGAATGTTACATTATGACATCTAATGGAATGTTACATTATGACATCATAATAGAATTTTGCATTATGACATCATAATGGAATGTTACATTATGACATCATAATAGAATTTTACATTATGACATCATAATGGAATTTTCCATTATGACGTCATAATATAATTTTGCATTATGACATCATAATGGAATGTTACATTATGACATCATAATAGAATTTCGCATTATGACATCATAATGGAAATTTTTATTATGACATCATAATGGAATTTTGCATTATGACATCATAATGAAATTTTGCATTATGACATCATAATAGAATTTTACATTATGACATCATAATAGAATTTTACATTATGACATAATAATGGAATTTTGCATTAAGACATCATAATGGAATTTTGCATTATGACATCATAATGGAATTTTGCATTATGACATCATAATGGAATTTTACATTATGACATCATAATGGAATTTTGCATTATGACATCATAATGGAATTTTACATTATGACATCATAATGGAATTTTGCATTATGACATCATAATGGAGTTTTACATTATGACATCATAATGGCATTTTGCATTATGACATCATAATGGAATTTTACATTATGACATCATAATGGAATTTTACATTATGACATCATAATGGAATGTTGCATTATGACATCATAACGGAATTTTACATTATGACATCATAATGCAGTTTTACATTATGACATCATAATGGAATTTTACATTATGACATCATAATGGAATTTTGCATTATGACATCATAATGGATTTTTGCATTATGACATCATAAGGGAATTTTGCATTATGACATCATAATGCAGTTTTACATTATGACATCATAATGGAATTTTACATTATGACATCATAATGGAATTTTGCATTATGACATCATAATGGATTTTTGCATTATGACATCATAAGGGAATTTTGCATTATGACATCATAATGGAATTTTTCATTATGACATCATAATGGAATGTTACATTATGACATCATAATGGAATGTTACATTATGACATCTAATGGAATGTTACATTTTGACATCATAATGGAATTTTGCATTATGACATCATAAAGGAATGTTACATTATGACATCATAATGGAATTTTGCATTATGACATCATAATAGAATTTTACATTATGACATCATAATGGAATTTTCCATTATGACATCATAATATAAATTTGCATTATGACATCATAATGGAATTTTGCATTATGACATCATAATGGAATTTTGCATTATGACATCATAATGGAATTTTAAATTATGACATCATAATGAAATTTTGCATTATGACATCATAATGGAATGTTACATTATGACATCATAACAGAATTTTGCATTATGACATCATAATGGAATGTTACATTATGACATCATAATGGAATTTTGCATTATGACATCATAATGGGATGTAACATTATGACATCATAATGGAATTTTGCATTATGACATCATAATGGGATGTTACATTATGACATCATAATGGAATTTTGCATTATGACATCATAATGGAGTTTTACATTATGACATCATAATAGAATTTTCCATTATGACATCATAATATAAATTTGCATTATGACATCATAATGGAATGTTACATTATATCATCATAATAGAATTTTGCATTATGACATCATAATGGAATGTTACATTATATCATCATAATAGAATTTTGCATTATGACATCATAATGGAATTTTACATTATGACATCATAATGGAATTTTACATTATGACATCATAATGGAATTTTGCATTATGACATCATAATGGAATTTTACATTATGACATCATAATGGAATTTAACATTATGACATCATAATGGAATTTTACATTATGACATCATAATGGAATTTTACATTATGACATCATAATGGAATGTTACATTATGGCATCATAATGGAATTTTACATAATGACATCATAATGGAATGTTACATTATGACATCTAATGGAATGTTACATTATGACATCTAATGGAATGTTACATTATGACATCATAATAGAATTTTGCATTATGACATCATAATGGAATGTTACATTATGACATCATAATAGAATTTTACATTATGACATCATAATGGAATTTTCCATTATGACGTCATAATATAATTTTGCATTATGACATCATAATGGAATGTTACATTATGACATCATAATAGAATTTCGCATTATGACATCATAATGGAAATTTTTATTATGACATCATAATGGAATTTTGCATTATGACATCATAATGAAATTTTGCATTATGACATCATAATAGAATTTTACATTATGACATCATAATAGAATTTTACATTATGACATAATAATGGAATTTTGCATTAAGACATCATAATGGAATTTTGCATTATGACATCATAATGGAATTTTGCATTATGACATCATAATGGAATTTTACATTATGACATCATAATGGAATTTTGCATTATGACATCATAATGGAATTTTACATTATGACATCATAATGGAATTTTGCATTATGACATCATAATGGAGTTTTACATTATGACATCATAATGGCATTTTGCATTATGACATCATAATGGAATTTTACATTATGACATCATAATGGAATTTTACATTATGACATCATAATGGAATGTTGCATTATGACATCATAACGGAATTTTACATTATGACATCATAATGCAGTTTTACATTATGACATCATAATGGAATTTTACATTATGACATCATAATGGAATTTTGCATTATGACATCATAATGGATTTTTGCATTATGACATCATAAGGGAATTTTGCATTATGACATCATAATGCAGTTTTACATTATGACATCATAATGGAATTTTACATTATGACATCATAATGGAATTTTGCATTATGACATCATAATGGATTTTTGCATTATGACATCATAAGGGAATTTTGCATTATGACATCATAATGGAATTTTTCATTATGACATCATAATGGAATGTTACATTATGACATCATAATGGAATGTTACATTATGACATCTAATGGAATGTTACATTTTGACATCATAATGGAATTTTGCATTATGACATCATAAAGGAATGTTACATTATGACATCATAATGGAATTTTGCATTATGACATCATAATAGAATTTTACATTATGACATCATAATGGAATTTTCCATTATGACATCATAATATAAATTTGCATTATGACATCATAATGGAATGTTACATTATGACATCATAATAGAATTTTGCATTATGACATCATAATGGAATTTTACATTATGACATCATAATGGAATTTTGCATTATGACATCATAATGAAATTTTGCATTATGACATCATAATAGAATTTTACATCATGACATGATAATGGAATTTTGCATTATGACATCATAATGGAATTTTACATTATGACATAATAATGGAATTTTGCATTAAGACATCATAATGGAATTTTGCATTATGACATCATAATGGAATTTTACATTATGACATCATAATGGAATTTTGCATTATGACATCATAATGGAATTTTACATTATGACATCATAATGCAGTTTTACATTATGACATCATAATGGAATTTTGCATTATGACATCATAATTGAATTTTGCATTATGACATCATAATGGAATTTTTACATTATGACATCATAATTGAATTTTGCATTATGACATCATAATGGAATGTTACATTATGACATCATAATGGAATTTTACATTATAACATCATAATGGAATGTTACATTATGACATCATAATGGAATTTGCATTATGACATAATAATGGAATGTTACACTATGACATCATAATGGAATTTTGCATTATGACATCAAAATGGAATGTTACATTATGACATCATAATGGAATTTTGCATTATGACATAATAATGGAATGTTACAGTATGACATCATAATGGAATTTTGCATTATGACATCATAATGGGATTTTACATTATGACATCATAATGGAATGTTACATTATGACATCATAATGGAATTTTACATTTTTACATCATAATGGAATTTTGCATTATGACATCATAATGAAATTTTGCATTATAACATCATAATGGAATTTTACATTATGACATCATAATGGAATTTTACATTATGACATCCTAATGGAATTTTGCATTATGACATCATAATGGAATTTTGCATTATGACATCATAATGGAATTTTACATTATGACATCATAATGGAATTTTGCATTATGACATCATAATGGAATTTTACATTATGACATCATAATGGAATTTTGCATTAAGACATCATAATGGAATTTTGCATTATGACATCATAATGGAATTTTGCATTATGACATCATAATGGAATTTTAAATTATGACATCATAATGGAATTTTGCATTATGACATCATAATGGAATGTTACATTATGACATCATAACGGAATTTTGCATTATGACATCATAATGGAATGTTACATTATGACATCATAATGGAATTTTGCATTATGACATCATAATGGGATGTAACATTATGACATCATAATGGAATTTTGCATTATGACATCATAATGGGATGTTACATTATGACATCATAATGGAATTTTGCATTATGACATCATAATGGAGTTTTACATTATGACATCATAATAGAATTTTACATTATGACATCATAATGGAATTTTCCATTATGACATCATAATATAAATTTGCATTATGACATCATAATGGAATGTTACATTATATCATCATAATAGAATTTTGCATTATGACATCATAATGGAATGTTACATTATATCATCATAATAGAATTTTGCATTATGACATCATAATGGAATTTTTACATTATGACATCATAATGGAATTTTACATTATGACATCATAATGGAATTTAACATTATGACATCATAATGGAATTTTACATTATGACATCATAATGGAATTTTACATTATGACATCATAATGGAATGTTACATTATGGCATCATAATGGAATTTTACATAATGACATCATAATGGAATGTTACATTATGACATCTAATGGAATGTTACATTTTGACATCATAATGGAATTTTGCATCATGACATCATAAAGGAATGTTACATTATGACATCATAATGGAATTTTGCATTATGACATCATAATGGAATGTTACATTATGACATCATAATAGAATTTTACATTATGACATCATAATGGAATTTTCCATTATGACGTCATAATATAATTTTGCATTATGACATCATAATGGAATGTTACATTATGACATCATAATAGAATTTCGCATTATGACATCATAATGGAAATTTTTATTATGACATCATAATGGAATTTTGCATTATGACATCATAATGAAATTTTGCATTATGACATCATAATAGAATTTTACATTATGACATCATAATAGAATTTTACATTATGACATAATAATGGAATTTTGCATTAAGACATCATAATGGAATTTTGCATTATGACATCATAATAGAATTTTACATTATGACATCATAATGGAATTTTCCATTATGACATCATAATATAAATTTGCATTATGACATCATAATGGAATGTTACATTATGACATCATAATAGAATTTTGCATTATGACATCATAATGGAATTTTACATTTTTACATCATAATGGAATTTTGCATTATGACATCATAATGAAATTTTGCATTATAACATCATAATGGAATTTTACATTATGACATCATAATGGAATTTTACATTATGACATCCTAATGGAATTTTGCATTATGACATCATAATGGAATTTTGCATTATGACATCATAATGGAATTTTACATTATGACATCATAATGGAATTTTGCATTATGACATCATAATGGAATTTTACATTATGACATCATAATGGAATTTTGCATTAAGACATCATAATGGAATTTTGCATTATGACATCATAATGGAATTTTGCATTATGACATCATAATGGAATTTTAAATTATGACATCATAATGGAATTTTGCATTATGACATCATAATGGAATGTTACATTATGACATCATAACGGAATTTTGCATTATGACATCATAATGGAATGTTACATTATGACATCATAATGGAATTTTGCATTATGACATCATAATGGGATGTAACATTATGACATCATAATGGAATTTTGCATTATGACATCATAATGGGATGTTACATTATGACATCATAATGGAATTTTGCATTATGACATCATAATGGAGTTTTACATTATGACATCATAATAGAATTTTACATTATGACATCATAATGGAATTTTACATTATGACATCATAATATAAATTTGCATTATGACATCATAATGGAATGTTACATTATATCATCATAATAGAATTTTGCATTATGACATCATAATGGAATGTTACATTATATCATCATAATAGAATTTTGCATTATGACATCATAATGGAATTTTTACATTATGACATCATAATGGAATTTTACATTATGACATCATAATGGAATTTAACATTATGACATCATAATGGAATTTTACATTATGACATCATAATGGAATTTTACATTATGACATCATAATGGAATGTTACATTATGGCATCATAATGGAATTTTACATAATGACATCATAATGGAATGTTACATTATGACATCTAATGGAATGTTACATTTTGACATCATAATGGAATTTTGCATCATGACATCATAAAGGAATGTTACATTATGACATCATAATGGAATTTTGCATTATGACATCATAATGGAATGTTACATTATGACATCATAATAGAATTTTACATTATGACATCATAATGGAATTTTCCATTATGACGTCATAATATAATTTTGCATTATGACATCATAATGGAATGTTACATTATGACATCATAATAGAATTTCGCATTATGACATCATAATGGAAATTTTTATTATGACATCATAATGGAATTTTGCATTATGACATCATAATGAAATTTTGCATTATGACATCATAATAGAATTTTACATTATGACATCATAATAGAATTTTACATTATGACATAATAATGGAATTTTGCATTAAGACATCATAATGGAATTTTGCATTATGACATCATAATAGAATTTTACATTATGACATCATAATGGAATTTTCCATTATGACATCATAATATAAATTTGCATTATGACATCATAATGGAATGTTACATTATGACATCATAATAGAATTTTGCATTATGACATCATAATGGAATTTTACATTATGACATCATAATGGAATTTTGCATTATGACATCATAATGAAATTTTGCATTATGACATCATAATAGAATTTTACATCATGACATGATAATGGAATTTTGCATTATGACATCATAATGGAATTTTACATTATGACATAATAATGGAATTTTGCATTAAGACATCATAATGGAATTTTGCATTATGACATCATAATGGAATTTTACATTATGACATCATAATGGAATGTTACATTATGACATCATAATGGAATTTTGCATTATGACATCATAATGGAATCTTACATTATGACATTATAATGGAATTTTGCATTATGACATCATAATGGGATGTTACATTATGACATCATAATGTAATTTTACAGTATGACATCATAATGGAATTTTACATTTTGACATCATAATGGAATTTTACATTATGACATCATAATGGAATTTTGCATTATGACATCATAATGGAATTTTACATTATGACATCATAATGCAGTTTTACATTATGACATCATAATGGAATTTTGCATTATGACATCATAATGGAATTTTGCATTATGACATCATAATGGAATTTTTACATTATGACATCATAATTGAATTTTGCATTATAACATCATAATGGAATGTTACATTATGACATCATAATGGAATTTTACATTATAACATCATAATGGAATGTTACATTATGACATCTAATGGAATGTTACATTTGACATCATAATGGAATTTTGCATTATGACATCATAAAGGAATCTTACATTATGACATCATAATGGAATTTTGCATTATGACATCATAATGGAATGTTACATTATGACATCATAATGGAATTTGCATTATGACATAATAATGGAATGTTACACTATGACATCATAATGGAATTTTGCATTATGACATCAAAATGGAATGTTACATTATGACATCATAATGGAATTTTGCATTATGACATCATAATGGAATGTTACAGTATGACATCATAATGGAATTTTGCATTATGACATCATAATGGGATTTTACATTATGACATCATAATGGAATGTTACATTATGACATCATAATGGAATTTTACATTTTGACATCATAATGGAATTTTGCATTATGACATCATAATGAAATTTTGCATTATAACATCATAATGGAATTTTACATTATGACATCATAATGGAATTTTACATTATGACATCCTAATGGAATTTTGCATTATGACATCATAATGGAATTTTGCATTATGACATCATAATGGAATTTTACATTATGACATCATAATGGAATTTTGCATTATGACATCATAATGGAATTTTACATTATGACATCATAATTGAATTTTGCATTAAGACATTATAATGGAATTTTGCATTATGACATCATAATGGAATTTTGCATTATGACATCATAATGGAATTTTGCATTATGACATCATAATGGAATTTTACATTATGACATCATAATGGAATTTTGCATTATGACATCATAATGAAATTTTGCATTATGACATCATAATAGAATTTTACATTATGACATGATAATGGAATTTTGCATTATGACATCATAATGGAATTTTACATTATGACATAATAATGGAATTTTGCATTAAGACATCATAATGGAATTTTGCAATATGACATCATAATGGAATTTTACATTATGACATCATAATGGAATGTTACATTATGACATCATAATGGAATTTTGCATTATGACATCATAATGGAATGTTACATTATGACATTATAATGGAATTTTGCATTATGACATCATAATGGGATGTTACATTATGACATCATAATGTAATTTTACATTATGACATCATAATGGAATTTTACATTATGACATCATAATGGAATTTTGCATTATGACATCATAATGAAATTTTGCATTATGACATCATAATAGAATTTTACATTATGACATGATAATGGAATTTTGCATTATGACATCATAATGGAATTTTACATTATGACATAATAATGGAATTTTACATTACCCCATCATAATGGAATTTTGAATTAAGACATCATAATGGAATTTTGCATTATGACATCATAATGGAATTTTGCATTATGACATCATAATGGAATTTTACATTATGACATCATAATGGAATTTTGCATTATGACATCATAATGAAATTTTGCATTATGACATCATAATAGAATTTTACATTATGACATGATAATGGAATTTTGCATTATGACATCATAATGGAATTTTACATTATGACATAATAATGGAATTTTGCATTAAGACATCATAATGGAATTTTGCAATATGACATCATAATGGAATTTTACATTATGACATCATAATGGAATGTTACATTATGACATCATAATGGAATTTTGCATTATGACATCATAATGGAATGTTACATTATGACATTATAATGGAATTTTGCATTATGACATCATAATGGGATGTTACATTATGACATCATAATGGAATTTTACATTATGACATCATAATGGAATTTTACATTATGACATCATAATGGAATTTTACATTATGACATCATAATGGAATTTTGCATTATGACATCATAATGGAATTTTACATTATGACATCATAATGCAGTTTTACATTATGACATCATAATGGAATTTTGCATTATGACATCATAATGGAATTTTGCATTATGACATCATAATGGAATTTTTACATTATGACATCATAATGGAATTTTGCATTATGACATCATAATGGAATGTTGCATTATGACATCATAATGGAATTTGGCATTATGACATCATAATGGAATTTTACATTATAACATCATAATGGAATGTTACATTATGACATCTAATGGAATGTTACATTTGACATCGTAATGGAATTTTGCATTATGACATCATAAAGGAATCTTACATTATGACATCATAATGGAATTTTGCATTATGACATCATAATGGAATGTTACATTATGACATCATAATGGAATTTGCATTATGACATCATAATGGAATATTACACTATGACATCATAATGGAATTTTGCATTATGACATCAAAATGGAATGTTACATTATGACATCATAATGGAATTTTGCATTATGACATCATAATGGAATGTTACAGTATGACATCATAATGGAATTTTGCATTATGACATCATAATGGGATTTTACATTATGACATCATAATGGAATGTTACATTATGACATCATAATGGAACTTTACATTTTGACATCATAATGGAATTTTGCATTATGACATCATAATGAAATTTTGCATTATAACATCATAATGGAATTTTACATTATGACATCATAATGGAATTTTACATTATGACATCCTAATGGAATTTTGCATTATGACATCATAATGGAATTTTGCATTATGACATCATAATGGAATTTTACATTATGACATCATAATGGAATTTTGCATTATGACATCATAATGGAATTTTACATTATGACATCATAATTGAATTTTGCATTAAGACATCATAATGGAATTTTGCATTATGACATCATAATGGAATTTTGCATTATGACATCATAATGGAATTTTACATTATGACATCATAATGGAATTTTGCATTATGACATCATAATGGAATGTTACATTATGACATCATAACGGAATTTTGCATTATGACATCATAATGGAATGTTACATTATGACATCATAATGGAATTTTGCATTATGACATCATAATGGGATGTAACATTATGACATCATAATGGAATTTTGCATTATGACATCATAATGGGATGTTACATTATGACATCATAATGGAATTTTGCATTATGACATCATAAAGGAGTTTTACATTATGACATCATAATAGAATTTTGCATTATGACATCATAATGGAATTTTCCATTATGACATCATAATATAAATTTGCATTATGACATCATAATGGAATGTTACATTATATCATCATAATAGAATTTTGCATTATGACATCATAATGGAATGTTACATTATATCATCATAATAGAATTTTGCATTATGACATCATAATGGAATTTTACATTATGACATCATAATGGAATTTTACATTATGACATCATAATGGAATGTTACATTATGGCATCATAATGGAATTTTACATAATGACATCATAATGGAATGTTACATTATGACATCTAATGGAATGTTACATTTTGACATCATAATGGAATTTTGCATTATGACATCATAAAGGAATGTTACATTATGACATCATAATGGAATTTTGCATTATGACATCATAATGGAATGTTACATTATGACATCATAATAGAATTTTACATTATGACATCATAATGGAATTTTCCATTATGACGTCATAATATAATTTTGCATTATGACATCATAATGGAATGTTACATTATGACATCATAATAGAATTTTGCATTATGACATCATAATGGAATTTTACATTATGACATCATAATGGAATTTTGCATTATGACATCATAATGAAATTTTGCATTATGACATCATAATAGAATTTTACATTATGACATCATAATAGAATTTTACATTATGACATAATAATGGAATTTTGCATTAAGACATCATAATGGAATTTTGCATTATGACATCATAATGGAATTTGGCATTATGACACCATAATGGAATTTTTACATTATGACATCATAATGGAATTTTACATTATGGCATCATAATGGAATGTTACATTATGACATCATAATGGAATGTTACATTATGACATCATAATGGAATTTTGCATTATGACATCATAATGGAATGTTGCATTATGACATCATAATGGAATTTTGCTTTATGACATCATAATGGAATGTTGCATTATGACATCATAATGGAATGTTGCATTATGACATCATAATGGAATTTTGCATTATGACATCATAATGGAATTTTGCATTATGACATCATAATGGAATTTTGCATTATGACATCATAATGGAATTTTTACATTATGACATCATAATGGAATTTTGCATTATGACATCATAATGGAATTTTGCATTATGACATCATAATGGAATTTTGCATTATGACATCATAATGGAATGTTACATTATGACATCATAATGGAATGTTGCATTATGACATCATAATGGAATTTTTACATTATGACATCATAATGGAATTTTACATTATGGCATCATAATGGAATGTTACATTATGACATCATAATGGAATGTTACATTATGACATCATAATGGAATTTTGCATTATGACATCATAATGGAATGTTGCATTATGACATCATAATGGAATTTTGCTTTATGACATCATAATGGAATGTTGCATTATGACATCATAATGGAATGTTGCATTATGACATCATAATGGAATTTTGCATTATGACATCATAATGGAATTTTGCATTATGACATCATAATGGAATTTTGCATTATGACATCATAATGGATTTTTTACTTTATGACATCATAATGGAATTTTGCATTATGACATCATAATGGAATTTTGCATTATGACATCATAATGGAATGTTACATTATGACATCATAATGGAATGTTGCATTATGACATCATAATGGAATTTTTACATTATGACATCATAATGGAATTTTGCATTATGACATCATAATGGAATTTTGCATTATGACATCATAATGGAATGTTACATTATGACATCATAATGGAATGTTGCATTATGACATCATAATGGAATTTTGCATTATGACATCATAATGGAATTTTGTATTATGACATCATAATGGAATTTTGCATTATGACATCATAATGGAATGTTACGTTATGACATCATAATAGAATTTTGCATTATGACATCATAATGGAATGTTACGTTATGACATCATAATGGAATTTTACATTATGACATCTTAATATAATTTTGCATTATGACATCATAATGGAATGTTACATTATGATATCATAATATAATTTTGCATTATGACATCATAATGGAGTTTTACATTATGACGTCATAATGTAATTTTACATTATGACATCATAATGTAATTTTACATTATGACATCATAATGTAATTTTACATTATGACATCATAATGTAATTTTACATTATGACATCATAATGGAATTTTACATTATGACATCATAATGGAATTTTGCATTATGACATCATAATGGAATTTTGCATTATGACATCATAATGGAATTTTACATTAAGACATCATAATGGAATGTTACATTATGACATCATAATGGAATTTTACATTATGACATCATAATGGAATTTTGCATTATGACATCATAATGAAATTTTGCATTATGACATCATAATAGAATTTTACATTATGACATGATAATGGAATTTTGCATTATGACATCATAATGGAATTTTGCATTATGACATCATAATGAAATTTTGCATTATGACATCATAATAGAATTTTACATTATGACATGATAATGGAATTTTGCATTATGACATCATAATGGAATTTTACATTATGACATCATAATGGAATTTTACATTATGACATCATAATGGAATGTTACATTATGACATTATAATGGAATTTTGCATTATGACATCATAATGGGATGTTACATTATGACATCATAATGTAATTTTACATTATGACACCATAATGTAATTTTACATTATGACATCATAATGGAATTTTGCATTATGACATCATAATGGAATTTTGCATTATGACATCATAATGGAATTTTGCATTATGACATCAAAATGGAATGTTACATTATGACATCATAATGGAATTTTGCATTATGACATCATAATGGAATGTTACAGTATGACATCATAATGGAATTTTGCATTATGACATCATAATGGGATTTTACATTATGACATCATAATGGAATGTTACATTATGACATCATAATGGAATTTTACATTTTGACATCATAATGGAATTTTGCATTATGACATCATAATGAAATTTTGCATTATAACATCATAATGGAATTTTACATTATGACATCATAATGGAATTTTACATTATGACATCCTAATGGAATTTTGCATTATGACATCATAATGGAATTTTGCATTATGACATCATAATGGAATTTTACATTATGACATCATAATGGAATTTTGCATTATGACATCATAATGGAATTTTACATTATGACATCATAATTGAATTTTGCATTAAGACATCATAATGGAATTTTGCATTATGACATCATAATGGAATTTTGCATTATGACATCATAATGGAATTTTACATTATGACATCATAATGGAATTTTGCATTATGACATCATAATGGAATGTTACATTATGACATCATAACGGAATTTTGCATTATGACATCATAATGGAATGTTACATTATGACATCATAATGGAATTTTGCATTATGACATCATAATGGGATGTAACATTATGACATCATAATGGAATTTTGCATTATGACATCATAATGGGATGTTACATTATGACATCATAATGGAATTTTGCATTATGACATCATAAAGGAGTTTTACATTATGACATCATAATAGAATTTTACATTATGACATCATAATGGAATTTTCCATTATGACATCATAATATAAATTTGCATTATGACATCATAATGGAATGTTACATTATATCATCATAATAGAATTTTGCATTATGACATCATAATGGAATGTTACATTATATCATCATAATAGAATTTTGCATTATGACATCATAATGGAATTTTACATTATGACATCATAATGGAATTTTACATTATGACATCATAATGGAATGTTACATTATGGCATCATAATGGAATTTTACATAATGACATCATAATGGAATGTTACATTATGACATCTAATGGAATGTTACATTTTGACATCATAATGGAATTTTGCATTATGACATCATAAAGGAATGTTACATTATGACATCATAATGGAATTTTGCATTATGACATCATAATGGAATGTTACATTATGACATCATAATATAAATTTGCATTATGACATCATAATGGAATGTTACATTATATCATCATAATAGAATTTTGCATTATGACATCATAATGGAATGTTACATTATCATCATCATAATAGAATTTTGCATTATGACATCATAATGGAATTTTACATTATGACATCATAATGGAATTTTACATTATGACATCATAATGGAATGTTACATTATGGCATCATAATGGAATTTTACATAATGACATCATAATGGAATGTTACATTATGACATCTAATGGAATGTTACATTTTGACATCATAATGGAATTTTGCATTATGACATCATAAAGGAATGTTACATTATGACATCATAATGGAATTTTGCATTATGACATCATAATGGAATGTTACATTATGACATCATAATAGAATTTTACATTATGACATCATAATGGAATTTTCCATTATGACGTCATAATATAATTTTGCATTATGACATCATAATGGAATGTTACATTATGACATCATAATATAATTTTGCATTATGACATCATAATGGAATTTTACATTATGACATCATAATGGAATTTTGCATTATGACATCATAATGAAATTTTGCATTATGACATCATAATAGAATTTTACATTATGACATCATAATAGAATTTTACATTATGACATAATAATGGAATTTTGCATTAAGACATCATAATGGAATTTTGCATTATGACATCATAATGGAATTTGGCATTATGACACCATAATGGAATTTTTACATTATGACATCATAATGGAATTTTACATTATGGCATCATAATGGAATGTTACATTATGACATCATAATGGAATGTTACATTATGACATCATAATGGAATTTTGCATTATGACATCATAATGGAATGTTGCATTGTGACATCATAATGGAATTTTGCTTTATGACATCATAATGGAATGTTGCATTATGACATCATAATGGAATGTTGCATTATGACATCATAATGGAATTTTGCATTATGACATCATAATTGAATTTTGCATTAAGACATCATAATGGAATTTTGCATTATGACATCATAATGGAATTTTGCATTATGACATCATAATGGAATTTTACATTATGACATCATAATGGAATTTTGCATTATGACATCATAATGGAATGTTACATTATGACATCATAACGGAATTTTGCATTATGACATCATAATGGAATGTTACATTATGACATTATAATGGAATTTTGCATTGTGACATCATAATGGGATGTAACATTATGACATCATAATGGAATTTTGCATTATGACATCATAATGGGATGTTACATTATGACATCATAATGGAATTTTGCATTATGACATCATAAAGGAGTTTTACATTATGACATCATAATAGAATTTTACATTATGACATCATAATGGAATTTTCCATTATGACATCATAATATAAATTTGCATTATGACATCATAATGGAATGTTACATTATATCATCATAATAGAATTTTGCATTATGACATCATAATGGAATGTTACATTATATCATCATAATAGAATTTTGCATTATGACATCATAATGGAATTTTACATTATGACATCATAATGGAATTTTACATTATGACATCATAATGGAATGTTACATTATGGCATCATAATGGAATTTTACATAATGACATCATAATGGAATGTTACATTATGACATCTAATGGAATGTTACATTTTGACATCATAATGGAATTTTGCATTATGACATCATAAAGGAATGTTACATTATGACATCATAATGGAATTTTGCATTATGACATCATAATGGAATGTTACATTATGACATCATAATATAAATTTGCATTATGACATCATAATGGAATGTTACATTATATCATCATAATAGAATTTTGCATTATGACATCATAATGGAATGTTACATTATCATCATCATAATAGAATTTTGCATTATGACATCATAATGGAATTTTACATTATGACATCATAATGGAATTTTACATTATGACATCATAATGGAATGTTACATTATGGCATCATAATGGAATTTTACATAATGACATCATAATGGAATGTTACATTATGACATCTAATGGAATGTTACATTTTGACATCATAATGGAATTTTGCATTATGACATCATAAAGGAATGTTACATTATGACATCATAATGGAATTTTGCATTATGACATCATAATGGAATGTTACATTATGACATCATAATAGAATTTTACATTATGACATCATAATGGAATTTTCCATTATGACGTCATAATATAATTTTGCATTATGACATCATAATGGAATGTTACATTATGACATCATAATATAATTTTGCATTATGACATCATAATGGAATTTTACATTATGACATCATAATGGAATTTTGCATTATGACATCATAATGAAATTTTGCATTATGACATCATAATAGAATTTTACATTATGACATCATAATAGAATTTTACATTATGACATAATAATGGAATTTTGCATTAAGACATCATAATGGAATTTTGCATTATGACATCATAATGGAATTTGGCATTATGACACCATAATGGAATTTTTACATTATGACATCATAATGGAATTTTACATTATGGCATCATAATGGAATGTTACATTATGACATCATAATGGAATGTTACATTATGACATCATAATGGAATTTTGCATTATGACATCATAATGGAATGTTGCATTGTGACATCATAATGGAATTTTGCTTTATGACATCATAATGGAATGTTGCATTATGACATCATAATGGAATGTTGCATTATGACATCATAATGGAATTTTGCATTATGACATCATAATGGAATTTTGCATTATGACATCATAATGGAATTTTGCATTATGACATCATAATGGATTTTTTACTTTATGACATCATAATGGAATTTTGCATTATGACATCATAATGGAATTTTGCATTATGACATCATAATGGAATGTTACATTATGACATCATAATGGAATGTTGCATTATGACATCATAATGGAATTTTTACATTATGACATCATAATGGAATTTTGCATTATGACATCATAATGGAATTTTGCATTAAGACATCATAATGGAATTTTGCATTATGACATCATAATGGAATTTTACATTATGACATCATAATGGAATTTTGCATTATGACATCATAATGGAATGTTACATTATGACATCATAACGGAATTTTGCATTATGACATCATAATGGAATGTTACATTATGACATTATAATGGAATTTTGCATTGTGACATCATAATGGGATGTAACATTATGACATCATAATGGAATTTTGCATTATGACATCATAATGGGATGTTACATTATGACATCATAATGGAATTTTGCATTATGACATCATAAAGGAGTTTTACATTATGACATCATAATAGAATTTTACATTATGACATCATAATGGAATTTTCCATTATGACATCATAATATAAATTTGCATTATGACATCATAATGGAATGTTACATTATATCATCATAATAGAATTTTGCATTATGACATCATAATGGAATGTTACATTATATCATCATAATAGAATTTTGCATTATGACATCATAATGGAATTTTACATTATGACATCATAATGGAATTTTACATTATGACATCATAATGGAATGTTACATTATGGCATCATAATGGAATTTTACATAATGACATCATAATGGAATGTTACATTATGACATCTAATGGAATGTTACATTTTGACATCATAATGGAATTTTGCATTATGACATCATAAAGGAATGTTACATTATGACATCATAATGGAATTTTGCATTATGACATCATAATGGAATGTTACATTATGACATCATAATATAAATTTGCATTATGACATCATAATGGAATGTTACATTATATCATCATAATAGAATTTTGCATTATGACATCATAATGGAATGTTACATTATCATCATCATAATAGAATTTTGCATTATGACATCATAATGGAATTTTACATTATGACATCATAATGGAATTTTACATTATGACATCATAATGGAATGTTACATTATGGCATCATAATGGAATTTTACATAATGACATCATAATGGAATGTTACATTATGACATCTAATGGAATGTTACATTTTGACATCATAATGGAATTTTGCATTATGACATCATAAAGGAATGTTACATTATGACATCATAATGGAATTTTGCATTATGACATCATAATGGAATGTTACATTATGACATCATAATAGAATTTTACATTATGACATCATAATGGAATTTTCCATTATGACGTCATAATATAATTTTGCATTATGACATCATAATGGAATGTTACATTATGACATCATAATATAATTTTGCATTATGACATCATAATGGAATTTTACATTATGACATCATAATGGAATTTTGCATTATGACATCATAATGAAATTTTGCATTATGACATCATAATAGAATTTTACATTATGACATCATAATAGAATTTTACATTATGACATAATAATGGAATTTTGCATTAAGACATCATAATGGAATTTTGCATTATGACATCATAATGGAATTTGGCATTATGACACCATAATGGAATTTTTACATTATGACATCATAATGGAATTTTACATTATGGCATCATAATGGAATGTTACATTATGACATCATAATGGAATGTTACATTATGACATCATAATGGAATTTTGCATTATGACATCATAATGGAATGTTGCATTGTGACATCATAATGGAATTTTGCTTTATGACATCATAATGGAATGTTGCATTATGACATCATAATGGAATGTTGCATTATGACATCATAATGGAATTTTGCATTATGACATCATAATGGAATTTTGCATTATGACATCATAATGGAATTTTGCATTATGACATCATAATGGATTTTTTACTTTATGACATCATAATGGAATTTTGCATTATGACATCATAATGGAATTTTGCATTATGACATCATAATGGAATGTTACATTATGACATCATAATGGAATGTTGCATTATGACATCATAATGGAATTTTTACATTATGACATCATAATGGAATTTTGCATTATGACATCATAATGGAATTTTGCATTAAGACATCATAATGGAATTTTGCATTATGACATCATAATGGAATTTTACATTATGACATCATAATGGAATTTTGCATTATGACATCATAATGGAATGTTACATTATGACATCATAACGGAATTTTGCATTATGACATCATAATGGAATGTTACATTATGACATTATAATGGAATTTTGCATTGTGACATCATAATGGGATGTAACATTATGACATCATAATGGAATTTTGCATTATGACATCATAATGGGATGTTACATTATGACATCATAATGGAATTTTGCATTATGACATCATAAAGGAGTTTTACATTATGACATCATAATAGAATTTTACATTATGACATCATAATGGAATTTTCCATTATGACATCATAATATAAATTTGCATTATGACATCATAATGGAATGTTACATTATATCATCATAATAGAATTTTGCATTATGACATCATAATGGAATGTTACATTATATCATCATAATAGAATTTTGCATTATGACATCATAATGGAATTTTACATTATGACATCATAATGGAATTTTACATTATGACATCATAATGGAATGTTACATTATGGCATCATAATGGAATTTTACATAATGACATCATAATGGAATGTTACATTATGACATCTAATGGAATGTTACATTTTGACATCATAATGGAATTTTGCATTATGACATCATAAAGGAATGTTACATTATGACATCATAATGGAATTTTGCATTATGACATCATAATGGAATGTTACATTATGACATCATAATATAAATTTGCATTATGACATCATAATGGAATGTTACATTATATCATCATAATAGAATTTTGCATTATGACATCATAATGGAATGTTACATTATCATCATCATAATAGAATTTTGCATTATGACATCATAATGGAATTTTACATTATGACATCATAATGGAATTTTACATTATGACATCATAATGGAATGTTACATTATGGCATCATAATGGAATTTTACATAATGAAATCATAATGGAATGTTACATTATGACATCTAATGGAATGTTACATTTTGACATCATAATGGAATTTTGCATTATGACATCATAAAGGAATGTTACATTATGACATCATAATGGAATTTTGCATTATGACATCATAATGGAATGTTACATTATGACATCATAATAGAATTTTACATTATGACATCATAATGGAATTTTCCATTATGACGTCATAATATAATTTTGCATTATGACATCATAATGGAATGTTACATTATGACATCATAATATAATTTTGCATTATGACATCATAATGGAATTTTACATTATGACATCATAATGGAATTTTGCATTATGACATCATAATGAAATTTTGCATTATGACATCATAATAGAATTTTACATTATGACATCATAATAGAATTTTACATTATGACATAATAATGGAATTTTGCATTAAGACATCATAATGGAATTTTGCATTATGACATCATAATGGAATTTGGCATTATGACACCATAATGGAATTTTTACATTATGACATCATAATGGAATTTTACATTATGGCATCATAATGGAATGTTACATTATGACATCATAATGGAATGTTACATTATGACATCATAATGGAATTTTGCATTATGACATCATAATGGAATGTTGCATTGTGACATCATAATGGAATTTTGCTTTATGACATCATAATGGAATGTTGCATTATGACATCATAATGGAATGTTGCATTATGACATCATAATGGAATTTTGCATTATGACATCATAATGGAATTTTGCATTATGACATCATAATGGAATTTTGCATTATGACATCATAATGGATTTTTTACTTTATGACATCATAATGGAATTTTGCATTATGACATCATAATGGAATTTTGCATTATGACATCATAATGGAATGTTACATTATGACATCATAATGGAATGTTGCATTATGACATCATAATGGAATTTTTACATTATGACATCATAATGGAATTTTGCATTATGACATCATAATGGAATTTTGCATTATGACATCATAATGGAATGTTACATTATGACATCATAATGGAATGTTGCATTATGACATCATAATGGAATTTTGCATTATGACATCATAATGGAATTTTGTATTATGACATCATAATGGAATTTTGCATTATGACATCATAATGGAATGTTACGTTATGACATCATAATAGAATTTTGCATTATGACATCATAATAGAATTTTACATTATGACATAATAATGGAATTTTGCATTAAGACATCATAATGGAATTTTGCATTATGACATCATAATGGATTTGGCATTATGACATCATAATGGAATTTTTACATTATGACATCATAATGGAATTTTACATTATGGCATCATAATGGAATGTTACATTATGACATCATAATGGAATGTTACATTATGACATCATAATGGAATTTTGCATTATGACATCATAATGGAATGTTGCATTATGACATCATAATGGAATTTTACATTATGACATCATAATGGAATTTTGCATTATGTCATCATAATGGAATTTTGCATTATGACATCATAATGGAATTTTGCATTATGACATCATAATGGAATTTTGCATTATGACATCATAATGGAATTTTGCATTTTGACATCATAATGGAATGTTGCATTATGACATCATAATGGAATTTTGCATTATGACATCATAATGGAATTTTGCATTATGACATCATAATGGAATTTTGCATTATGACATCATAATGGATTTTTTACTTTATGACATCATAATGGAATTTTGCATTATGACGTCATAATGGAATTTTGCATTATGACATCATAATGGAATGTTACATTATGACATCATAATGGAATGTTGCATTATGACATCATAATGGAATTTTTACATTATGACATCATAATGGAATTTTGCATTATGACATCATAATGGAATTTTGCATTATGACATCATAATGGAATTTTGCATTATGACATCATAATGGAATTTTGCATTTTGACATCATAATGGAATGTTGCATTATGACATCATAATGGAATTTTGCATTATGACATCATAATGGAATTTTGCATTATGACATCATAATGGAATTTTGCATTATGACATCATAATGGAATTTTGCATTATGACATCATAATGGAATTTTGCATTATGACATCATAATGGAATGTTACATTATATCATCATAATAGAATTTTGCATTATGACATCATAATGGAATTTTACATTATGACATCATAATGGAATTTTACATTATGACATCATAATGGAATGTTACATTATGGCATCATAATGGAATTTTACATAATGACATCATAATGGAATGTTACATTATGACATCTAATGGAATGTTACATTTTGACATCATAATGGAATTTTGCATTATGACATCATAAAGGAATGTTACATTATGACATCATAATGGAATTTTGCATTATGACATCATAATGGAATGTTACATTATGACATCATAATAGAATTTTACATTATGACATCATAATGGAATTTTCCATTATGACGTCATAATATAATTTTGCATTATGACATCATAATGGAATGTTACATTATGACATCATAATAGAATTTTGCATTATGACATCATAATGGAATTTTACATTATGACATCATAATGGAATTTTGCATTATGACATCATAATGAAATTTTGCATTATGACATCATAATAGAATTTTACATTATGACATCATAATAGAATTTTACATTATGACATAATAATGGAATTTTGCATTAAGACATCATAATGGAATTTTGCATTATGACATCATAATGGAATTTGGCATTATGACACCATAATGGAATTTTTACATTATGACATCATAATGGAATTTTACATTATGGCATCATAATGGAATGTTACATTATGACATCATAATGGAATGTTACATTATGACATCATAATGGAATTTTGCATTATGACATCATAATGGAATGTTGCATTATGACATCATAATGGAATTTTGCTTTATGACATCATAATGGAATGTTGCATTATGACATCATAATGGAATGTTGCATTATGACATCATAATGGAATTTTGCATTATGACATCATAATGGAATTTTGCATTATGACATCATAATGGAATTTTGCATTATGACATCATAATGGAATTTTTACATTATGACATCATAATGGAATTTTGCATTATGACATCATAATGGAATTTTGCATTATGACATCATAATGGAATTTTGCATTATGACATCATAATGGAATGTTACATTATGACATCATAATGGAATGTTGCATTATGACATCATAATGGAATTTTTACATTATGACATCATAATGGAATTTTACATTATGGCATCATAATGGAATGTTACATTATGACATCATAATGGAATGTTACATTATGACATCATAATGGAATTTTGCATTATGACATCATAATGGAATGTTGCATTATGACATCATAATGGAATTTTGCTTTATGACATCATAATGGAATGTTGCATTATGACATCATAATGGAATGTTGCATTATGACATCATAATGGAATTTTGCATTATGACATCATAATGGAATTTTGCATTATGACATCATAATGGAATTTTGCATTATGACATCATAATGGATTTTTTACTTTATGACATCATAATGGAATTTTGCATTATGACATCATAATGGAATTTTGCATTATGACATCATAATGGAATGTTACATTATGACATCATAATGGAATGTTGCATTATGACATCATAATGGAATTTTTACATTATGACATCATAATGGAATTTTGCATTATGACATCATAATGGAATTTTGCATTATGACATCATAATGGAATGTTACATTATGACATCATAATGGAATGTTGCATTATGACATCATAATGGAATTTTGCATTATGACATCATAATGGAATTTTGTATTATGACATCATAATGGAATTTTGCATTATGACATCATAATGGAATGTTACGTTATGACATCATAATAGAATTTTGCATTATGACATCATAATGGAATGTTACGTTATGACATCATAATGGAATTTTACATTATGACATCTTAATATAATTTTGCATTATGACATCATAATGGAATGTTACATTATGATATCATAATATAATTTTGCATTATGACATCATAATGGAGTTTTACATTATGACGTCATAATGTAATTTTACATTATGACATCATAATGTAATTTTACATTATGACATCATAATGTAATTTTACATTATGACATCATAATGTAATTTTACATTATGACATCATAATGGAATTTTACATTATGACATCATAATGGAATTTTGCATTATGACATCATAATGGAATTTTGCATTATGACATCATAATGGAATTTTACATTAAGACATCATAATGGAATGTTACATTATGACATCATAATGGAATTTTACATTATGACATCATAATGGAATTTTGCATTATGACATCATAATGAAATTTTGCATTATGACATCATAATAGAATTTTACATTATGACATGATAATGGAATTTTGCATTATGACATCATAATGGAATTTTGCATTATGACATCATAATGAAATTTTGCATTATGACATCATAATAGAATTTTACATTATGACATGATAATGGAATTTTGCATTATGACATCATAATGGAATTTTACATTATGACATCATAATGGAATTTTACATTATGACATCATAATGGAATGTTACATTATGACATTATAATGGAATTTTGCATTATGACATCATAATGGGATGTTACATTATGACATCATAATGTAATTTTACATTATGACACCATAATGTAATTTTACATTATGACATCATAATGGAATTTTGCATTATGACATCATAATGGAATTTTGCATTATGACATCATAATGGAATTTTGCATTATGACATCAAAATGGAATGTTACATTATGACATCATAATGGAATTTTGCATTATGACATCATAATGGAATGTTACAGTATGACATCATAATGGAATTTTGCATTATGACATCATAATGGGATTTTACATTATGACATCATAATGGAATGTTACATTATGACATCATAATGGAATTTTACATTTTGACATCATAATGGAATTTTGCATTATGACATCATAATGAAATTTTGCATTATAACATCATAATGGAATTTTACATTATGACATCATAATGGAATTTTACATTATGACATCCTAATGGAATTTTGCATTATGACATCATAATGGAATTTTGCATTATGACATCATAATGGAATTTTACATTATGACATCATAATGGAATTTTGCATTATGACATCATAATGGAATTTTACATTATGACATCATAATTGAATTTTGCATTAAGACATCATAATGGAATTTTGCATTATGACATCATAATGGAATTTTGCATTATGACATCATAATGGAATTTTACATTATGACATCATAATGGAATTTTGCATTATGACATCATAATGGAATGTTACATTATGACATCATAACGGAATTTTGCATTATGACATCATAATGGAATGTTACATTATGACATCATAATGGAATTTTGCATTATGACATCATAATGGGATGTAACATTATGACATCATAATGGAATTTTGCATTATGACATCATAATGGGATGTTACATTATGACATCATAATGGAATTTTGCATTATGACATCATAAAGGCGTTTTACATTATGACATCATAATAGAATTTTACATTATGACATCATAATGGAATTTTCCATTATGACATCATAATATAAATTTGCATTATGACATCATAATGGAATGTTACATTATATCATCATAATAGAATTTTGCATTATGACATCATAATGGAATGTTACATTATATCATCATAATAGAATTTTGCATTATGACATCATAATGGAATTTTACATTATGACATCATAATGGAATTTTACATTATGACATCATAATGGAATGTTACATTATGGCATCATAATGGAATTTTACATAATGACATCATAATGGAATGTTACATTATGACATCTAATGGAATGTTACATTTTGACATCATAATGGAATTTTGCATTATGACATCATAAAGGAATGTTACATTATGACATCATAATGGAATTTTGCATTATGACATCATAATGGAATGTTACATTATGACATCATAATATAAATTTGCATTATGACATCATAATGGAATGTTACATTATATCATCATAATAGAATTTTGCATTATGACATCATAATGGAATGTTACATTATCATCATCATAATAGAATTTTGCATTATGACATCATAATGGAATTTTACATTATGACATCATAATGGAATTTTACATTATGACATCATAATGGAATGTTACATTATGGCATCATAATGGAATTTTACATAATGACATCATAATGGAATGTTACATTATGACATCTAATGGAATGTTACATTTTGACATCATAATGGAATTTTGCATTATGACATCATAAAGGAATGTTACATTATGACATCATAATGGAATTTTGCATTATGACATCATAATGGAATGTTACATTATGACATCATAATAGAATTTTACATTATGACATCATAATGGAATTTTCCATTATGACGTCATAATATAATTTTGCATTATGACATCATAATGGAATGTTACATTATGACATCATAATATAATTTTGCATTATGACATCATAATGGAATTTTACATTATGACATCATAATGGAATTTTGCATTATGACATCATAATGAAATTTTGCATTATGACATCATAATAGAATTTTACATTATGACATCATAATAGAATTTTACATTATGACATAATAATGGAATTTTGCATTAAGACATCATAATGGAATTTTGCATTATGACATCATAATGGAATTTGGCATTATGACACCATAATGGAATTTTTACATTATGACATCATAATGGAATTTTACATTATGGCATCATAATGGAATGTTACATTATGACATCATAATGGAATGTTACATTATGACATCATAATGGAATTTTGCATTATGACATCATAATGGAATGTTGCATTGTGACATCATAATGGAATTTTGCTTTATGACATCATAATGGAATGTTGCATTATGACATCATAATGGAATGTTGCATTATGACATCATAATGGAATTTTGCATTATGACATCATAATTGAATTTTGCATTAAGACATCATAATGGAATTTTGCATTATGACATCATAATGGAATTTTGCATTATGACATCATAATGGAATTTTACATTATGACATCATAATGGAATTTTGCATTATGACATCATAATGGAATGTTACATTATGACATCATAACGGAATTTTGCATTATGACATCATAATGGAATGTTACATTATGACATTATAATGGAATTTTGCATTGTGACATCATAATGGGATGTAACATTATGACATCATAATGGAATTTTGCATTATGACATCATAATGGGATGTTACATTATGACATCATAATGGAATTTTGCATTATGACATCATAAAGGAGTTTTACATTATGACATCATAATAGAATTTTACATTATGACATCATAATGGAATTTTCCATTATGACATCATAATATAAATTTGCATTATGACATCATAATGGAATGTTACATTATATCATCATAATAGAATTTTGCATTATGACATCATAATGGAATGTTACATTATATCATCATAATAGAATTTTGCATTATGACATCATAATGGAATTTTACATTATGACATCATAATGGAATTTTACATTATGACATCATAATGGAATGTTACATTATGGCATCATAATGGAATTTTACATAATGACATCATAATGGAATGTTACATTATGACATCTAATGGAATGTTACATTTTGACATCATAATGGAATTTTGCATTATGACATCATAAAGGAATGTTACATTATGACATCATAATGGAATTTTGCATTATGACATCATAATGGAATGTTACATTATGACATCATAATATAAATTTGCATTATGACATCATAATGGAATGTTACATTATATCATCATAATAGAATTTTGCATTATGACATCATAATGGAATGTTACATTATCATCATCATAATAGAATTTTGCATTATGACATCATAATGGAATTTTACATTATGACATCATAATGGAATTTTACATTATGACATCATAATGGAATGTTACATTATGGCATCATAATGGAATTTTACATAATGACATCATAATGGAATGTTACATTATGACATCTAATGGAATGTTACATTTTGACATCATAATGGAATTTTGCATTATGACATCATAAAGGAATGTTACATTATGACATCATAATGGAATTTTGCATTATGACATCATAATGGAATGTTACATTATGACATCATAATAGAATTTTACATTATGACATCATAATGGAATTTTCCATTATGACGTCATAATATAATTTTGCATTATGACATCATAATGGAATGTTACATTATGACATCATAATATAATTTTGCATTATGACATCATAATGGAATTTTACATTATGACATCATAATGGAATTTTGCATTATGACATCATAATGAAATTTTGCATTATGACATCATAATAGAATTTTACATTATGACATCATAATAGAATTTTACATTATGACATAATAATGGAATTTTGCATTAAGACATCATAATGGAATTTTGCATTATGACATCATAATGGAATTTGGCATTATGACACCATAATGGAATTTTTACATTATGACATCATAATGGAATTTTACATTATGGCATCATAATGGAATGTTACATTATGACATCATAATGGAATGTTACATTATGACATCATAATGGAATTTTGCATTATGACATCATAATGGAATGTTGCATTGTGACATCATAATGGAATTTTGCTTTATGACATCATAATGGAATGTTGCATTATGACATCATAATGGAATGTTGCATTATGACATCATAATGGAATTTTGCATTATGACATCATAATGGAATTTTGCATTATGACATCATAATGGAATTTTGCATTATGACATCATAATGGATTTTTTACTTTATGACATCATAATGGAATTTTGCATTATGACATCATAATGGAATTTTGCATTATGACATCATAATGGAATGTTACATTATGACATCATAATGGAATGTTGCATTATGACATCATAATGGAATTTTTACATTATGACATCATAATGGAATTTTGCATTATGACATCATAATGGAATTTTGCATTAAGACATCATAATGGAATTTTGCATTATGACATCATAATGGAATTTTACATTATGACATCATAATGGAATTTTGCATTATGACATCATAATGGAATGTTACATTATGACATCATAACGGAATTTTGCATTATGACATCATAATGGAATGTTACATTATGACATTATAATGGAATTTTGCATTGTGACATCATAATGGGATGTAACATTATGACATCATAATGGAATTTTGCATTATGACATCATAATGGGATGTTACATTATGACATCATAATGGAATTTTGCATTATGACATCATAAAGGAGTTTTACATTATGACATCATAATAGAATTTTACATTATGACATCATAATGGAATTTTCCATTATGACATCATAATATAAATTTGCATTATGACATCATAATGGAATGTTACATTATATCATCATAATAGAATTTTGCATTATGACATCATAATGGAATGTTACATTATATCATCATAATAGAATTTTGCATTATGACATCATAATGGAATTTTACATTATGACATCATAATGGAATTTTACATTATGACATCATAATGGAATGTTACATTATGGCATCATAATGGAATTTTACATAATGACATCATAATGGAATGTTACATTATGACATCTAATGGAATGTTACATTTTGACATCATAATGGAATTTTGCATTATGACATCATAAAGGAATGTTACATTATGACATCATAATGGAATTTTGCATTATGACATCATAATGGAATGTTACATTATGACATCATAATATAAATTTGCATTATGACATCATAATGGAATGTTACATTATATCATCATAATAGAATTTTGCATTATGACATCATAATGGAATGTTACATTATCATCATCATAATAGAATTTTGCATTATGACATCATAATGGAATTTTACATTATGACATCATAATGGAATTTTACATTATGACATCATAATGGAATGTTACATTATGGCATCATAATGGAATTTTACATAATGACATCATAATGGAATGTTACATTATGACATCTAATGGAATGTTACATTTTGACATCATAATGGAATTTTGCATTATGACATCATAATGGAATGTTACATTATGACATCATAATAGAATTTTACATTATGACATCATAATGGAATTTTCCATTATGACGTCATAATATAATTTTGCATTATGACATCATAATGGAATGTTACATTATGACATCATAATATAATTTTGCATTATGACATCATAATGGAATTTTACATTATGACATCATAATGGAATTTTGCATTATGACATCATAATGAAATTTTGCATTATGACATCATAATAGAATTTTACATTATGACATCATAATAGAATTTTACATTATGACATAATAATGGAATTTTGCATTAAGACATCATAATGGAATTTTGCATTATGACATCATAATGGAATTTGGCATTATGACACCATAATGGAATTTTTACATTATGACATCATAATGGAATTTTACATTATGGCATCATAATGGAATGTTACATTATGACATCATAATGGAATGTTACATTATGACATCATAATGGAATTTTGCATTATGACATCATAATGGAATGTTGCATTGTGACATCATAATGGAATTTTGCTTTATGACATCATAATGGAATGTTGCATTATGACATCATAATGGAATGTTGCATTATGACATCATAATGGAATTTTGCATTATGACATCATAATGGAATTTTGCATTATGACATCATAATGGAATTTTGCATTATGACATCATAATGGATTTTTTACTTTATGACATCATAATGGAATTTTGCATTATGACATCATAATGGAATTTTGCATTATGACATCATAATGGAATGTTACATTATGACATCATAATGGAATGTTGCATTATGACATCATAATGGAATTTTTACATTATGACATCATAATGGAATTTTGCATTATGACATCATAATGGAATTTTGCATTATGACATCATAATGGAATGTTACATTATGACATCATAATGGAATGTTGCATTATGACATCATAATGGAATTTTGCATTATGACATCATAATGGAATTTTGTATTATGACATCATAATGGAATTTTGCATTATGACATCATAATGGAATGTTACGTTATGACATCATAATAGAATTTTGCATTATGACATCATAATAGAATTTTACATTATGACATAATAATGGAATTTTGCATTAAGACATCATAATGGAATTTTGCATTATGACATCATAATGGATTTGGCATTATGACATCATAATGGAATTTTTACATTATGACATCATAATGGAATTTTACATTATGGCATCATAATGGAATGTTACATTATGACATCATAATGGAATGTTACATTATGACATCATAATGGAATTTTGCATTATGACATCATAATGGAATGTTGCATTATGACATCATAATGGAATTTTACATTATGACATCATAATGGAATTTTGCATTATGTCATCATAATGGAATTTTGCATTATGACATCATAATGGAATTTTGCATTATGACATCATAATGGAATTTTGCATTATGACATCATAATGGAATTTTGCATTTTGACATCATAATGGAATGTTGCATTATGACATCATAATGGAATTTTGCATTATGACATCATAATGGAATTTTGCATTATGACATCATAATGGAATTTTGCATTATGACATCATAATGGATTTTTTACTTTATGACATCATAATGGAATTTTGCATTATGACGTCATAATGGAATTTTGCATTATGACATCATAATGGAATGTTACATTATGACATCATAATGGAATGTTGCATTATGACATCATAATGGAATTTTTACATTATGACATCATAATGGAATTTTGCATTATGACATCATAATGGAATTTTGCATTATGACATCATAATGGAATTTTGCATTATGACATCATAATGGAATTTTGCATTTTGACATCATAATGGAATGTTGCATTATGACATCATAATGGAATTTTGCATTATGACATCATAATGGAATTTTGCATTATGACATCATAATGGAATTTTGCATTATGACATCATAATGGAATTTTGCATTATGACGTCATAATGGAATTTTGCATTATGACATCATAATGGAATGTTACATTATGACATCATAATGGAATGTTGCATTATGACATCATAATGGAATTTTTACATTATGACATCATAATGGAATTTTGCATTATGACATCATAATGGAATTTTGCATTATGACATAATGGAATGTTACATTATGACATCATAATGGAATGTTGCATTATGACATCATAATGGAATTTTGCATTATGACATCATAATGGAATTTTGTATTATGACATCATAATGGAATTTTGCATTATGACATCATAATGGAATGTTACGTTATGACATCATAATAGAATTTTGCATTATGACATCATAATGGAATGTTACGTTATGACATCATAATGGAATTTTACATTATGACATCTTAATATAATTTTGCATTATGACATCATAATGGAATGTTACATTATGATATCATAATAGAATTTTGCATTATGACATCATAATGGAGTTTTACATTATGACATCATAATGTAATTTTACATTATGACATCATAATGTAATTTTACATTATGACATCATAATGTAATTTTACATTATGACATCATAATGGAATTTTACATTATGACATCATAATGGAATTTTACATTATGACATCATAATGGAATTTTCCATTATGACATCATAATGGAATTTTGCATTATGACATCATAATGGAATTTTCCACTATGACATCATAATGCAGTTTTACATTATGACATCATAATGGAATTTTACATTATGACATCATAATGGAATTTTGCATTATGACATCATAATGGAATTTTGCATTATGACATCATAATGGAATTTTACATTATGACATCATAATGGAATGTTACATTATGACATCATAATGGAATTTTACATTATGACATCATAATGGAATTTTACATTATGACATCTAATGGAATGTTACATTTTGACATCATAATGGAATTTTGCATTATGACATCATAAAGGAATGTTACATTATGACATCATAATGGAATTTTGCATTATGACATCATAATGGAATGTTACATTATGACATCATAATGGAATTTGCATTATGACATCATAATGGAATGTTACATTATGACATCATAATGGAATTTTGCATTATGACATCAAAATGGAATGTTACATTATGACATCATAATGGAATTTTGCATTATGACATCATAATGGAATGTTACAGTATGATATCATAATGGAATTTTGCATTATGACATCATAATGGGATTTTACATTATGACATCATAATGGAATGTTACATTATGACATCATAATGGAATTTTACATTTTGACATCATAATGGAATTTTGCATTATGACATAATAATGAAATTTTGCATTATAACATCATAATGGAATTTTACATTATGACATCATAATGGAATTTTGCATTATGACATCATAATGGAATGTTACATTATGACATCATAATGGAATTTTACATTATGACATCCTAATGGAATTTTGCATTATGACATCATAATGGAATTTTGCATTATGACATCATAATGGAATTTTACATTATGACATCATAATGGAATTTTACATTATGACATCATAATGGAATTTTGCATTATGACATCATAATGGAGTTTTACATTATGAAATCATAATGGAATTTTACATTATGACATCATAATGGAATCTTACATTATGACATCATAATGGAATTTTGCATTATGACATCATAATGGAATTTTACATTATGACATCATAATGTAATGTTACATTTGACATCATAATGGAATTTTGCATTATGACATCATAAAGGAATCTTACATTATGACATCATAATGGAATTTTGCATTATGACATCATAATGGAATTTGCATTATGACATCATAATGGAATGTTACACTATGACATCATAATGGAATTTTACATTTTGACATCATAATGGAATTTTGCATTATGACATCATAATGAAATTCTGCATTATAACATCATAATGGAATTTTACATTATGACATCATAATGGAATTTTACATTATGACATCCTAATGGAATTTTGCATTATGACATCATAATGGAATTTTGCATTATGACATCATTATGGAATTTTACATTATGACATCATAATGGAATTTTGCATTATGACATCATAATGGAATTTTACATTATGACATCATAATGGAATTTTGCATTAAGACATCATAATGGAATTTTGCATTATGACATCATAATGGAATTTTGCATTATGACATCATAATGGAATTTTACATTATGACATCACAATGGAATTTTGCATTATGACATCATAATGGAATGTTACATTATGACATCATAACGGAATTTTGCATTATGACATCATAATGGAATTTTGCATTATGACATCATAATGGAATTTTGCATTATGACATCATAATGCAATTTTACATTATGACATCATAATGGAATTTTGCATTATGACATCATAATGGAATTTTACATTATGACATCATAATGGAATTTTACATTATGACATCATAATGGAATTTTACATTATGACATCATAATGGAATTTTGCATTATGACATCATAATGGAATTTTACATTATGACATCATAATGGAATTTTGCATTATGTCATCATAATGGAATTTTGCATTATGACATCATAATGGAATTTTGCATTATGACATCATAATGGAATTTTGCATTATGACATCATAATGGAATTTTGCATTTTGACATCATAATGGAATGTTACATTATGACATCATAATGGAATTTTGCATTATGACATCATAATGGAATGTTACGTTATGACATCATAATGGAATTTTGCATTATGACATCATAATGGAATGTTACGTTATGACATCATAATGGAATTTTACATTATGACATCTTAATATAATTTTGCATTATGACATCATAATGGAATGTTACATTATGATATCATAATAGAATTTTGCATTATGACATCATAATGGAGTTTTACATTATGACATCATAATGTAATTTTACATTATGACATCATAATGGAGTTTTACATTATGACATCATAATGTAATTTTACATTATGGCATCATAATGTAATTTTACATTATGACATCATAATGTAATTTTACATTATGACATCATAATGTAATTTTACATTATGACATCATAATGGAATTTTACATTATGACATCATAATGGAATTTTCCATTATGACATCATAATGGAATTTTGCATTATGACATCATAATGGAATTTTCCATTATGACATCATAATGCAGTTTTACATTATGACATCATAATGGAATTTTACATTATGACATCATAATGGAATTTTGCATTATGACATCATAAAGGAATGTTACATTATGACATCATAATGGAATTTTGCATTATGACATCATAATGGAATGTTACATTATGACATCATAATGGAATTTGCATTATGACATCATAATGGAATGTTACATTATGACATCATAATGGAATTTTACATTATGACATCCTAATGGAATTTTGCATTATGACATCATAATGGAATTTTGCATTATGACATCATAATGGAATTTTACATTATGACATCATAATGGAATTTTGCATTATGACATCATAATGGAATGTTACATTATGACATCATAATGGAGTTTTACATTATGAAATCATAATGGAATTTTACATTATGACATCATAATGGAATCTTACATTATGACATCATAATGGAATTTTGCATTATGACATCATAATGGAATTTTACATTATGACATCATAATGTAATGTTACATTTGACATCATAATGGAATTTTGCATTATGACATCATAAAGGAATCTTACATTATGACATCATAATGGAATTTTGCATTATGACATCATAATGGAATTTGCATTATGACATCATAATGGAATGTTACACTATGACATCATAATGGAATTTTACATTTTGACATCATAATGGAATTTTGCATTATGACATCATAATGAAATTCTGCATTATAACATCATAATGGAATTTTACATTATGACATCATAATGGAATTTTACATTATGACATCCTAATGGAATTTTGCATTATGACATCATAATGGAATTTTGCATTATGACATCATTATGGAATTTTACATTATGACATCATAATGGAATTTTGCATTATGACATCATAATGGAATTTTACATTATGACATCATAATGGAATTTTGCATTAAGACATCATAATGGAATTTTGCATTATGACATCATAATGGAATTTTGCATTATGACATCATAATGGAATTTTACATTATGACATCATAATGGAATTTTGCATTATGACATCATAATGGAATGTTACATTATGACATCATAACGGAATTTTGCATTATGACATCATAATGGAATTTTGCATTATGACATCATAATGGAATTTTGCATTATGACATCATAATGCAATTTTACATTATGACATCATAATGGAATTTTGCATTATGACATCATAATGGAATTTTACATTATGACATCATAATGGAATTTTACATTATGACATCATAATGGAATTTTACATTATGACATCATAATGGAATTTTGCATTATGACATCATAATGGAATTTTACATTATGACATCATAATGGAATTTTGCATTATGTCATCATAATGGAATTTTGCATTATGACATCATAATGGAATTTTGCATTATGACATCATAATGGAATTTTGCATTATGACATCATAATGGAATTTTGCATTTTGACATCATAATGGAATGTTACATTATGACATCATAATGGAATTTTGCATTATGACATCATAATGGAATGTTACGTTATGACATCATAATGGAATTTTACATTATGACATCTTAATATAATTTTGCATTATGACATCATAATGGAATGTTACATTATGATATCATAATAGAATTTTGCATTATGACATCATAATGGAGTTTTACATTATGACATCATAATGTAATTTTACATTATGACATCATAATGGAGTTTTACATTATGACATCATAATGTAATTTTACATTATGGCATCATAATGTAATTTTACATTATGACATCATAATGTAATTTTACATTATGACATCATAATGTAATTTTACATTATGACATCATAATGGAATTTTACATTATGACATCATAATGGAATTTTCCATTATGACATCATAATGGAATTTTGCATTATGACATCATAATGGAATTTTCCATTATGACATCATAATGCAGTTTTACATTATGACATCATAATGGAATTTTACATTATGACATCATAATGGAATTTTGCATTATGACATCATAAAGGAATGTTACATTATGACATCATAATGGAATTTTGCATTATGACATCATAATGGAATGTTACATTATGACATCATAATGGAATTTGCATTATGACATCATAATGGAATGTTACATTATGACATCATAATGGAATTTTACATTATGACATCCTAATGGAATTTTGCATTATGACATCATAATGGAATTTTGCATTATGACATCATAATGGAATTTTACATTATGACATCATAATGGAATTTTGCATTATGACATCATAATGGAATGTTACATTATGACATCATAATGGAGTTTTACATTATGAAATCATAATGGAATTTTACATTATGACATCATAATGGAATCTTACATTATGACATCATAATGGAATTTTGCATTATGACATCATAATGGAATTTTACATTATGACATCATAATGTAATGTTACATTTGACATCATAATGGAATTTTGCATTATGACATCATAAAGGAATCTTACATTATGACATCATAATGAAATTCTGCATTATAACATCATAATGGAATTTTACATTATGACATCATAATGGAATTTTACATTATGACATCCTAATGGAATTTTGCATTATGACATCATAATGGAATTTTGCATTATGACATCATTATGGAATTTTACATTATGACATCATAATGGAATTTTGCATTATGACATCATAATGGAATTTTACATTATGACATCATAATGGAATTTTGCATTAAGACATCATAATGGAATTTTGCATTATGACATCATAATGGAATTTTGCATTATGACATCATAATGGAATTTTACATTATGACATCATAATGGAATTTTGCATTATGACATCATAATGGAATGTTACATTATGACATCATAACGGAATTTTGCATTATGACATCATAATGGAATTTTGCATTATGACATCATAATGGAATTTTGCATTATGACATCATAATGCAATTTTACATTATGACATCATAATGGAATTTTGCATTATGACATCATAATGGAATTTTACATTATGACATCATAATGGAATTTTACATTATGACATCATAATGGAATTTTACATTATGACATCATAATGGAATTTTGCATTATGACATCATAATGGAATTTTACATTATGACATCATAATGGAATTTTGCATTATGTCATCATAATGGAATTTTGCATTATGACATCATAATGGAATTTTGCATTATGACATCATAATGGAATTTTGCATTATGACATCATAATGGAATTTTGCATTTTGACATCATAATGGAATGTTACATTATGACATCATAATGGAATTTTGCATTATGACATCATAATGGAATGTTACGTTATGACATCATAATGGAATTTTGCATTATGACATCATAATGGAATGTTACGTTATGACATCATAATGGAATTTTACATTATGACATCTTAACATAATTTTGCATTATGACATCATAATGGAATGTTACATTATGATATCATAATAGAATTTTGCATTATGACATCATAATGGAGTTTTACATTATGACATCATAATGTAATTTTACATTATGACATCATAATGGAGTTTTACATTATGACATCATAATGTAATTTTACATTATGGCATCATAATGTAATTTTACATTATGACATCATAATGTAATTTTACATTATGACATCATAATGTAATTTTACATTATGACATCATAATGGAATTTTACATTATGACATCATAATGGAATTTTCCATTATGACATCATAATGGAATTTTGCATTATGACATCATAATGGAATTTTCCATTATGACATCATAATGCAGTTTTACATTATGACATCATAATGGAATTTTACATTATGACATCATAATGGAATTTTGCATTATGACATCATAAAGGAATGTTACATTATGACATCATAATGGAATTTTGCATTATGACATCATAATGGAATGTTACATTATGACATCATAATGGAATTTGCATTATGACATCATAATGGAATGTTACATTATGACATCATAATGGAATTTTGCATTATGACATCAAAATGGAATGTTACATTATGACATCATAATGGAATTTTGCATTATGACATCATAATGGAATGTTACAGTATGACATCATAATGGAATTTTGCATTATGACATCATAATGGGATTTTACATTATGACATCATAATGGAATGTTACATTATGACATCATAATGGAATTTTACATTTTGACATCATAATGGAATTTTGCATTATGACATCATAATGAAATTTTGCATTATAACATCATAATGGAATTTTGCATTATGACATCATAATGGGATTTTACATTATGACATCATAATGGAATGTTACATTATGACATCATAATGGAATTTTACATTTTGACATCATAATGGAATTTTGCATTATGACATCATAATGAAATTTTGCATTATAACATCATAATGGAATTTTACATTATGACATCATAATGGGATTTTACATTATGACATCATAATGGAATGTTACATTATGACATCATAATGGAATTTTACATTTTGACATCATAATGGAATTTTGCATTAAGACATCATAATGGAATTTTGCATTATGACATCATAATGGAATTTTGCATTATGACATCATAATGGAATTTTACATTATGACATCATAATGGAATTTTGCATTATGACATCATAATGGAATGTTACATTATGACATCATAACGGAATTTTGCATTATGACATCATAATGGAATTTTGCATTATGACATCATAATGGAATTTTGCATTATGACATCATAATGCAATTTTACATTATGACATCATAATGGAATTTTGCATTATGACATCATAATGGAATTTTACATTATGACATCATAATGGAATTTTACATTATGACATCATAATGGAATTTTACATTATGACATCATAATGGAATTTTGCATTATGACATCATAATGGAATTTTACATTATGACATCATAATGGAATTTTGCATTATGTCATCATAATGGAATTTTGCATTATGACATCATAATGGAATTTTGCATTATGACATCATAATGGAATTTTGCATTATGACATCATAATGGAATTTTGCATTTTGACATCATAATGGAATGTTACATTATGACATCATAATGGAATTTTGCATTATGACATCATAATGGAATGTTACGTTATGACATCATAATGGAATTTTACATTATGACATCTTAATATAATTTTGCATTATGACATCATAATGGAATGTTACATTATGATATCATAATAGAATTTTGCATTATGACATCATAATGGAGTTTTACATTATGACATCATAATGTAATTTTACATTATGACATCATAATGGAGTTTTACATTATGACATCATAATGTAATTTTACATTATGGCATCATAATGTAATTTTACATTATGACATCATAATGTAATTTTACATTATGACATCATAATGTAATTTTACATTATGACATCATAATGGAATTTTACATTATGACATCATAATGGAATTTTCCATTATGACATCATAATGGAATTTTGCATTATGACATCATAATGGAATTTTCCATTATGACATCATAATGCAGTTTTACATTATGACATCATAATGGAATTTTACATTATGACATCATAATGGAATTTTGCATTATGACATCATAAAGGAATGTTACATTATGACATCATAATGGAATTTTGCATTATGACATCATAATGGAATGTTACATTATGACATCATAATGGAATTTGCATTATGACATCATAATGGAATGTTACATTATGACATCATAATGGAATTTTACATTATGACATCCTAATGGAATTTTGCATTATGACATCATAATGGAATTTTGCATTATGACATCATAATGGAATTTTACATTATGACATCATAATGGAATTTTGCATTATGACATCATAATGGAATGTTACATTATGACATCATAATGGAGTTTTACATTATGAAATCATAATGGAATTTTACATTATGACATCATAATGGAATCTTACATTATGACATCATAATGGAATTTTGCATTATGACATCATAATGGAATTTTACATTATGACATCATAATGTAATGTTACATTTGACATCATAATGGAATTTTGCATTATGACATCATAAAGGAATCTTACATTATGACATCATAATGAAATTCTGCATTATAACATCATAATGGAATTTTACATTATGACATCATAATGGAATTTTACATTATGACATCCTAATGGAATTTTGCATTATGACATCATAATGGAATTTTGCATTATGACATCATTATGGAATTTTACATTATGACATCATAATGGAATTTTGCATTATGACATCATAATGGAATTTTACATTATGACATCATAATGGAATTTTGCATTAAGACATCATAATGGAATTTTGCATTATGACATCATAATGGAATTTTGCATTATGACATCATAATGGAATTTTACATTATGACATCATAATGGAATTTTGCATTATGACATCATAATGGAATGTTACATTATGACATCATAACGGAATTTTGCATTATGACATCATAATGGAATTTTGCATTATGACATCATAATGGAATTTTGCATTATGACATCATAATGCAATTTTACATTATGACATCATAATGGAATTTTGCATTATGACATCATAATGGAATTTTACATTATGACATCATAATGGAATTTTACATTATGACATCATAATGGAATTTTACATTATGACATCATAATGGAATTTTACATTATGACATCATAATGGAATTTTGCATTATGACATCATAATGGAATTTTACATTATGACATCATAATGGAATTTTGCATTATGTCATCATAATGGAATTTTGCATTATGACATCATAATGGAATTTTGCATTATGACATCATAATGGAATTTTGCATTATGACATCATAATGGAATTTTGCATTTTGACATCATAATGGAATGTTACATTATGACATCATAATGGAATTTTGCATTATGACATCATAATGGAATGTTACGTTATGACATCATAATGGAATTTTGCATTATGACATCATAATGGAATGTTACGTTATGACATCATAATGGAATTTTACATTATGACATCTTAACATAATTTTGCATTATGACATCATAATGGAATGTTACATTATGATATCATAATAGAATTTTGCATTATGACATCATAATGGAGTTTTACATTATGACATCATAATGTAATTTTACATTATGACATCATAATGGAGTTTTACATTATGACATCATAATGTAATTTTACATTATGGCATCATAATGTAATTTTACATTATGACATCATAATGTAATTTTACATTATGACATCATAATGTAATTTTACATTATGACATCATAATGGAATTTTACATTATGACATCATAATGGAATTTTCCATTATGACATCATAATGGAATTTTGCATTATGACATCATAATGGAATTTTCCATTATGACATCATAATGCAGTTTTACATTATGACATCATAATGGAATTTTACATTATGACATCATAATGGAATTTTGCATTATGACATCATAAAGGAATGTTACATTATGACATCATAATGGAATTTTGCATTATGACATCATAATGGAATGTTACATTATGACATCATAATGGAATTTGCATTATGACATCATAATGGAATGTTACATTATGACATCATAATGGAATTTTGCATTATGACATCAAAATGGAATGTTACATTATGACATCATAATGGAATTTTGCATTATGACATCATAATGGAATTTTGCATTATGACATCATAATGGAATTTTGCATTTTGACATCATAATGGAATGTTACATTATGACATCATAATGGAATTTTGCATTATGACATCATAATGGAATGTTACGTTATGACATCATAATGGAATTTTGCATTATGACATCATAATGGAATGTTACGTTATGACATCATAATGGAATTTTACATTATGACATCTTAATATAATTTTGCATTATGACATCATAATGGAATGTTACATTATGATATCATAATAGAATTTTGCATTATGACATCATAATGGAGTTTTACATTATGACATCATAATGTAATTTTACATTATGACATCATAATGGAGTTTTACATTATGACATCATAATGTAATTTTACATTATGGCATCATAATGTAATTTTACATTATGACATCATAATGTAATTTTACATTATGACATCATAATGTAATTTTACATTATGACATCATAATGGAATTTTACATTATGACATCATAATGGAATTTTCCATTATGACATCATAATGGAATTTTGCATTATGACATCATAATGGAATTTTCCATTATGACATCATAATGCAGTTTTACATTATGACATCATAATGGAATTTTACATTATGACATCATAATGGAATTTTGCATTATGACATCATAAAGGAATGTTACATTATGACATCATAATGGAATTTTGCATTATGACATCATAATGGAATGTTACATTATGACATCATAATGGAATTTGCATTATGACATCATAATGGAATGTTACATTATGACATCATAATGGAATTTTACATTATGACATCCTAATGGAATTTTGCATTATGACATCATAATGGAATTTTGCATTATGACATCATAATGGAATTTTACATTATGACATCATAATGGAATTTTGCATTATGACATCATAATGGAATGTTACATTATGACATCATAATGGAGTTTTACATTATGAAATCATAATGGAATTTTACATTATGACATCATAATGGAATCTTACATTATGACATCATAATGGAATTTTGCATTATGACATCATAATGGAATTTTACATTATGACATCATAATGTAATGTTACATTTGACATCATAATGGAATTTTGCATTATGACATCATAAAGGAATCTTACATTATGACATCATAATGGAATTTTGCATTATGACATCATAATGGAATTTGCATTATGACATCATAATGGAATGTTACACTATGACATCATAATGGAATTTTACATTTTGACATCATAATGGAATTTTGCATTATGACATCATAATGAAATTCTGCATTATAACATCATAATGGAATTTTACATTATGACATCATAATGGAATTTTACATTATGACATCCTAATGGAATTTTGCATTATGACATCATAATGGAATTTTGCATTATGACATCATTATGGAATTTTACATTATGACATCATAATGGAATTTTGCATTATGACATCATAATGGAATTTTACATTATGACATCATAATGGAATTTTGCATTAAGACATCATAATGGAATTTTGCATTATGACATCATAATGGAATTTTGCATTATGACATCATAATGGAATTTTACATTATGACATCATAATGGAATTTTGCATTATGACATCATAATGGAATGTTACATTATGACATCATAACGGAATTTTGCATTATGACATCATAATGGAATTTTGCATTATGACATCATAATGGAATTTTGCATTATGACATCATAATGCAATTTTACATTATGACATCATAATGGAATTTTGCATTATGACATCATAATGGAATTTTACATTATGACATCATAATGGAATTTTACATTATGACATCATAATGGAATTTTACATTATGACATCATAATGGAATTTTGCATTATGACATCATAATGGAATTTTACATTATGACATCATAATGGAATTTTGCATTATGTCATCATAATGGAATTTTGCATTATGACATCATAATGGAATTTTGCATTATGACATCATAATGGAATTTTGCATTATGACATCATAATGGAATTTTGCATTTTGACATCATAATGGAATGTTACATTATGACATCATAATGGAATTTTGCATTATGACATCATAATGGAATGTTACGTTATGACATCATAATGGAATTTTACATTATGACATCTTAATATAATTTTGCATTATGACATCATAATGGAATGTTACATTATGATATCATAATAGAATTTTGCATTATGACATCATAATGGAGTTTTACATTATGACATCATAATGTAATTTTACATTATGACATCATAATGGAGTTTTACATTATGACATCATAATGTAATTTTACATTATGGCATCATAATGTAATTTTACATTATGACATCATAATGTAATTTTACATTATGACATCATAATGTAATTTTACATTATGACATCATAATGGAATTTTACATTATGACATCATAATGGAATTTTCCATTATGACATCATAATGGAATTTTGCATTATGACATCATAATGGAATTTTCCATTATGACATCATAATGCAGTTTTACATTATGACATCATAATGGAATTTTACATTATGACATCATAATGGAATTTTGCATTATGACATCATAAAGGAATGTTACATTATGACATCATAATGGAATTTTGCATTATGACATCATAATGGAATGTTACATTATGACATCATAATGGAATTTGCATTATGACATCATAATGGAATGTTACATTATGACATCATAATGGAATTTTACATTATGACATCCTAATGGAATTTTGCATTATGACATCATAATGGAATTTTGCATTATGACATCATAATGGAATTTTACATTATGACATCATAATGGAATTTTGCATTATGACATCATAATGGAATGTTACATTATGACATCATAATGGAGTTTTACATTATGAAATCATAATGGAATTTTACATTATGACATCATAATGGAATCTTACATTATGACATCATAATGGAATTTTGCATTATGACATCATAATGGAATTTTACATTATGACATCATAATGTAATGTTACATTTGACATCATAATGGAATTTTGCATTATGACATCATAAAGGAATCTTACATTATGACATCATAATGAAATTCTGCATTATAACATCATAATGGAATTTTACATTATGACATCATAATGGAATTTTACATTATGACATCCTAATGGAATTTTGCATTATGACATCATAATGGAATTTTGCATTATGACATCATTATGGAATTTTACATTATGACATCATAATGGAATTTTGCATTATGACATCATAATGGAATTTTACATTATGACATCATAATGGAATTTTGCATTAAGACATCATAATGGAATTTTGCATTATGACATCATAATGGAATTTTGCATTATGACATCATAATGGAATTTTACATTATGACATCATAATGGAATTTTGCATTATGACATCATAATGGAATGTTACATTATGACATCATAACGGAATTTTGCATTATGACATCATAATGGAATTTTGCATTATGACATCATAATGGAATTTTGCATTATGACATCATAATGCAATTTTACATTATGACATCATAATGGAATTTTGCATTATGACATCATAATGGAATTTTACATTATGACATCATAATGGAATTTTACATTATGACATCATAATGGAATTTTACATTATGACATCATAATGGAATTTTGCATTATGACATCATAATGGAATTTTACATTATGACATCATAATGGAATTTTGCATTATGTCATCATAATGGAATTTTGCATTATGACATCATAATGGAATTTTGCATTATGACATCATAATGGAATTTTGCATTATGACATCATAATGGAATTTTGCATTTTGACATCATAATGGAATGTTACATTATGACATCATAATGGAATTTTGCATTATGACATCATAATGGAATGTTACGTTATGACATCATAATGGAATTTTGCATTATGACATCATAATGGAATGTTACGTTATGACATCATAATGGAATTTTACATTATGACATCTTAACATAATTTTGCATTATGACATCATAATGGAATGTTACATTATGATATCATAATAGAATTTTGCATTATGACATCATAATGGAGTTTTACATTATGACATCATAATGTAATTTTACATTATGACATCATAATGGAGTTTTACATTATGACATCATAATGTAATTTTACATTATGGCATCATAATGTAATTTTACATTATGACATCATAATGTAATTTTACATTATGACATCATAATGTAATTTTACATTATGACATCATAATGGAATTTTACATTATGACATCATAATGGAATTTTCCATTATGACATCATAATGGAATTTTGCATTATGACATCATAATGGAATTTTCCATTATGACATCATAATGCAGTTTTACATTATGACATCATAATGGAATTTTACATTATGACATCATAATGGAATTTTGCATTATGACATCATAAAGGAATGTTACATTATGACATCATAATGGAATTTTGCATTATGACATCATAATGGAATGTTACATTATGACATCATAATGGAATTTGCATTATGACATCATAATGGAATGTTACATTATGACATCATAATGGAATTTTGCATTATGACATCAAAATGGAATGTTACATTATGACATCATAATGGAATTTTGCATTATGACATCATAATGGAATGTTACAGTATGACATCATAATGGAATTTTGCATTATGACATCATAATGGGATTTTACATTATGACATCATAATGGAATGTTACATTATGACATCATAATGGAATTTTACATTTTGACATCATAATGGAATTTTGCATTATGACATCATAATGAAATTTTGCATTATAACATCATAATGGAATTTTGCATTATGACATCATAATGGGATTTTACATTATGACATCATAATGGAATGTTACATTATGACATCATAATGGAATTTTACATTTTGACATCATAATGGAATTTTGCATTATGACATCATAATGAAATTTTGCATTATAACATCATAATGGAATTTTACATTATGACATCATAATGGGATTTTACATTATGACATCATAATGGAATGTTACATTATGACATCATAATGGAATTTTACATTTTGACATCATAATGGAATTTTGCATTAAGACATCATAATGGAATTTTGCATTATGACATCATAATGGAATTTTGCATTATGACATCATAATGGAATTTTACATTATGACATCATAATGGAATTTTGCATTATGACATCATAATGGAATGTTACATTATGACATCATAACGGAATTTTGCATTATGACATCATAATGGAATTTTGCATTATGACATCATAATGGAATTTTGCATTATGACATCATAATGCAATTTTACATTATGACATCATAATGGAATTTTGCATTATGACATCATAATGGAATTTTACATTATGACATCATAATGGAATTTTACATTATGACATCATAATGGAATTTTACATTATGACATCATAATGGAATTTTGCATTATGACATCATAATGGAATTTTACATTATGACATCATAATGGAATTTTGCATTATGTCATCATAATGGAATTTTGCATTATGACATCATAATGGAATTTTGCATTATGACATCATAATGGAATTTTGCATTATGACATCATAATGGAATTTTGCATTTTGACATCATAATGGAATGTTACATTATGACATCATAATGGAATTTTGCATTATGACATCATAATGGAATGTTACGTTATGACATCATAATGGAATTTTACATTATGACATCTTAATATAATTTTGCATTATGACATCATAATGGAATGTTACATTATGATATCATAATAGAATTTTGCATTATGACATCATAATGGAGTTTTACATTATGACATCATAATGTAATTTTACATTATGACATCATAATGGAGTTTTACATTATGACATCATAATGTAATTTTACATTATGGCATCATAATGTAATTTTACATTATGACATCATAATGTAATTTTACATTATGACATCATAATGTAATTTTACATTATGACATCATAATGGAATTTTACATTATGACATCATAATGGAATTTTCCATTATGACATCATAATGGAATTTTGCATTATGACATCATAATGGAATTTTCCATTATGACATCATAATGCAGTTTTACATTATGACATCATAATGGAATTTTACATTATGACATCATAATGGAATTTTGCATTATGACATCATAAAGGAATGTTACATTATGACATCATAATGGAATTTTGCATTATGACATCATAATGGAATGTTACATTATGACATCATAATGGAATTTGCATTATGACATCATAATGGAATGTTACATTATGACATCATAATGGAATTTTACATTATGACATCCTAATGGAATTTTGCATTATGACATCATAATGGAATTTTGCATTATGACATCATAATGGAATTTTACATTATGACATCATAATGGAATTTTGCATTATGACATCATAATGGAATGTTACATTATGACATCATAATGGAGTTTTACATTATGAAATCATAATGGAATTTTACATTATGACATCATAATGGAATCTTACATTATGACATCATAATGGAATTTTGCATTATGACATCATAATGGAATTTTACATTATGACATCATAATGTAATGTTACATTTGACATCATAATGGAATTTTGCATTATGACATCATAAAGGAATCTTACATTATGACATCATAATGAAATTCTGCATTATAACATCATAATGGAATTTTACATTATGACATCATAATGGAATTTTACATTATGACATCCTAATGGAATTTTGCATTATGACATCATAATGGAATTTTGCATTATGACATCATTATGGAATTTTACATTATGACATCATAATGGAATTTTGCATTATGACATCATAATGGAATTTTACATTATGACATCATAATGGAATTTTGCATTAAGACATCATAATGGAATTTTGCATTATGACATCATAATGGAATTTTGCATTATGACATCATAATGGAATTTTACATTATGACATCATAATGGAATTTTGCATTATGACATCATAATGGAATGTTACATTATGACATCATAACGGAATTTTGCATTATGACATCATAATGGAATTTTGCATTATGACATCATAATGGAATTTTGCATTATGACATCATAATGCAATTTTACATTATGACATCATAATGGAATTTTGCATTATGACATCATAATGGAATTTTACATTATGACATCATAATGGAATTTTACATTATGACATCATAATGGAATTTTACATTATGACATCATAATGGAATTTTGCATTATGACATCATAATGGAATTTTACATTATGACATCATAATGGAATTTTGCATTATGTCATCATAATGGAATTTTGCATTATGACATCATAATGGAATTTTGCATTATGACATCATAATGGAATTTTGCATTATGACATCATAATGGAATTTTGCATTTTGACATCATAATGGAATGTTACATTATGACATCATAATGGAATTTTGCATTATGACATCATAATGGAATGTTACGTTATGACATCATAATGGAATTTTGCATTATGACATCATAATGGAATGTTACGTTATGACATCATAATGGAATTTTACATTATGACATCTTAACATAATTTTGCATTATGACATCATAATGGAATGTTACATTATGATATCATAATAGAATTTTGCATTATGACATCATAATGGAGTTTTACATTATGACATCATAATGTAATTTTACATTATGACATCATAATGGAGTTTTACATTATGACATCATAATGTAATTTTACATTATGGCATCATAATGTAATTTTACATTATGACATCATAATGTAATTTTACATTATGACATCATAATGTAATTTTACATTATGACATCATAATGTAATTTTACATTATGACATCATAATGGAATTTTCCATTATGACATCATAATGGAATTTTGCATTATGACATCATAATGGAATTTTCCATTATGACATCATAATGCAGTTTTACATTATGACATCATAATGGAATTTTACATTATGACATCATAATGGAATTTTGCATTATGACATCATAAAGGAATGTTACATTATGACATCATAATGGAATTTTGCATTATGACATCATAATGGAATGTTACATTATGACATCATAATGGAATTTGCATTATGACATCATAATGGAATGTTACATTATGACATCATAATGGAATTTTGCATTATGACATCAAAATGGAATGTTACATTATGACATCATAATGGAATTTTGCATTATGACATCATAATGGAATGTTACAGTATGACATCATAATGGAATTTTGCATTATGACATCATAATGGGATTTTACATTATGACATCATAATGGAATGTTACATTATGACATCATAATGGAATTTTACATTTTGACATCATAATGGAATTTTGCATTATGACATCATAATGAAATTTTGCATTATAACATCATAATGGAATTTTACATTATGACATCATAATGGAATTTTGCATTATGACATCATAATGGAATGTTACATTATGACATCATAATGGAGTTTTACATTATGAAATCATAATAGAATTTTACATTATGACATCATAATGGAATCTTACATTATGACATCATAATGGAATTTTGCATTATGACATCATAATGGAATTTTACATTATGACATCATAATGTAATTAGAGATGAGCGAACGTGTCCGTTACGGACACATCCGCACCCGGACACCGGCTTTAGCGAACACTGCAGTGTTCGCGCGTAAGTGTCCGGGTGCCGCCGGGGGGCGGGGAGATGCGCGGCGGCGCGGGCGGCAGTAGCGGGGAACAGGGGGGAGCCCTCTCTCTCTCCCTCTCCCCCCCACTCCCCGACGCACCCCCCCGCGCTGCCACGGCGGCCCCCGAACTTTTTCGCCCGAACACCGAGGTGTTCGCAAAGTTCGGTGTTCGGGCGAAAAAGGGGCGGGGCCGAACGTGTTCGCTCATCTCTAAATGTAATGTTACATTTGACATCATAATGGAATTTTGCATTATGACATCATAAAGGAATCTTACATTATGACATCATAATGGAATTTTGCATTATGACATCATAATGGAATTTTTACATTATGACATCATAATGGAATGTTACACTATGACATCATAATGGAATTTTGCATTATGACATCAAAATGGAATGTTACATTATGACATCATAATGGAATTTTGCATTATGACATCATAATGGAATGTTACAGTATGACATCATAATGGAATTTTGCATTATGACATCATAATGGGATTTTACATTATGACATCATAATGGAATGTTACATTATGACATCATAATGGAATTTTACATTTTGACATCATAATGGAATTTTGCATTATGACATCATAATGAAATTTTGCATTATAACATCATAATGGAATTTTACATTATGACATCATAATGGAATTTTACATTATGACATCCTAATGGAATTTTGCATTATGACATCATAATGGAATTTTGCATTATGACATCATAATGGAATTTTACATTATGACATCATAATGGAATTTTGCATTATGACATCATAATGGAATTTTACATTATGACATCATAATGGAATTTTGCATTAAGACATCATAATGGAATTTTGCATTATGACATCATAATGGAATTTTGCATTATGACATCATAATGGAATTTTACATTATGACATCATAATGGAATTTTGCATTATGACATCATAATGGAATGTTACATTATGACATCATAACGGAATTTTGCATTATGACATCATAATGGAATTTTGCATTACGACATCATAATGGAATTTTGCATTATGACATCATAATGGAATTTTACATTATGACATCATAATGGAATTTTGCATTATGACATCATAATGGAAGTTTACATTATGACATCATAATGGAATTTTACATTATGACATCATAATGGAATTTTACATTATGACATCATAATGGAATTTTGCATTATGACATCATAATGGAATTTTACATTATGACATCATAATGGAATTTTGCATTATGTCATCATAATGGAATTTTGCATTATGACATCATAATGGAATTTTGCATTATGACATCATAATGGAATTTTGCATTATGACATCATAATGGAATTTTGCATTATGACATCATTATGGAATTTTGCATTTTGACATCATAATGGAATTTTGCATTATGACATCATAATGGAATTTTGCATTTTGACATCATAATGGAATGTTACATTATGACATCATAATGGAATTTTGCATTATGACATCATAATGGAATGTTACGTTATGACATCATAATGGAATTTTGCATTATGACATCATAATGAAATGTTACGTTATGACATCATAATGGAATTTTACATTATGACATCTTAATATAATTTTGCATTATGACATCATAATGGAATGTTACATTATGATATCATAATAGAATTTTGCATTATGACATCATAATGGAGTTTTACATTATGACATCATAATGTAATTTTACATTATGACATCATAATGTAATTTTACATTATGACATCATAATGTAATTTTACATTATGACATCATAATGTAATTTTACATTATGACATCATAATGTAATTTTACATTATGACATCATAATGGAATTTTACATTATGACATCATAATGGAATTTTACATTATGACATCATAATGGAATTTTACATTATGACATCATAATGGAATTTTACATTATGACATCATAATGGAATTTTGCATTATGACATCATAATGGAATTTTCCATTATGACATCGTAATGCAGTTTTACATTATGACATCATAATGGAATTTTACATTATGACATCATAATGGAATTTTGCATTATGACATCATAAAGGAATGTTACATTATGACATCATAATGGAATTTTGCATTATGACATCATAATGGAATGTTACATTATGACATCATAATGGAATTTGCATTATGACATCATAATGGAATGTTACATTATGACATCATAATGGAATTTTGCATTATGACATCAAAATGGAATGTTACATTATGACATCATAATGGAATTTTGCATTATGACATCATAATGGAATTTTACATTATGACATCATAATGGAATTTTACATTATGACATCATAATGGAATTTTACATTATGACATCATAATGGAATTTTACATTATGACATCATAATGGAATTTTGCATTATGACATCATAATGGAATTTTACATTATGACATCATAATGGAATTTTGCATTATGTCATCATAATGGAATTTTGCATTATGACATCATAATGGAATTTTGCATTATGACATCATAATGGAATTTTGCATTATGACATCATAATGGAATTTTGCATTTTGACATCATAATGGAATGTTACATTATGACATCATAATGGAATTTTGCATTATGACATTATAATGGAATGTTACGTTATGACATCATAATAGAATTTTGCATTATGACATCATAATGGAATGTTACGTTATGACATCGTAATGGAATTTTACATTATGGCATCTTAATATAATTTTGCATTATGACATCATAATGGAATGTTACATTATGATATCATAATAGAATTTTGCATTATGACATCATAATGGAGTTTTACATTATGACATCATACTGTAATTTTACATTATGACATCATAATGGAGTTTTACATTATGACATCATAATGTAATTTTACATTATGGCATCATAATGTAATTTTACATTATGACATCATAATGTAATTTTACATTATGACATCATAATGTAATTTTACATTATGACATCATAATGGAATTTTACATTATGACATCATAATGGAATTTTCCATTATGACATCATAATGGAATTTTGCATTATGACATCATAATGGAATTTTCCATTATGACATCATAATGCAGTTTAACATTATGACATCATAATGGAATTTTACATTATGACATCATAATGGAATTTTGCATTATGACATCATAAAGGAATGTTACATTATGACATCATAATGGAATTTTGCATTATGACATCATAATGGAATGTTACATTATGACATCATAATGGAATTTTACATTATGACATCATAATGTAATTTTACATTATGACATCATAATGGAATTTTACATTATGACATCATAATGGAATTTTCCATTATGACATCATAATGGAATTTTGCATTATGACATCATAATGGAATTTTCCATTATGACATCATAATGCAGTTTTACATTATGACATCATAATGGAATGTTACATTATGACATCATAATGGAGTTTTACATTATGAAATCATAATAGAATTTTACATTATGACATCATAATGGAATCTTACATTATGACATCATAATGGAATTTTGCATTATGACATCATAATGGAATTTTACATTATGACATCATAATGTAATGTTACATTTGACATCATAATGGAATTTTGCATTATGACATCATAAAGGAATCTTACATTATGACATCATAATGGAATTTTGCATTATGACATCATAATGGAATTTTGCATTATGACATCATAATGGAATTTTACATTATGACATCATAATGGAATTTTGCATTATGACATCATAATGGAATGTTACATTATGACATCATAACGGAATTTTGCATTATGACATCATAATGGAATTTTGCATTATGTCATCATAATGGAATTTTGCATTATGACATCATAATGGAATTTTGCATTATGACATCATAATGGAATTTTGCATTATGACATCATAATGGAATTTTGCATTATGACATCATAATGGAATTTTGCATTATGACATCATAATGGAATTTTGCATTTTGACATCATAATGGAATGTTACGTTATGACATCATAATGGAATTTTGCATTATGACATCATAATGGAATGTTACGTTATGACATCATAATGGAATTTTGCATTATGACATCATAATGAAATGTTACGTTATGACATCATAATGGAATTTTGCATTATGACATCATAAAGGAATGTTACATTATGACATCATAATGGAATTTTGCATTATGACATCATAATGGAATGTTACATTATGACATCATAATGGAATTTGCATTATGACATCATAATGGAATGTTACATTATGACATCATAATGGAATTTTGCATTAAGACATCATAATGGAATTTTGCATTATGACATCATAATGGAATTTTGCATTATGACATCATAATGGAATTTTACATTATGACATCATAATGGAATTTTGCATTAAGACATCATAATGGAATTTTGCATTATGACATCATAATGGAATTTTGCATTATGACATCATAATGGAATGTTACATTATGACATCATAATGGAATTTTGCATTATGACATCATAATGGAATTTTGCATTATGACATCATTATGGAATTTTGCATTATGACATCATAATGGAATTTTGCATTATGACATCATAATGGAATTTTTGCATTATGACATCATAATGGAATTTTACATTATGACATCATAATGGAATTTTACATTATGACATCATAATGGAATTTTACATTATGACATCATAATGGAATTTTGCATTATGACATCATAATGGAATTTTACATTATGACATCATAATGGAATTTTGCATTATGTCATCATAATGGAATTTTGCATTATGACATCATAATGGAATTTTGCATTATGACATCATAATGGAATTTTGCATTATGACATCATAATGGAATTTTGCATTATGTCATCATAATGGAATTTTGCATTATGACATCATAATGGAATTTTGCATTATGACATCATAATGGAATTTTGCATTATGACATCATAATGGAATGTTGCATTATGACATCATAATGGAATTTGGCATTATGACATCATAATGGAATTTTGCATTATGACATCATAATGGAATGTTGCATTATGACATCATAATGGAATTTTTACATTATGACATCATAATGGAATGTTGCATTATGACATCATAATGGAATTTTTACATTATGACATCATAATGGAATGTTGCATTATGACATCATAATGGAATTTTTACATTATGACATCATAATGGAATGTTGCATTATGACATCATAATGGAATTTTGCATTATGACATCATAATAGAATTTTTACATTATGACATCATAATGGAATTTTTACTTTATGACATCATAATGGAATTTTGCATTATGACATCATAATGGAATTTTTACATTATGACATCATAATGGAATTTTGCATTATGACATCATAATGGAATTTTGCATTATGACATCATAATGGAATTTTTACATTATGACATCATAATGGAATGTTGCATTATGACATCATAATGGAATTTTGCATTATGACATCATAATAGAATTTTTACATTATGACATCATAATGGAATTTTTTCTTTATGACATCATAATGGAATTTTGCATTATGACATCATAATGGAATTTTACATTATGACATCATAATGGAATTTTCCATTATGACATCATAATGGAATTTTGCATTATGACATCATAATGGAATTTTCCATTATGACATCATAATGCAGTTTTACATTATGACATCATAATGGAATTTTACATTATGACATCATAATGGAATTTTGCATTATGACATCATAAAGGAATGTTACATTATGACATCATAATGGAATTTTGCATTATGACATCATAATGGAATGTTACATTATGACATCATAATGGAATTTGCATTATGACATCATAATGGAATGTTACATTATGACATCATAATGGAATTTTGCATTATGACATCAAAATGGAATGTTACATTATGACATCATAATGGAATTTTGCATTATGACATCATAATGGAATGTTACAGTATGACATCATAATGGAATTTTGCATTATGACATCATAATGGGATTTAACATTATGACATCATAATGGAATTTTGCATTATGACATCATAAAGGAATGTTGCATTATGACATCATAATGGAATTTTGCATTATGACATCATAATGGAATGTTACATTATGACATCATAATGGAATTTGCATTATGACATCATAATGGAATGTTACATTATGACATCATAATGGAATTTTGCATTAAGACATCATAATGGAATTTTGCATTATGACATCATAATGGAATTTTACATTATGACATCATAATGGAATTTGGCATTAAGACATCATAATGGAATTTTGCATTATGACATCATAATGGAATTTTGCATTATGACATCATAATGGAATTTTACATTATGACATCATAATGGAATTTTGCATTATGACATCATAATGGAATGTTACATTATGACATCATAACGGAATTTTGCATTATGACATCATAATGGAATTTTGCATTATGACATCATAATGGAATTTTGCATTATGACATCATAATGGAATTTTACATTATGACATCATAATGGAATTTTTGCATTATGACATCATAATGGAATTTTACATTATGACATCATAATGGAATTTTACATTATGACATCATAATGGAATTTTGCATTATGACATCATAATGGAATTTTACATTATGACATCATAATGGAATTTTGCATTATGTCATCATAATGGAATTTTGCATTATGACATCATAATGGAATTTTGCATTATGACATCATAATGGAATTTTGCATTATGACATCATAATGGAATTTTGCATTATGACATCATAATGGAATTTTGCATTATGACATCATAATGGAATTTTGCATTTTGACATCATAATGGAATGTTACATTATGACATCATAATGGAATTTTGCATTATGACATCATAATGGAATGTTACGTTATGACATCATAATGGAATTTTGCATTATGACATCATAATGAAATGTTACGTTATGACATCATAATGGAATTTTACATTATGACATCTTAATATAATTTTGCATTATGACATCATAATGGAATGTTACATTATGATATCATAATAGAATTTTGCATTATGACATCATAATGGAGTTTTACATTATGACATCATAATGTAATTTTACATTATGACATCATAATGTAATTTTACATTATGACATCATAATGTAATTTTACATTATGACATCATAATGTAATTTTACATTATGACATCATAATGGAATTTTACATTATGACATCATAATGGAATTTTCCATTATGACATCATAATGGAATTTTGCATTATGACATCATAATGGAATTTTCCATTATGACATCATAATGCAGTTTTACATTATGACATCATAATGGAATTTTACATTATGACATCATAATGGAATTTTGCATTATGACATCATAAAGGAATGTTACATTATGACATCATAATGGAATTTTGCATTATGACATCATAATGGAATGTTACATTATTACATCATAATGGAATTTGCATTATGACATCATAATGGAATGTTACATTATGACATCATAATGGAATTTTGCATTATGACATCAAAATGGAATGTTACATTATGACATCATAATGGAATTTTGCATTATGACATCATAATGGAATGTTACAGTATGACATCATAATGGAATTTTGCATTATGACATCATAATGGGATTTTACATTATGACATCATAATGGAATTTTGCATTATGACATCATAAAGGAATGTTACATTATGACATCATAATGGAATTTTGCATTATGACATCATAATGGAATGTTACATTATGACATCATAATGGAATTTGCATTATGACATCATAATGGAATGTTACATTATGACATCATAATGGAATTTTGCATTATGACATCAAAATGGAATGTTACATTATGACATCATAATGGAATTTTGCATTATGACATCATAATGGAATGTTACAGTATGACATCATAATGGAATTTTGCATTATGACATCATAATGGGATTTTACATTATGACATCATAATGGAATGTTACATTATGACATCATAATGGAATTTTACATTTTGACATCATAATGGAATTTTGCATTATGACATCAGAATGAAATTTTGCATTATAACATCATAATGGAATTTTGCATTATGACATCATAATGGAATTTTGCATTATGACATCATAATGGAATGTTACATTATGACATCATAATGGAATTTTACATTATGACATCCTAATGGAATTTTGCATTATGACATCATAATGGAATTTTACATTATGACATCATAATGGAATTTTACATTTTGACATCATAATGGAATTTTGCATTATGACATCATAATGAAATTTTGCATTATAACATCATAATGGAATTTTACATTATGACATCATAATGGAATTTTACATTATGACATCCTAATGGAATTTTGCATTATGACATCATAATGGAATTTTGCATTATGACATCATAATGGAATTTTACATTATGACATCATAATGGAATTTTGCATTATGACATCATAATGGAATTTTACATTATGACATCATAATGGAATTTTGCATTAAGACATCATAATGGAATTTTGCATTATGACATCATAATGGAATTTTGCATTATGACATCATAATGGAATTTTACATTATGACATCATAATGGAATTTTGCATTATGACATCATAATGGAATGTTACATTATGACATCATAATGGAATTTTGCATTATGACATCATAATGGGATGTAACATTATGACATCATAATGGAATTTTGCATTATGACATCATAATGGGATGTTACATTATGACATCATAATGGAATTTTGCATTATGACATCATAATGGAGTTTTACATTATGACATCATAATAGAATTTTACATTATGACATCATAATGGAATTTTCCATTATGACATCATAATATAAATTTGCATTATGACATCATAATGGAATGTTACATTATATCATCATAATAGAATTTTGCATTATGACATCATAATGGAATTTTACATTATGACATCATAATGGAATTTTACATTATGACATCATAATAGAATTTTGCATTATGACATCATAATGGAATTTTACATTATGACATCATAATGGAATTTTACATTATGACATCATAATGGAATTTTACATTATGACATCATAATGGAATTTTACATTATGACATCATAATGGAATGTTACATTATGGCATCATAATGGAATTTTACATTATGACATCATAATGGAATGTTACATTATGACATCTAATGGAATGTTACATTTTGACATCATAATGGAATTTTGCATTATGACATCATAAAGGAATGTTACATTATGACATCATAATGGAATTTTGCATTATGACATCATAATGGAATGTTATATTATGACATCATAATAGAATTTTACATTATGACATCATAATGGAATTTTCCATTATGACGTCATAATATAATTTTGCATTATGACATCATAATGGAATGTTACATTATGACATCATAATAGAATTTTGCATTATGACATCATAATGGAATTTTACATTATGACATCATAATGGAATTTTGCATTATGACATCATAATGAAATTTTGCATTATGACATCATAATAGAATTTTACATTATGACATCATAATAGAATTTTACATTATGACATAATAATGGAATTTTGCATTAAGGCATCATAATGGAATTTTGCATTATGACATCATAATGGAATTTTGCATTATGACATCATAATGGAATTTTACATTATGACATCATAATGGAATTTTGCATTATGACATCATAATGGAATGTTACATTATGACATCATAACGGAATTTTGCATTATGACATCATAATGGAATGTTACATTATGATGTCATAATGTAAAAATTCCATTATGTCATAATGGAATGTTGCATTATGACATCATAATGGAATTTTTACATTATGACATCATAATGGAATTTTGCATTATGACATCATAATCGAATGTTGCATTATGACATCATAATGGAATTTGGCATTATGACATCATAATGGAATTTTGCATTATGACATCATAATGGAATGTTGCATTATGACATCATAATGGAATTTTTACATTATGACATCATAATGGAATTTTGCATTATGACATCATAATGGAATTTTACATTATGACATCATAATGGAATTTTACATTTTGACATCATAATGGAATTTTGCATTATGACATCATAATGAAATTTTGCATTATAACATCATAATGGAATTTTACATTATGACATCATAATGGAATTTTACATTATGACATCCTAATGGAATTTTGCATTATGACATCATAATGGAATTTTGCATTATGACATCATAATGGAATTTTACATTATGACATCATAATGGAATTTTGCATTATGACATCATAATGGAATTTTACATTATGACATCATAATGGAATTTTGCATTAAGACATCATAATGGAATTTTGCATTATGACATCATAATGGAATTTTGCATTATGACATCATAATGGAATTTTACATTATGACATCATAATGGAATTTTGCATTATGACATCATAATGGAATGTTACATTATGACATCATAACGGAATTTTGCATTATGACATCATAATGGAATGTTACATTATGACATCATAATGGAATTTTGCATTATGACATCATAATGGGATGTAACATTATGACATCATAATGGAATTTTGCATTATGACATCATAATGGGATGTTACATTATGACATCATAATGGAATTTTGCATTATGACATCATAATGGAGTTTTACATTATGACATCATAATAGAATTTTACATTATGACATCATAATGGAATTTTCCATTATGACATCATAATATAAATTTGCATTATGACATCATAATGGAATGTTACATTATATCATCATAATAGAATTTTGCATTATGACATCATAATGGAATTTTACATTATGACATCATAATGGAATTTTACATTATGACATCATAATGGAATTTTGCATTATGACATCATAATGGAATTTTACATTATGACATCATAATGGAATTTTACATTATGACATCATAATGGAATTTTACATTATGACATCATAATGGAATTTTACATTATGACATCATAATGGAATGTTACATTATGGCATCATAATGGAATTTTACATTATGACATCATAATGGAATGTTACATTATGACATCTAATGGAATGTTACATTTTGACATCATAATGGAATTTTGCATTATGACATCATAAAGGAATGTTACATTATGACATCATAATGGAATTTTGCATTATGACATCATAATGGAATGTTATATTATGACATCATAATAGAATTTTACATTATGACATCATAATGGAATTTTCCATTATGACGTCATAATATAATTTTGCATTATGACATCATAATGGAATGTTACATTATGACATCATAATAGAATTTTGCATTATGACATCATAATGGAATTTTACATTATGACATCATAATGGAATTTTGCATTATGACATCATAATGAAATTTTGCATTATGACATCATAATAGAATTTTACATTATGACATCATAATAGAATTTTACATTATGACATAATAATGGAATTTTGCATTAAGACATCATAATGGAATTTTGCATTATGACATCATAATGGAATTTTGCATTATGACATCATAATGGAATTTTACATTATGACATCATAATGGAATTTTGCATTATGACATCATAATGGAATGTTACATTATGACATCATAACGGAATTTTGCATTATGACATCATAATGGAATGTTACATTATGATGTCATAATGTAAAAATTCCATTATGTCATAATGGAATGTTGCATTATGACATCATAATGGAATTTTTACATTATGACATCATAATGGAATTTTGCATTATGACATCATAATCGAATGTTGCATTATGACATCATAATGGAATTTGGCATTATGACATCATAATGGAATGTTGCATTATGACATCATAATGGAATTTTTACATTATGACATCATAATGGAATGTTGCATTATGACATCATAATGGAATTTTTACATTATGACATCATAATGGAATGTTGCATTATGACATCATAATGGAATTTTGCATTATGACATCATAATAGAATTTTTACATTATGACATCATAATGGAATTTTTACTTTATGACATCATAATGGAATTTTGCATTATGACATCATAATGGAATTTTTACATTATGACATCATAATGGAATTTTGCATTATGACATCATAATGGAATTTTGCATTATGACATCATAATGGAATTTTTACATTATGACATCATAATGGAATGTTGCATTATGACATCATAATGGAATTTTTACATTATGACATCATAATGGAATGTTGCATTATGACATCATAATGGAATTTTGCATTATGACATCATAATAGAATTTTTACATTATGACATCATAATGGAATTTTTTCTTTATGACATCATAATGGAATTTTGCATTATGACATCATAATGGAATTTTCCATTATGACATCATAATGGAATTTTCCATTATGACATCATAATGGAATTTTGCATTATGACATCATAATGGAATTTTCCATTATGACATCATAATGCAGTTTTACATTATGACATCATAATGGAATTTTACATTATGACATCATAATGGAATTTTGCATTATGACATCATAAAGGAATGTTACATTATGACATCATAATGGAATTTTGCATTATGACATCATATTGGAATGTTACATTATGACATCATAATGGAATTTGCATTATGACATCATAATGGAATGTTACATTATGACATCATAATGGAATTTTGCATTATGACATCAAAATGGAATGTTACATTATGACATCATAATGGAATTTTGCATTATGACATCATAATGGAATGTTACAGTATGACATCATAATGGAATTTTGCATTATGACATCATAATGGGATTTTACATTATGACATCATAATGGAATTTTGCATTATGACATCATAAAGGAATGTTACATTATGACATCATAATGGAATTTTGCATTATGACATCATAATGGAATGTTACATTATGACATCATAATGGAATTTTGCATTATGACATCATAATGGAATTTTGCATTATGACATCATAATGGAATTTTACATTATGACATCATAATGGAATTTTGCATTAAGACATCATAATGGAATTTTGCATTATGACATCATAATGGAATTTTGCATTATGACATCATAATGGAATTTTACATTATGACATCATAATGGAATTTTGCATTATGACATCATAATGGAATGTTACATTATGACATCATAACGGAATTTTGCATTATGACATCATAATGGAATTTTGCATTATGACATCATAATGGAATTTTGCATTATGACATCATAATGGAATTTTACATTATGACATCATAATGGAATTTTTGCATTATGACATCATAATGGAATTTTACATTATGACATCATAATGGAATTTTACATTATGACATCATAATGGAATTTTACATTATGACATCATAATGGAATTTTGCATTATGACATCATAATGGAATTTTACATTATGACATCATAATGGAATTTTGCATTATGTCATCATAATGGAATTTTGCATTATGACATCATAATGGAATTTTGCATTATGACATCATAATGGAATTTTGCATTATGACATCATAATGGAATTTTGCATTATGACATCATAATGGAATTTTGCATTATGACATCATAATGGAATTTTGCATTTTGACATCATAATGGAATGTTACATTATGACATCATAATGGAATTTTGCATTATGACATCATAATGGAATGTTACGTTATGACATCATAATGGAATTTTGCATTATGACATCATAATGAAATGTTACGTTATGACATCATAATGGAATTTTACATTATGACATCTTAATATAATTTTGCATTATGACATCATAATGGAATGTTACATTATGATATCATAATAGAATTTTGCATTATGACATCATAATGGAGTTTTACATTATGACATCATAATGTAATTTTACATTATGACATCATAATGTAATTTTACATTATGACATCATAATGTAATTTTACATTATGACATCATAATGTAATTTTACATTATGACATCATAATGGAATTTTACATTATGACATCATAATGGAATTTTGCATTATGACATCATAATGGAATTTTCCATTATGACATCATAATGCAGTTTTACATTATGACATCATAATGGAATTTTACATTATGACATCATAATGGAATTTTGCATTATGACATCATAAAGGAATGTTACATTATGACATCATAATGGAATTTTGCATTATGACATCATAATGGAATGTTACATTATGACATCATAATGGAATTTGCATTATGACATCATAATGGAATGTTACATTATGACATCATAATGGAATTTTGCATTATGACATCAAAATGGAATGTTACATTATGACATCATAATGGAATTTTGCATTATGACATCATAATGGAATGTTACAGTATGACATCATAATGGAATTTTGCATTATGACATCATAATGGGATTTTACATTATGACATCATAATGGAATTTTGCATTATGACATCATAAAGGAATGTTACATTATGACATCATAATGGAATTTTGCATTATGACATCATAATGGAATGTTACATTATGACATCATAATGGAATTTGCATTATGACATCATAATGGAATGTTACATTATGACATCATAATGGAATTTTGCATTATGACATCAAAATGGAATGTTACATTATGACATCATAATGGAATTTTGCATTATGACATCATAATGGAATGTTACAGTATGACATCATAATGGAATTTTGCATTATGACATCATAATGGGATTTTACATTATGACATCATAATGGAATTTTCCATTATGACATCATAATGGAATTTTGCATTATGACATCATAATGGAATTTTCCATTATGACATCATAATGCAGTTTTACATTATGACATCATAATGGAATTTTACATTATGACATCATAATGGAATTTTGCATTATGACATCATAAAGGAATGTTACATTATGACATCATAATGGAATTTTGCATTATGACATCATAATGGAATGTTACATTATGACATCATAATGGAATTTGCATTATGACATCATAATGGAATGTTACATTATGACATCATAATGGAATTTTGCATTATGACATCATAATGGAATGTTACAGTATGACATCATAATGGAATTTTGCATTATGACATCATAATGGGATTTTACATTATGACATCATAATGGAATTTTGCATTATGACATCATGAAGGAATGTTACATTATGACATCATAATGGAATTTTGCATTATGACATCATAATGGAATGTTACATTATGACATCATAATGGAATTTGCATTATGACATCATAATGGAATGTTACATTATGACATCATAATGGAATTTTGCATTATGACATCATAATGGAATGTTACAGTATGACATCATAATGGAATTTTGCATTATGACATCATAATGGGATTTTACATTATGACATCATAATGGAATTTTGCATTATGACATCATAAAGGAATGTTACATTATGACATCATAATGGAATTTTGCATTATGACATCATAATGGAATGTTACATTATGACATCATAATGGAATTTGCATTATGACATCATAATGGAATGTTACATTATGACATCATAATGGAATTTTGCATTATGACATCAAAATGGAATGTTACATTATGACATCATAATGGAATTTTGCATTATGACATCATAATGGAATGTTACAGTATGACATCATAATGGAATTTTGCATTATGACATCATAATGGGATTTTACATTATGACATCATAATGGAATTTTCCATTATGACATCATAATGGAATTTTGCATTATGACATCATAATGGAATTTTCCATTATGACATCATAATGCAGTTTTACATTATGACATCATAATGGAATTTTACATTATGACATCATAATGGAATTTTGCATTATGACATCATAAAGGAATGTTACATTATGACATCATAATGGAATTTTGCATTATGACATCATAATGGAATGTTACATTATGACATCATAATGGAATTTGCATTATGACATCATAATGGAATGTTACATTATGACATCATAATGGAATTTTGCATTATGACATCAAAATGGAATGTTACATTATGACATCATAATGGAATTTTGCATTATGACATCATAATGGAATGTTACAGTATGACATCATAATGGAATTTTGCATTATGACATCATAATGGGATTTTACATTATGACATCATAATGGAATTTTGCATTATGACATCATAAAGGAATGTTACATTATGACATCATAATGGAATTTTGCATTATGACATCATAATGGAATGTTACATTATGACATCATAATGGAATTTGCATTATGACATCATAATGGAATGTTACATTATGACATCATAATGGAATTTTGCATTATGACATCAAAATGGAATGTTACATTATGACATCATAATGGAATTTTGCATTATGACATCATAATGGAATGTTACAGTATGACATCATAATGGAATTTTGCATTATGACATCATAATGGGATTTTACATTATGACATCATAATGGAATGTTACATTATGACATCATAATGGAATTTTACATTTTGACATCATAATGGAATTTTGCATTATGACATCAGAATGAAATTTTGCATTATAACATCATAATGGAATTTTGCATTATGACATCATAATGGAATTTTGCATTATGACATCATAATGGAATGTTACATTATGACATCATAATGGAATTTTACATTATGACATCCTAATGGAATTTTGCATTATGACATCATAATGGAATTTTGCATTATGACATCATAATAGAATTTTACATTATGACATCATAATGGAATTTTACATTTTGACATCATAATGGAATTTTGCATTATGACATCATAATGAAATTTTGCATTATAACATCATAATGGAATTTTACATTATGACATCATAATGGAATTTTACATTATGACATCCTAATGGAATTTTGCATTATGACATCATAATGGAATTTTGCATTATGACATCATAATGGAATTTTACATTATGACATCATAATGGAATTTTGCATTATGACATCATAATGGAATTTTACATTATGACATCATAATGGAATTTTGCATTAAGACATCATAATGGAATTTTGCATTATGACATCATAATGGAATTTTGCATTATGACATCATAATGGAATTTTACATTATGACATCATAATGGAATTTTGCATTATGACATCATAATGGAATGTTACATTATGACATCATAACGGAATTTTGCATTATGACATCATAATGGAATGTTACATTATGACATCATAATGGAATTTTGCATTATGACATCATAAAGGGATGTAACATTATGACATCATAATGGAATTTTGCATTATGACATCATAATGGGATGTTACATTATGACATCATAATGGAATTTTGCATTATGACATCATAATGGAGTTTTACATTATGACATCATAATAGAATTTTACATTATGACATCATAATGGAATTTTCCATTATGACATCATAATATAAATTTGCATTATGACATCATAATGGAATGTTACATTATATCATCATAATAGAATTTTGCATTATGACATCATAATGGAATTTTACATTATGACATCATAATGGAATTTTACATTATGACATCATAATGGAATTTTGCATTATGACATCATAATGGAATTTTACATTATGACATCATAATGGAATTTTACATTATGACATCATAATGGAATTTTACATTATGACATCATAATGGAATTTTACATTATGACATCATAATGGAATGTTACATTATGGCATCATAATGGAATTTTACATTATGACATCATAATGGAATGTTACATTATGACATCTAATGGAATGTTACATTTTGACATCATAATGGAATTTTGCATTATGACATCATAAAGGAATGTTACATTATGACATCATAATGGAATTTTGCATTATGGCATCATAATGGAATGTTATATTATGACATCATAATAGAATTTTACATTATGACATCATAATGGAATTTTCCATTATGACGTCATAATATAATTTTGCATTATGACATCATAATGGAATGTTACATTATGACATCATAATAGAATTTTGCATTATGACATCATAATGGAATTTTACATTATGACATCATAATGGAATTTTGCATTATGACATCATAATGAAATTTTGCATTATGACATCATAATAGAATTTTACATTATGACATCATAATAGAATTTTACATTATGACATAATAATGGAATTTTGCATTAAGACATCATAATGGAATTTTGCATTATGACATCATAATGGAATTTTGCATTATGACATCATAATGGAATTTTACATTATGACATCATAATGGAATTTTGCATTATGACATCATAATGGAATGTTACATTATGACATCATAACGGAATTTTGCATTATGACATCATAATGGAATGTTACATTATGATGTCATAATGTAAAAATTCCATTATGTCATAATGGAATGTTGCATTATGACATCATAATGGAATTTTTACATTATGACATCATAATGGAATTTTGCATTATGACATCATAATCGAATGTTGCATTATGACATCATAATGGAATTTGGCATTATGACATCATAATGGAATTTTGCATTATGACATCATAATGGAATGTTGCATTATGACATCATAATGGAATTTTTACATTATGACATCATAATGGAATGTTGCATTATGACATCATAATGGAATTTTTACATTATGACATCATAATGGAATTTTACATTATGACATCATAATGGAATTTTGCATTATGACATCATAATGGAATTTTACATTATGACATCATAATGGAATTTTACATTATGACATCATAATGGAATTTTACATTATGACATCATAATGGAATTTTACATTATGACATCATAATGGAATGTTACATTATGGCATCATAATGGAATTTTACATTATGACATCATAATGGAATGTTACATTATGACATCTAATGGAATGTTACATTTTGACATCATAATGGAATTTTGCATTATGACATCATAAAGGAATGTTACATTATGACATCATAATGGAATTTTGCATTATGACATCATAATGGAATGTTATATTATGACATCATAATAGAATTTTACATTATGACATCATAATGGAATTTTCCATTATGACGTCATAATATAATTTTGCATTATGACATCATAATGGAATGTTACATTATGACATCATAATAGAATTTTGCATTATGACATCATAATGGAATTTTACATTATGACATCATAATGGAATTTTGCATTATGACATCATAATGAAATTTTGCATTATGACATCATAATAGAATTTTACATTATGACATCATAATAGAATTTTACATTATGACATAATAATGGAATTTTGCATTAAGACATCATAATGGAATTTTGCATTATGACATCATAATGGAATTTTGCATTATGACATCATAATGGAATTTTACATTATGACATCATAATGGAATTTTGCATTATGACATCATAATGGAATGTTACATTATGACATCATAACGGAATTTTGCATTATGACATCATAATGGAATGTTACATTATGATGTCATAATGTAAAAATTCCATTATGTCATAATGGAATGTTGCATTATGACATCATAATGGAATTTTTACATTATGACATCATAATGGAATTTTGCATTATGACATCATAATCGAATGTTGCATTATGACATCATAATGGAATTTGGCATTATGACATCATAATGGAATTTTGCATTATGACATCATAATGGAATGTTGCATTATGACATCATAATGGAATTTTTACATTATGACATCATAATGGAATGTTGCATTATGACATCATAATGGAATTTTTACATTATGACATCATAATGGAATGTTGCATTATGACATCATAATGGAATTTTGCATTATGACATCATAATAGAATTTTTACATTATGACATCATAATGGAATTTTTACTTTATGACATCATAATGGAATTTTGCATTATGACATCATAATGGAATTTTTACATTATGACATCATAATGGAATTTTGCATTATGACATCATAATGGAATTTTGCATTATGACATCATAATGGAATTTTTACATTATGACATCATAATGGAATGTTGCATTATGACATCATAATGGAATTTTTACATTATGACATCATAATGGAATGTTGCATTATGACATCATAATGGAATTTTGCATTATGACATCATAATAGAATTTTTACATTATGACATCATAATGGAATTTTTTCTTTATGACATCATAATGGAATTTTGCATTATGACATCATAATGGAATTTTCCATTATGACATCATAATGGAATTTTCCATTATGACATCATAATGGAATTTTGCATTATGACATCATAATGGAATTTTCCATTATGACATCATAATGCAGTTTTACATTATGACATCATAATGGAATTTTACATTATGACATCATAATGGAATTTTGCATTATGACATCATAAAGGAATGTTACATTATGACATCATAATGGAATTTTGCATTATGACATCATAATGGAATGTTACATTATGACATCATAATGGAATTTGCATTATGACATCATAATGGAATGTTACATTATGACATCATAATGGAATTTTGCATTATGACATCAAAATGGAATGTTACATTATGACATCATAATGGAATTTTGCATTATGACATCATAATGGAATGTTACAGTATGACATCATAATGGAATTTTGCATTATGACATCATAATGGGATTTTACATTATGACATCATAATGGAATTTTGCATTATGACATCATAAAGGAATGTTACATTATGACATCATAATGGAATTTTGCATTATGACATCATAATGGAATGTTACATTATGACATCATAATGGAATTTGCATTATGACATCATAATGGAATGTTACATTATGACATCATAATGGAATTTTACATTATGACATCCTAATGGAATTTTGCATTATGACATCATAATGGAATTTTGCATTATGACATCATAATGGAATTTTACATTTTGACATCATAATGGAATTTTGCATTATGACATCATAATGAAATTTTGCATTATAACATCATAATGGAATTTTACATTATGACATCATAATGGAATTTTACATTATGACATCCTAATGGAATTTTGCATTATGACATCATAATGGAATTTTGCATTATGACATCATAATGGAATTTTACATTATGACATCATAATGGAATTTTGCATTATGACATCATAATGGAATTTTACATTATGACATCATAATGGAATTTTGCATTAAGACATCATAATGGAATTTTGCATTATGACATCATAATGGAATTTTGCATTATGACATCATAATGGAATTTTACATTATGACATCATAATGGAATTTTGCATTATGACATCATAATGGAATGTTACATTATGACATCATAACGGAATTTTGCATTATGACATCATAATGGAATGTTACATTATGACATCATAATGGAATTTTGCATTATGACATCATAATGGGATGTAACATTATGACATCATAATGGAATTTTGCATTATGACATCATAATGGGATGTTACATTATGACATCATAATGGAATTTTGCATTATGACATCATAATGGAGTTTTACATTATGACATCATAATAGAATTTTACATTATGACATCATAATGGAATTTTCCATTATGACATCATAATATAAATTTGCATTATGACATCATAATGGAATGTTACATTATATCATCATAATAGAATTTTGCATTATGACATCATAATGGAATTTTACATTATGACATCATAATGGAATTTTACATTATGACATCATAATGGAATTTTGCATTATGACATCATAATGGAATTTTACATTATGACATCATAATGGAATTTTACATTATGACATCATAATGGAATTTTACATTATGACATCATAATGGAATTTTACATTATGACATCATAATGGAATGTTACATTATGGCATCATAATGGAATTTTACATTATGACATCATAATGGAATGTTACATTATGACATCTAATGGAATGTTACATTTTGACATCATAATGGAATTTTGCATTATGACATCATAAAGGAATGTTACATTATGACATCATAATGGAATTTTGCATTATGACATCATAATGGAATGTTATATTATGACATCATAATAGAATTTTACATTATGACATCATAATGGAATTTTCCATTATGACGTCATAATATAATTTTGCATTATGACATCATAATGGAATGTTACATTATGACATCATAATAGAATTTTGCATTATGACATCATAATGGAATTTTACATTATGACATCATAATGGAATTTTGCATTATGACATCATAATGAAATTTTGCATTATGACATCATAATAGAATTTTACATTATGACATCATAATAGAATTTTACATTATGACATAATAATGGAATTTTGCATTAAGACATCATAATGGAATTTTGCATTATGACATCATAATGGAATTTTGCATTATGACATCATAATGGAATTTTACATTATGACATCATAATGGAATTTTGCATTATGACATCATAATGGAATGTTACATTATGACATCATAACGGAATTTTGCATTATGACATCATAATGGAATTTTGCATTATGACATCATAATGGAATTTTGCATTATGACATCATAATGCAATTTTACATTATGACATCATAATGGAATTTTGCATTATGACATCATAATGGAATTTTACATTATGACATCATAATGGAATTTTACATTATGACATCATAATGGAATTTTACATTATGACATCATAATGGAATTTTGCATTATGACATCATAATGGAATTTTACATTATGACATCATAATGGAATTTTGCATTATGTCATCATAATGGAATTTTGCATTATGACATCATAATGGAATTTTGCATTATGACATCATAATGGAATTTTGCATTTTGACATCATAATGGAATGTTACATTATGACATCATAATGGAATTTTGCATTATGACATCATAATGGAATGTTACGTTATGACATCATAATGGAATTTTGCATTATGACATCATAATGGAATGTTACGTTATGACATCATAATGGAATTTTACATTATGACATCTTAATATAATTTTGCATTATGACATCATAATGGAATGTTACATTATGATATCATAATAGAATTTTGCATTATGACATCATAATGGAGTTTTACATTATGACATCATAATGTAATTTTACATTATGACATCATAATGGAGTTTTACATTATGACATCATAATGTAATTTTACATTATGGCATCATAATGTAATTTTACATTATGACATCATAATGTAATTTTACATTATGACATCATAATGTAATTTTACATTATGACATCATAATGGAATTTTACATTATGACATCATAATGGAATTTTCCATTATGACATCATAATGGAATTTTGCATTATGACATCATAATGGAATTTTCCATTATGACATCATAATGCAGTTTTACATTATGACATCATAATGGAATTTTACATTATGACATCATAATGGAATTTTGCATTATGACATCATAAAGGAATGTTACATTATGACATCATAATGGAATTTTGCATTATGACATCATAATGGAATGTTACATTATGACATCATAATGGAATTTGCATTATGACATCATAATGGAATGTTACATTATGACATCATAATGGAATTTTACATTATGACATCCTAATGGAATTTTGCATTATGACATCATAATGGAATTGTGCATTATGACATCATAATGGAATTTTACATTATGACATCATAATGGAATTTTGCATTATGACATCATAATGGAATGTTACATTATGACATCATAATGGAGTTTTACATTATGAAATCATAATGGAATTTTACATTATGACATCATAATGGAATCTTACATTATGACATCATAATGGAATTTTGCATTATGACATCATAATGGAATTTTACATTATGACATCATAATGTAATGTTACATTTGACATCATAATGGAATTTTGCATTATGACATCATAAAGGAATCTTACATTATGACATCATAATGGAATTTTGCATTATGACATCATAATGGAATTTGCATTATGACATCATAATGGAATGTTACACTATGACATCATAATGGAATTTTACATTTTGACATCATAATGGAATTTTGCATTATGACATCATAATGAAATTCTGCATTATAACATCATAATGGAATTTTACATTATGACATCATAATGGAATTTTACATTATGACATCCTAATGGAATTTTGCATTATGACATCATAATGGAATTTTGCATTATGACATCATTATGGAATTTTACATTATGACATCATAATGGAATTTTGCATTATGACATCATAATGGAATTTTACATTATGACATCATAATGGAATTTTGCATTAAGACATCATAATGGAATTTTGCATTATGACATCATAATGGAATTTTGCATTATGACATCATAATGGAATTTTACATTATGACATCATAATGGAATTTTGCATTATGACATCATAATGGAATGTTACATTATGACATCATAACGGAATTTTGCATTATGACATCATAATGGAATTTTGCATTATGACATCATAATGGAATTTTGCATTATGACATCATAATGCAATTTTACATTATGACATCATAATGGAATTTTGCATTATGACATCATAATGGAATTTTACATTATGACATCATAATGGAATTTTACATTATGACATCATAATGGAATTTTACATTATGACATCATAATGGAATTTTGCATTATGACATCATAATGGAATTTTACATTATGACATCATAATGGAATTTTGCATTATGTCATCATAATGGAATTTTGCATTATGACATCATAATGGAATTTTGCATTATGACATCATAATGGAATTTTGCATTATGACATCATAATGGAATTTTGCATTTTGACATCATAATGGAATGTTACATTATGACATCATAATGGAATTTTGCATTATGACATCATAATGGAATGTTACGTTATGACATCATAATGGAATTTTGCATTATGACATCATAATGGAATGTTACGTTATGACATCATAATGGAATTTTACATTATGACATCTTAATATAATTTTGCATTATGACATCATAATGGAATGTTACATTATGATATCATAATAGAATTTTGCATTATGACATCATAATGGAGTTTTACATTATGACATCATAATGTAATTTTACATTATGACATCATAATGGAGTTTTACATTATGACATCATAATGTAATTTTACATTATGGCATCATAATGTAATTTTACATTATGACATCATAATGTAATTTTACATTATGACATCATAATGTAATTTTACATTATGACATCATAATGGAATTTTACATTATGACATCATAATGGAATTTTCCATTATGACATCATAATGGAATTTTGCATTATGACATCATAATGGAATTTTCCATTATGACATCATAATGCAGTTTTACATTATGACATCATAATGGAATTTTACATTATGACATCATAATGGAATTTTGCATTATGACATCATAAAGGAATGTTACATTATGACATCATAATGGAATTTTGCATTATGACATCATAATGGAATGTTACATTATGACATCATAATGGAATTTGCATTATGACATCATAATGGAATGTTACATTATGACATCATAATGGAATTTGCATTATGACATCAAAATGGAATGTTACATTATGACATCATAATGGAATTTTGCATTATGACATCATAATGGAATGTTACAGTATGACATCATAATGGAATTTTGCATTATGACATCATAATGGGATTTTACATTATGACATCATAATGGAATGTTACATTATGACATCATAATGGAATTTTACATTTTGACATCATAATGGAATTTTGCATTATGACATCATAATGAAATTTTGCATTATAACATCATAATGGAATTTTACATTATGACATCATAATGGAATTTTGCATTATGACATCATAATGGAATGTTACATTATGACATCATAATGGAGTTTTACATTATGAAATCATAATAGAATTTTACATTATGACATCATAATGGAATCTTACATTATGACATCATAATGGAATTTTGCATTATGACATCATAATGGAATTTTACATTATGACATCATAATGTAATTAGAGATGAGCGAACGTGTCCGTTACGGACACATCCGCACCCGGACACCGGCTTTAGCGAACACTGCAGTGTTCGCGCGTAAGTGTCCGGGTGCCGCCGGGGGGCGGGGAGATGCGCGGCGGCGCGGGCGGCAGTAGCGGGGAACAGGGGGGAGCCCTCTCTCTCTCCTTCTCCCCCCCACTCCCCGACGCACCCCCCCGCGCTGCCACGGCGGCCCCCGAACTTTTTCGCCCGAACACCGAGGTGTTCGCAAAGTTCGGTGTTCGGGCGAAAAAGGGGCGGGGCCGAACGTGTTCGCTCATCTCTAAATGTAATGTTACATTTGACATCATAATGGAATTTTGCATTATGACATCATAAAGGAATCTTACATTATGACATCATAATGGAATTTTGCATTATGACATCATAATGGAATTTTTACATTATGACATCATAATGGAATGTTACACTATGACATCATAATGGAATTTTGCATTATGACATCAAAATGGAATGTTACATTATGACATCATAATGGAATTTTGCATTATGACATCATAATGGAATGTTACAGTATGACATCATAATGGAATTTTGCATTATGACATCATAATGGGATTTTACATTATGACATCATAATGGAATGTTACATTATGACATCATAATGGAATTTTACATTTTGACATCATAATGGAATTTTGCATTATGACATCATAATGAAATTTTGCATTATAACATCATAATGGAATTTTACATTATGACATCATAATGGAATTTTACATTATGACATCCTAATGGAATTTTGCATTATGACATCATAATGGAATTTTGCATTATGACATCATAATGGAATTTTACATTATGACATCATAATGGAATTTTGCATTATGACATCATAATGGAATTTTACATTATGACATCATAATGGAATTTTGCATTAAGACATCATAATGGAATTTTGCATTATGACATCATAATGGAATTTTGCATTATGACATCATAATGGAATTTTACATTATGACATCATAATGGAATTTTGCATTATGACATCATAATGGAATGTTACATTATGACATCATAACGGAATTTTGCATTATGACATCATAATGGAATTTTGCATTACGACATCATAATGGAATTTTGCATTATGACATCATAATGGAATTTTACATTATGACATCATAATGGAATTTTGCATTATGACATCATAATGGAATTTTACATTATGACATCATAATGGAATTTTACATTATGACATCATAATGGAATTTTACATTATGACATCATAATGGAATTTTGCATTATGACATCATAATGGAATTTTACATTATGACATCATAATGGAATTTTGCATTATGTCATCATAATGGAATTTTGCATTATGACATCATAATGGAATTTTGCATTATGACATCATAATGGAATTTTGCATTATGACATCATAATGGAATTTTGCATTATGACATCATTATGGAATTTTGCATTATGACATCATAATGGAATTTTGCATTATGACATCATAATGGAATTTTGCATTTTGACATCATAATGGAATGTTACATTATGACATCATAATGGAATTTTGCATTATGACATCATAATGGAATGTTACGTTATGACATCATAATGGAATTTTGCATTATGACATCATAATGAAATGTTACGTTATGACATCATAATGGAATTTTACATTATGACATCTTAATATAATTTTGCATTATGACATCATAATGGAATGTTACATTATGATATCATAATAGAATTTTGCATTATGACATCATAATGGAGTTTTACATTATGACATCATAATGTAATTTTACATTATGACATCATAATGTAATTTTACATTATGACATCATAATGGAATTTTACATTATGACATCATAATGGAATTTTACATTATGACATCATAATGGAATTTTACATTATGACATCATAATGGAATTTTGCATTATGACATCATAATGGAATTTTCCATTATGACATCGTAATGCAGTTTTACATTATGACATCATAATGGAATTTTACATTATGACATCATAATGGAATTTTGCATTATGACATCATAAAGGAATGTTACATTATGACATCATAATGGAATTTTGCATTATGACATCATAATGGAATGTTACATTATGACATCATAATGGAATTTGCATTATGACATCATAATGGAATGTTACATTATGACAACATAATGGAATTTTGCATTATGACATCAAAATGGAATGTTACATTATGACATCATAATGGAATTTTGCATTATGACATCATAATGGAATTTTACATTATGACATCATAATGGAATTTTACATTATGACATCATAATGGAATTTTACATTATGACATCATAATGGAATTTTGCATTATGACATCATAATGGAATTTTACATTATGACATCATAATGGAATTTTGCATTATGTCATCATAATGGAATTTTGCATTATGACATCATAATGGAATTTTGCATTATGACATCATAATGGAATTTTGCATTATGACATCATAATGGAATTTTGCATTTTGACATCATAATGGAATGTTACATTATGACATCATAATGGAATTTTGCATTATGACATTATAATGGAATGTTACGTTATGACATCATAATAGAATTTTGCATTATGACATCATAATGGAATGTTACGTTATGACATCATAATGGAATTTTACATTATGGCATCTTAATATAATTTTGCATTATGACATCATAATGGAATGTTACATTATGATATCATAATAGAATTTTGCATTATGACATCATAATGGAGTTTTACATTATGACATCATACTGTAATTTTACATTATGACATCATAATGGAGTTTTACATTATGACATCATAATGTAATTTTACATTATGGCATCATAATGTAATTTTACATTATGACATCATAATGTAATTTTACATTATGACATCATAATGTAATTTTACATTATGACATCATAATGGAATTTTACATTATGACATCATAATGGAATTTTCCATTATGACATCATAATGGAATTTTGCATTATGACATCATAATGGAATTTTCCATTATGACATCATAATGCAGTTTTACATTATGACATCATAATGGAATTTTACATTATGACATCATAATGGAATTTTGCATTATGACATCATAAAGGAATGTTACATTATGACATCATAATGGAATTTTGCATTATGACATCAAAATGGAATGTTACATTATGACATCATAATGGAATTTGCATTATGACATCATAATGGAATGTTACATTATGACATCATAATGGAATTTTGCATTATGACATCAAAATGGAATGTTACATTATGACATCATAATGGAATTTTGCATTATGACATCATAATGTAATTTTACATTATGACATCATAATGTAATTTTACATTATGACATCATAATGTAATTTTACATTATGACATCATAATGGAATTTTACATTATGACATCATAATGGAATTTTCCATTATGACATCATAATGGAATTTTGCATTATGACATCATAATGGAATTTTCCATTATGACATCATAATGCAGTTTTACATTATGACATCATAATGGAATGTTACATTATGACATCATAATGGAGTTTTACATTATGAAATCATAATAGAATTTTACATTATGACATCATAATGGAATCTTACATTATGACATCATAATGGAATTTTGCATTATGACATCATAATGGAATTTTACATTATGACATCATAATGTAATGTTACATTTGACATCATAATGGAATTTTGCATTATGACATCATAAAGGAATCTTACATTATGACATCATAATGGAATTTTGCATTATGACATCATAATGGAATGTTACATTATGACATCATAATGGAATTTGCATTATGACATCATAATGGAATGTTACACTATGACATCATAATGGAATTTTGCATTATGACATCAAAATGGAATGTTACATTATGACATCATAATGGAATTTTGCATTATGACATCATAATGGAATGTTACAGTATGACATCATAATGGAATTTTGCATTATGACATCATAATGGGATTTTACATTATGACATCATAATGGAATGTTACATTATGACATCATAATGGAATTTTACATTTTGACATCATAATGGAATTTTGCATTATGACATCATAATGAAATTTTGCATTATAACATCATAATGGAATTTTACATTATGACATCATAATGGAATTTTACATTATGACATCCTAATGGAATTTTGCATTATGACATCATAATGGAATTTTGCATTATGACATCATAATGGAATTTTACATTATGACATCATAATGGAATTTTGCATTATGACATCATAATGGAATTTTACATTATGACATCATAATGGAATTTTGCATTAAGACATCATAATGGAATTTTGCATTATGACATCATAATGGAATTTTGCATTATGACATCATAATGGAATTTTACATTATGACATCATAATGGAATTTTGCATTATGACATCATAATGGAATGTTACATTATGACATCATAACGGAATTTTGCATTATGACATCATAATGGAATTTTGCATTATGACATCATAATGGAATTTTGCATTATGACATCATAATGGAATTTTACATTATGACATCATAATGGAATTTTTGCATTATGACATCATAATGGAATTTTACATTATGACATCATAATGGAATTTTACATTATGACATCATAATGGAATTTTACATTATGACATCATAATGGAATTTTGCATTATGACATCATAATGGAATTTTACATTATGACATCATAATGGAATTTTGCATTATGTCATCATAATGGAATTTTGCATTATGACATCATAATGGAATTTTGCATTATGACATCATAATGGAATTTTGCATTATGACATCATAATGGAATTTTGCATTATGACATCATAATGGAATTTTGCATTATGACATCATAATGGAATTTTGCATTTTGACATCATAATGGAATGTTACATTATGACATCATAATGGAATTTTGCATTATGACATCATAATGGAATGTTACGTTATGACATCATAATGGAATTTTGCATTATGACATCATAATGAAATGTTACGTTATGACATCATAATGGAATTTTACATTATGACATCTTAATATAATTTTGCATTATGACATCATAATGGAATGTTACATTATGATATCATAATAGAATTTTGCATTATGACATCATAATGGAGTTTTACATTATGACATCATAATGTAATTTTACATTATGACATCATAATGTAATTTTACATTATGACATCATAATGTAATTTTACATTATGACATCATAATGTAATTTTACATTATGACATCATAATGGAATTTTACATTATGACATCATAATGGAATTTTCCATTATGACATCATAATGGAATTTTGCATTATGACATCATAATGGAATTTTCCATTATGACATCATAATGCAGTTTTACATTATGACATCATAATGGAATTTTCCATTATGACATCATAATGGAATGTTACGTTATGACATCATAATGGAATTTTGCATTATGACATCATAATGAAATGTTACGTTATGACATCATAATGGAATTTTACATTATGACATCTTAATATAATTTTGCATTATGACATCATAATGGAATGTTACATTATGATATCATAATAGAATTTTGCATTATGACATCATAATGGAGTTTTACATTATGACATCATAATGTAATTTTACATTATGACATCATAATGTAATTTTACATTATGACATCATAATGTAATTTTACATTATGACATCATAATGTAATTTTACATTATGACATCATAATGGAATTTTACATTATGACATCATAATGGAATTTTACATTATGACATCATAATGGAATTTTACATTATGACATCATAATGGAATTTTGCATTATGACATCATAATGGAATTTTCCATTATGACATCGTAATGCAGTTTTACATTATGACATCATAATGGAATTTTACATTATGACATCATAATGGAATTTTGCATTATGACATCATAAAGGAATGTTACATTATGACATCATAATGGAATTTTGCATTATGACATCATAATGGAATGTTACATTATGACATCATAATGGAATTTGCATTATGACATCATAATGGAATGTTACATTATGACAACATAATGGAATTTTGCATTATGACATCAAAATGGAATGTTACATTATGACATCATAATGGAATTTTGCATTATGACATCATAATGGAATTTTACATTATGACATCATAATGGAATTTTACATTATGACATCATAATGGAATTTTACATTATGACATCATAATGGAATTTTGCATTATGACATCATAATGGAATTTTACATTATGACATCATAATGGAATTTTGCATTATGTCATCATAATGGAATTTTGCATTATGACATCATAATGGAATTTTGCATTATGACATCATAATGGAATTTTGCATTATGACATCATAATGGAATTTTGCATTTTGACATCATAATGGAATGTTACATTATGACATCATAATGGAATTTTGCATTATGACATTATAATGGAATGTTACGTTATGACATCATAATAGAATTTTGCATTATGACATCATAATGGAATGTTACGTTATGACATCATAATGGAATTTTACATTATGGCATCTTAATATAATTTTGCATTATGACATCATAATGGAATGTTACATTATGATATCATAATAGAATTTTGCATTATGACATCATAATGGAGTTTTACATTATGACATCATACTGTAATTTTACATTATGACATCATAATGGAGTTTTACATTATGACATCATAATGTAATTTTACATTATGGCATCATAATGTAATTTTACATTATGACATCATAATGTAATTTTACATTATGACATCATAATGTAATTTTACATTATGACATCATAATGGAATTTTACATTATGACATCATAATGGAATTTTCCATTATGACATCATAATGGAATTTTGCATTATGACATCATAATGGAATTTTCCATTATGACATCATAATGCAGTTTTACATTATGACATCATAATGGAATTTTACATTATGACATCATAATGGAATTTTGCATTATGACATCATAAAGGAATGTTACATTATGACATCATAATGGAATTTTGCATTATGACATCATAATGGATTGTTACATTATGACATCATAATGGAATTTGCATTATGACATCATAATGGAATGTTACATTATGACATCATAATGGAATTTTGCATTATGACATCAAAATGGAATGTTACATTATGACATCATAATGGAATTTTGCATTATGACATCATAATGTAATTTTACATTATGACATCATAATGTAATTTTACATTATGACATCATAATGTAATTTTACATTATGACATCATAATGGAATTTTACATTATGACATCATAATGGAATTTTCCATTATGACATCATAATGGAATTTTGCATTATGACATCATAATGGAATTTTCCATTATGACATCATAATGCAGTTTTACATTATGACATCATAATGGAATGTTACATTATGACATCATAATGGAGTTTTACATTATGAAATCATAATAGAATTTTACATTATGACATCATAATGGAATCTTACATTATGACATCATAATGGAATTTTGCATTATGACATCATAATGGAATTTTACATTATGACATCATAATGTAATGTTACATTTGACATCATAATGGAATTTTGCATTATGACATCATAAAGGAATCTTACATTATGACATCATAATGGAATTTTGCATTATGACATCATAATGGAATGTTACATTATGACATCATAATGGAATTTGCATTATGACATCATAATGGAATGTTACACTATGACATCATAATGGAATTTTGCATTATGACATCAAAATGGAATGTTACATTATGACATCATAATGGAATTTTGCATTATGACATCATAATGGAATGTTACAGTATGACATCATAATGGAATTTTGCATTATGACATCATAATGGGATTTTACATTATGACATCATAATGGAATGTTTCATTATGACATCATAATGGAATTTTACATTTTGACATCATAATGGAATTTTGCATTATGACATCATAATGAAATTTTGCATTATAACATCATAATGGAATTTTACATTATGACATCATAATGGAATTTTACATTATGACATCCTAATGGAATTTTGCATTATGACATCATAATGGAATTTTGCATTATGACATCATAATGGAATTTTACATTATGACATCATAATGGAATTTTGCATTATGACATCATAATGGAATTTTACATTATGACATCATAATGGAATTTTGCATTAAGACATCATAATGGAATTTTGCATTATGACATCATAATGGAATTTTGCATTATGACATCATAATGGAATTTTACATTATGACATCATAATGGAATTTTGCATTATGACATCATAATGGAATGTTACATTATGACATCATAACGGAATTTTGCATTATGACATCATAATGGAATTTTGCATTATGACATCATAATGGAATTTTGCATTATGACATCATAATGGAATTTTACATTATGACATCATAATGGAATTTTTGCATTATGACATCATAATGGAATTTTACATTATGACATCATAATGGAATTTTACATTATGACATCATAATGGAATTTTACATTATGACATCATAATGGAATTTTGCATTATGACATCATAATGGAATTTTACATTATGACATCATAATGGAATTTTGCATTATGTCATCATAATGGAATTTTGCATTATGACATCATAATGGAATTTTGCATTATGACATCATAATGGAATTTTGCATTATGACATCATAATGGAATTTTGCATTATGACATCATAATGGAATTTTGCATTATGACATCATAATGGAATTTTGCATTTTGACATCATAATGGAATGTTACATTATGACATCATAATGGAATTTTGCATTATGACATCATAATGGAATGTTACGTTATGACATCATAATGGAATTTTGCATTATGACATCATAATGAAATGTTACGTTATGACATCATAATGGAATTTTACATTATGACATCTTAATATAATTTTGCATTATGACATCATAATGGAATGTTACATTATGATATCATAATAGAATTTTGCATTATGACATCATAATGGAGTTTTACATTATGACATCATAATGTAATTTTACATTATGACATCATAATGTAATTTTACATTATGACATCATAATGTAATTTTACATTATGACATCATAATGTAATTTTACATTATGACATCATAATGGAATTTTACATTATGACATCATAATGGAATTTTGCATTATGACATCATAATGGAATTTTCCATTATGACATCATAATGCAGTTTTACATTATGACATCATAATGGAATTTTACATTATGACATCATAATGGAATTTTGCATTATGACATCATAAAGGAATGTTACATTATGACATCATAATGGAATTTTGCATTATGACATCATAATGGAATGTTACATTATGACATCATAATGGAATTTGCATTATGACATCATAATGGAATGTTACATTATGACATCATAATGGAATTTTGCATTATGACATCAAAATGGAATGTTACATTATGACATCATAATGGAATTTTGCATTATGACATCATAATGGAATGTTACAGTATGACATCATAATGGAATTTTGCATTATGACATCATAATGGGATTTTACATTATGACATCATAATGGAATTTTGCATTATGACATCATAAAGGAATGTTACATTATGACATCATAATGGAATTTGCATTATGACATCATAATGGAATGTTACATTATGACATCATAATGGAATTTTGCATTATGACATCAAAATGGAATGTTACATTATGACATCATAATGGAATTTTGCATTATGACATCATAATGGAATGTTACAGTATGACATCATAATGGAATTTTGCATTATGACATCATAATGGGATTTTACATTATGACATCATAATGGAATGTTACATTATGACATCATAATGGAATTTTACATTTTGACATCATAATGGAATTTTGCATTATGACATCATAATGAAATTTTGCATTATAACATCATAATGGAATTTTACATTATGACATCATAATGGAATTTTGCATTATGACATCATAATGGAATGTTACATTATGACATCATAATGGAATTTTACATTATGACATCCTAATGGAATTTTGCATTATGACATCATAATGGAATTTTGCATTATGACATCATAATGGAATTTTACATTATGACATCATAATGGAATTTTACATTTTGACATCATAATGGAATTTTGCATTATGACATCATAATGAAATTTTGCATTATAACATCATAATGGAATTTTACATTATGACATCATAATGGAATTTTACATTATGACATCCTAATGGAATTTTGCATTATGACATCATAATGGAATTTTGCATTATGACATCATAATGGAATTTTACATTATGACATCATAATGGAATTTTGCATTATGACATCATAATGGAATTTTACATTATGACATCATAATGGAATTTTGCATTAAGACATCATAATGGAATTTTGCATTATGACATCATAATGGAATTTTGCATTATGACATCATAATGGAATTTTACATTATGACATCATAATGGAATTTTGCATTATGACATCATAATGGAATGTTACATTATGACATCATAACGGAATTTTGCATTATGACATCATAATGGAATGTTACATTATGACATCATAATGGAATTTTGCATTATGACATCATAATGGGATGTAACATTATGACATCATAATGGAATTTTGCATTATGACATCATAATGGGATGTTACATTATGACATCATAATGGAATTTTGCATTATGACATCATAATGGAGTTTTACATTATGACATCATAATAGAATTTTACATTATGACATCATAATGGAATTTTCCATTATGACATCATAATATAAATTTGCATTATGACATCATAATGGAATGTTACATTATATCATCATAATAGAATTTTGCATTATGACATCATAATGGAATTTTACATTATGACATCATAATGGAATTTTACATTATGACATCATAATGGAATTTTGCATTATGACATCATAATGGGATTTTACATTATGACATCATAATGGAATTTTACATTATGACATCATAATGGAATTTTACATTATGACATCATAATGGAATTTTACATTATGACATCATAATGGAATGTTACATTATGGCATCATAATGGAATTTTACATTATGACATCATAATGGAATGTTACATTATGACATCTAATGGAATGTTACATTTTGACATCATAATGGAATTTTGCATTATGACATCATAAAGGAATGTTACATTATGACATCATAATGGAATTTTGCATTATGACATCATAATGGAATGTTATATTATGACATCATAATAGAATTTTACATTATGACATCATAATGGAATTTTCCATTATGACGTCATAATATAATTTTGCATTATGACATCATAATGGAATGTTACATTATGACATCATAATAGAATTTTGCATTATGACATCATAATGGAATTTTACATTATGACATCATAATGGAATTTTGCATTATGACATCATAATGAAATTTTGCATTATGACATCATAATGGAATTTTGCATTATGACATCATAATGGAATTTTACATTATGACATCATAATGGAATTTTGCATTATGACATCATAATGGAATTTTACATTATGACATCATAATGGAATTTTACATTATGACATAATGGAATGTTACATTATGACATCATAATGGAGTTTTACATTATGAAATCATAATAGAATTTTACATTATGACATCATAATGGAATCTTACATTATGACATCATAATGGAATTTTGCATTATGACATCATAATGGAATTTTACATTATGACATCATAATGTAATGTTACATTTGACATCATAATGGAATTTTGCATTATGACATCATAAAGGAAACTTACATTATGACATCATAATGGAATTTTGAATTATGACATCATAATGGAATTTTACATTATGACATCATAATGGAATTTTACATTATGACATCATAATGGAATTTTACATTATGACATCATAATGGAATTTTACATTATGACATCATAATGGAATGTTACATTATGGCATCATAATGGAATTTTACATTATGACATCATAATGGAATGTTACATTATGACATCTAATGGAATGTTACATTTTGACATCATAATGGAATTTTGCATTATGACATCATAAAGGAATGTTATATTATGACATCATACTGGAATTTTGCATTATGACATCATAATGGAATGTTACAGTATGACATCATAATGGAATTTTGCATTATGACATCATAATGGGATTTTACATTATGACATCATAATGGAATGTTACATTATGACATCATAATGGAATTTTACATTTTGACATCATAATGGAATTTTGCATTATGACATCATAATGAAATTTTGCATTATAACATCATAATGGAATTTTACATTATGACATCATAATGGAATTTTACATTATGACATCCTAATGGAATTTTGCATTATGACATCATACTGGAATTTTGCATTATGACATCATAATGGAATTTTACATTATGACATCATAATGGAATTTTGCATTATGACATCATATTGGAATTTTACATTATGACATCATAATGGAATTTTGCATTAAGACATCATAATGGAATTTTGCATTATGACATCATAATGGAATTTTGCATTATGACATCATAATGGAATTTTACATTATGACATCATAATGGAATTTTGCATTATGACATCATAATGGAATGTTACATTATGACATCATAACAGAATTTTGCATTATGACATCATAATGGAATGTTACATTATGACATCATAATGGAATTTTGCATTATGACATCATAATGGGATGTAACATTATGACATCATAATGGAATTTTGCATTATGACATCATAATGGGATGTTACATTATGACATCATAATGGAATTTTGCATTATGACATCATAATGGAGTTTTACATTATGACATCATAATAGAATTTTACATTATGACATCATAATGGAATTTTCCATTATGACATCATAATGGAATTTTACATTATGACATCATAATGGAATTTTACATTATGACATCATAATGGAATTTTACATTATGACATCATAATGGAATTTTACATTATGACATCATAATGGAATTTTGCATTATGACATCATAATGGAATTTTCCATTATGACATCGTAATGCAGTTTTACATTATGACATCATAATGGAATTTTACATTATGACATCATAATGGAATTTTGCATTATGACATCATAAAGGAATGTTACATTATGACATCATAATGGAATTTTGCATTATGACATCATAATGGAATGTTACATTATGACATCATAATGGAATTTGCATTATGACATCATAATGGAATGTTACATTATGACATCATAATGGAATTTTGCATTATGACATCAAAATGGAATGTTACATTATGACATCATAATGGAATTTTGCATTATGACATCATAATGGAATTTTACATTATGACATCATAATGGAATTTTACATTATGACATCATAATGGAATTTTACATTATGACATCATAATGGAATTTTGCATTATGACATCATAATGGAATTTTACATTATGACATCATAATGGAATTTTGCATTATGTCATCATAATTGAATTTTGAATTATGACATCATAATGGAATTTTGCATTATGACATCATAATGGAATTTTGCATTATGACATCATAATGGAATTTTGCATTTTGACATCATAATGGAATGTTACATTATGACATCATAATGGAATTTTGCATTATGACATTATAATGGAATGTTACGTTATGACATCATAATAGAATTTTGCATTATGACATCATAATGGAATGTTACGTTATGACATCATAATGGAATTTTACATTATGGCATCTTAATATAATTTTGCATTATGACATCATAATGGAATGTTACATTATGATATCATAATAGAATTTTGCATTATGACATCATAATGGAGTTTTACATTATGACATCATACTGTAATTTTACATTATGACATCATAATGGAGTTTTACATTATGACATCATAATGTAATTTTACATTATGGCATCATAATGGAATTTGCATTATGACATCATAATGGAATTTTCCATTATGACATCATAATGCAGTTTTACATTATGACATCATAATGGAATTTTACATTATGACATCATAATGGAATTTTGCATTATGACATCATAATGGAATTTTACATTATGACATCATAATGGAATTTTGCATTATGACATCATAAAGGAATGTTACATTATGACATCATAATGGAATTTTGCATTATGACATCATAATGGAATGTTACATTATGACATCATAATGGAATTTGCATTATGACATCATAATGGAATGTTACATTATGACATCATAATGGAATTTTGCATTATGACATCAAAATGGAATGTTACATTATGACATCATAATGGAATTTTGCATTATGACATCATAATGTAATTTTACATTATGACATCATAATGTAATTTTACATTATGACATCATAATGTAATTTTACATTATGACATCATAATGGAATTTTACATTATGACATCATAATGGAATTTTCCATTATGACATCATAATGGAATTTTGCATTATGACATCATAATGGAATTTTCCATTATGACATCATAATGCAGTTTTACATTATGACATCATAATGGAATGTTACATTATGACATCATAATGGAGTTTTACATTATGAAATCATAATAGAATTTTACATTATGACATCATAATGGAATCTTACATTATGACATCATAATGGAATTTTGCATTATGACATCATAATGGAATTTTACATTATGACATCATAATGTAATGTTACATTTGACATCATAATGGAATTTTGCATTATGACATCATAAAGGAATCTTACATTATGACATCATAATGGAATTTTGCATTATGACATCATAAAGGAATCTTACATTATGACATCATAATGGAATTTGCATTATGACATCATAATGGAATGTTACACTATGACATCATAATGGAATTTTGCATTATGACATCAAAATGGAATGTTACATTATGACATCATAATGGAATTTTGCATTATGACATCATAATGGAATGTTACAGTATGACATCATAATGGAATTTTGCATTATGACATCATAATGGGATTTTACATTATGACATCATAATGGAATGTTACATTATGACATCATAATGGAATTTTACATTTTGACATCATAATGGAATTTTGCATTATGACATCATAATGAAATTTTGCATTATAACATCATAATGGAATTTTACATTATGACATCATAATGGAATTTTACATTATGACATCCTAATGGAATTTTGCATTATGACATCATAATGGAATTTTGCATTATGACATCATAATGGAATTTTACATTATGACATCATAATGGAATTTTGCATTATGACATCATAATGGAATTTTACATTATGACATCATAATGGAATTTTGCATTAAGACATCATAATGGAATTTTGCATTATGACATCATAATGGAATTTTGCATTATGACATCATAATGGAATTTTACATTATGACATCATAATGGAATTTTGCATTATGACATCATAATGGAATGTTACATTATGACATCATAACGGAATTTTGCATTATGACATCATAATGGAATTTTGCATTATGACATCATAATGGAATTTTGCATTATGACATCATAATGGAATTTTACATTATGACATCATAATGGAATTTTTGCATTATGACATCATAATGGAATTTTATATTATGACATCATAATGGAATTTTACATTATGACATCATAATGGAATTTTACATTATGACATCATAATGGAATTTTGCATTATGACATCATAATGGAATTTTACATTATGACATCATAATGGAATTTTGCATTATGTCATCATAATGGAATTTTGCATTATGACATCATAATGGAATTTTGCATTATGACATCATAATGGAATTTTGCATTATGACATCATAATGGAATTTTGCATTATGACATCATAATGGAATTTTGCATTTTGACATCATAATGGAATGTTACATTATGACATCATAATGGAATTTTGCATTATGACATCATAATGGAATGTTACGTTATGACATCATAATGGAATTTTGCATTATGACATCATAATGAAATGTTACGTTATGACATCATAATGGAATTTTACATTATGACATCTTAATATAATTTTGCATTATGACATCATAATGGAATGTTACATTATGATATCATAATAGAATTTTGCATTATGACATCATAATGGAGTTTTACATTATGACATCATAATGTAATTTTACATTATGACATCATAATGTAATTTTACATTATGACATCATAATGTAATTTTACATTATGACATCATAATGTAATTTTACATTATGACATCATAATGGAATTTTACATTATGACATCATAATGGAATTTTCCATTATGACATCATAATGGAATTTTGCATTATGACATCATAATGGAATTTTCCATTATGACATCATAATGCAGTTTTACATTATGACATCATAATGGAATTTTACATTATGACATCATAATGGAATTTTGCATTATGACATCATAAAGGAATGTTACATTATGACATCATAATGGAATTTTGCATTATGACATCATAATGGAATGTTACATTATGACATCATAATGGAATTTGCATTATGACATCATAATGGAATGTTACATTATGACATCATAATGGAATTTTGCATTATGACATCAAAATGGAATGTTACATTATGACATCATAATGGAATTTTGCATTATGACATCATAATGGAATGTTACAGTATGACATCATAATGGAATTTTGCATTATGACATCATAATGGGATTTTACATTATGACATCATAATGGAATTTTGCATTATGACATCATAAAGGAATGTTACATTATGACATCATAATGGAATTTTGCATTATGACATCATAATGGAATGTTACATTATGACATCATAATGGAATTTGCATTATGACATCATAATGGAATGTTACATTATGACATCATAATGGAATTTTGCATTATGACATCAAAATGGAATGTTACATTATGACATCATAATGGAATTTTGCATTATGACATCATAATGGAATGTTACAGTATGACATCATAATGGAATTTTGCATTATGACATCATAATGGGATTTTACATTATGACATCATAATGGAATGTTACATTATGACATCATAATGGAATTTTACATTTTGACATCATAATGGAATTTTGCATTATGACATCATAATGAAATTTTGCATTATAACATCATAATGGAATTTTACATTATGACATCATAATGGAATTTTGCATTATGACATCATAATGGAATGTTACATTATGACATCATAATGGAATTTTACATTATGACATCCTAATGGAATTTTGCATTATGACATCATAATGGAATTTTGCATTATGACATCATAATGGAATTTTACATTATGACATCATAATGGAATTTTACATTTTGACATCATAATGGAATTTTGCATTATGACATCATAATGAAATTTTGCATTATAACATCATAATGGAATTTTACATTATGACATCATAATGGAATTTTACATTATGACATCCTAATGGAATTTTGCATTATGACATCATAATGGAATTTTGCATTATGACATCATAATGGAATTTTACATTATGACATCATAATGGAATTTTGCATTATGACATCATAATGGAATTTTACATTATGACATCATAATGGAATTTTGCATTAAGACATCATAATGGAATTTTGCATTATGACATCATAATGGAATTTTGCGTAATGACATCATAATGGAATTTTACATTATGACATCATAATGGAATTTTGCATTATGACATCATAATGGAATGTTACATTATGACATCATAACGGAATTTTGCATTATGACATCATAATGGAATGTTACATTATGACATCATAATGGAATTTTGCATTATGACATCATAATGGGATGTAACATTATGACATCATAATGGAATTTTGCATTATGACATCATAATGGGATGTTACATTATGACATCATAATGGTATTTTGCATTATGACATCATAATGGAGTTTTACATTATGACATCATAATAGAATTTTACATTATGACATCATAATGGAATTTTCCTTTATGACATCATAATATAAATTTGCATTATGACATCATAATGGAATGTTACATTATATCATCATAATAGAATTTTGCATTATGACATCATAATGGAATGTTACATTATATCATCATAATAGAATTTTGCATTATGACATCATAATGGAATTTTACATTATGACATCATAATGGAATTTTACATTATGACATCTAATGGAATGTTACATTTTGACATCATAATGGAATTTTGCATTATGACATCATAAAGGAATGTTACATTATGACATCATAATGGAATTTTGCATTATGACATCATAATGGAATGTTACATTATGACATCATAATAGAATTTTACATTATGACATCATAATGGAATTTTCCATTATGACGTCATAATATAATTTTGCATTATGACATCATAATGGAATGTTACATTATGACATCATAATAGAATTTCGCATTATGACATCATAATGGAAATTTTTATTATGACATCATAATTGAATTTTGCATTATGACATCATAATGAAATTTTGCATTATGACACCATAATGAAATTTTGCATTATGACATCATAATAGAATTTTACATTATGACATCATAATAGAATTTTACATTATGACATAATAATGGAATTTTGCATTAAGACATCATAATGGAATTTTGCATTATGACATCATAATGGAATTTTGCATTATGACATCATAATGGAATTTTACATTATGACATCATAATGGAATTTTGCATTATGACATCATAATGGAATTTTACATTATGACATCATAATGATATTTTGCATTATGACATCATAATGGAGTTTTACATTATGACATCATAATGGCATTTTGCATTATGACATCATAATGGAATTTTACATTATGACATCATAATGGAATTTTGCATTATGTCATCATAATGGAATTTTGCATTATGACATCATAATGGAATTTTGCATTATGACATCATAATGGAATTTTGCATTATGACATCATAATGGAATTTTGCATTTTGACATCATAATGGAATGTTACGTTATGACATCATAATGGAATTTTGCATTATGACATCATAATGGAATGCTACAGTATGACATCATAATGGAATTTTGCATTATGACATCATAATGGAGTTTTACATTATGACATCATAATGTAATTTTACATTATGACATCATAATGGAATTTTACATTATGACATCATAATGTAATTTTACATTATGACATCATAATGTAATTTTACATTATGACATCATAATGTAATTTTACATTATGACATCATAATGGAATTTTACATTATGACATCATAATGGAATTTTGCATTATGACATCATAATGGAATTTTCCATTATGACATCATAATGCAGTTTTACATTATGACATCATAATGGAATTTTACATTATGACATCATAATGGAATTTTGCATTATGACATCATAATGTAATTTTGCATTATGACATCATAATGGAATTTTGCATTATGACATCATAATGGAATTTTACATTATGACATCATAATGGAATGTTACATTATGACATCATAATGGAATTTTACATTATAACATCATAATGGAATGTTACATTATGACATCTAATGGAATGTTACATTTTTCATAATAATGGAATTTTGCATTATGACATCATAAAGGAATCTTACATTATGACATCATAATGGAATTTTGCATTATGACATCATAATGGAATGTTACATTATGACATCATAATGGAATTTGCAATATGACATCATAATGGAATGTTACACTATGACATCATAATGGAATTTTGCATTAAGACATCAAAATGGAATGTTACATTATGACATCATAATGGAATTTTGCATTATGACATCATAATGGAATGCTACAGTATGACATCATAATGGAATTTTGCATTATGACATCATAATGGGATTTTACATTATGACATCATAATGGAATGTTACATTATGACATCATAATGGAATTTTACATTTTGACATCATAATGGAATTTTGCATTATGACATCATAATGAAATTTTGCATTATAACATCATAATGGAATTTTGCATTATGACATCATAATGGAATTTTACATTATGACATCCTAATGGAATTTTGCATTATGACATCATAATGGAATTTTGCATTATGACATCATAATGGAATTTTACATTATGACATCATAATGGAATTTTGCATTATGACATCATAATGGAATTTTACATTATGACATCATAATGGAATTTTACATTATGACATCATAATGGAATTTTGCATTATGACATCATAATAGAATTTTACATTATGACATGATAATGGAATTTTGCATTATGACATCATAATGGAATTTTACATTATGACATAATAATGGAATTTTGCATTAAGACATCATAATGGAATTTTGCAATATGACATCATAATGCAATTTTACATTATGACATCATAATGGAATGTTACATTATGACATCATAATGGAATTTTGCATTATAACATCATAATGGAATGTTGCATTATGACATCATAATGGAATTTTTACATTATGACATCATAATGGAATGTTGCATTATGACATCATAATGGAATTTTTACATTATGACATCATAATGGAATTTTGCATTATGACATCATAATGGAATTTTGCATTATGACATCATAATGGAATGTTGCATTATGACATCATAATGGAATTTTGCATTATGACATCATAATGGAATTTTACATTATGACATCATAATGCAGTTTTACATTATGACATCATAATGGAATTTTGCATTATGACATCATAATGGAATTTTGCATTATGACATCATAATGGAATTTTTACATTATGACATCATAATTGAATTTTGCATTATGACATCATAATGGAATGTTACATTATGACATCATAATGGAATTTTACATTATAACATCATAATGGAATGTTACATTATGACATCTAATGGAATGTTACATTTGACATCATAATGGAATTTTGCATTATGACATCATAAAGGAATCTTACATTATGACATCATAATGGAATTTTACTTTATAACATCATAATGGAATTTTGCATTATGACATCATAATGGAATTTTACATTATGACATAATAATGGAATTTTACATTATGACATCATAATGGAATTTTGCATTATGACATCATAAAGGAATCTTACATTATGACATCATAATGGAATTTTACTTTATGACATCATAATGGAATTTTGCATTATGACATCATAATGGATTTTTACATTATGACATAATAATGGAATTTTACATTATGACATCATAATGGAATTTTGCATTAAGACATCATAATGGAATTTTGCATTATGACATCATAATGGAATTTTGCATTATGACATCATAATGGAATTTTACATTATGACATCATAATGGAATTTTGCATTATGACATCATAATGAAATTTTGCATTATGACATCATAATAGAATTTTACATTATGACATGATAATGGAATTTTGCATTATGACATCATAATGGAATTTTACATTATGACATAATAATGGAATTTTGCATTAAGACATCATAATGGAATTTTGCAATATGACATCATAATGGAATTTTACATTATGACATCATAATGGAATGTTACATTATGACATCATAATGGAATTTTGCATTATGACATCATAATGGAATGTTACATTATGACATTATAATGGAATTTTGCATTATGACATCATAATGGGATGTTACATTATGACATCATAATGTAATTTTACATTATGACATCATAATGGAATTTTACATTATGACATCATAATGGAATTTTGCATTATGACATCATAATGAAATTTTGCATTATGACATCATAATAGAATTTTACATTATGACATGATAATGGAATTTTGCATTATGACATCATAATGGAATTTTACATTATGACATAATAATGGAATTTTACATTATGACATCATAATGGAATTTTGAATTAAGACATCATAATGGAATTTTGCATTATGACATCATAATGGAATTTTGCATTATGACATCATAATGGAATTTTACATTATGACATCATAATGGAATTTTGCATTATGACATCATAATGAAATTTTGCATTATGACATCATAATAGAATTTTACATTATGACATGATAATGGAATTTTGCATTATGACATCATAATGGAATTTTACATTATGACATAATAATGGAATTTTGCATTAAGACATCATAATGGAATTTTGCAATATGACATCATAATGGAATTTTACATTATGACATCATAATGGAATGTTACATTATGACATCATAATGGAATTTTGCATTATGACATCATAATGGAATGTTACATTATGACATTATAATGGAATTTTGCATTATGACATCATAATGGGATGTTACATTATGACATCATAATGTAATTTTACATTATGACATCATAATGGAATTTTACATTATGACATCATAATGGAATTTTGCATTATGACATCATAATGGAATTTTACATTATGACATCATAATGCAGTTTTACATTATGACATCATAATGGAATTTTGCATTATGACATCATAATGGAATTTTGCATTATGACATCATAATGGAATTTTTACATTATGACATCATAATTGAATTTTGCATTATGACATCATAATGGAATGTTACATTATGACATCATAATGGAATTTTACATTATAACATCATAATGGAATGTTACATTATGACATCTAATGGAATGTTACATTTGACATCGTAATGGAATTTTGCATTATGACATCATAAAGGAATCTTACATTATGACATCATAATGGAATTTTGCATTATGACATCATAATGGAATGTTACATTATGACATCATAATGGAATTTGCATTATGACATCATAATGGAATATTACACTATGACATCATAATGGAATTTTGCATTATGACATCAAAATGGAATGTTACATTATGACATCATAATGGAATTTTGCATTATGACATCATAATGGAATGTTACAGTATGACATCATAATGGAATTTTGCATTATGACATCATAATGGGATTTTACATTATGACATCATAATGGAATGTTACATTATGACATCATAATGGAATTTTACATTTTGACATCATAATGGAATTTTGCATTATGACATCATAATGAAATTTTGCATTATAACATCATAATGGAATTTTACATTATGACATCATAATGGAATTTTACATTATGACATCCTAATTGAATTTTGCATTATGACATCATAATGGAATTTTGCATTATGACATCATAATGGAATTTTACATTATGACATCATAATGGAATTTTGCATTATGACATCATAATGGAATTTTACATTATGACATCATAATTGAATTTTGCATTAAGACATCATAATGGAATTTTGCATTATGACATCATAATGGAATTTTGCATTATGACATCATAATGGAATTTTACATTATGACATCATAATGGAATTTTGCATTATGACATCATAATGGAATGTTACATTATGACATCATAACGGAATTTTGCATTATGACATCATAATGGAATGTTACATTATGACATCATAATGGAATTTTACATTATGACATCATAATGGGATGTA